>NC_056725.1:1332960724-1333023224 GCF_019279795.1 Protopterus annectens
GGTACAAATAAAATAATACAACAAATAATTTTTTTAGACATGCTATAAACTTTAAGTATAGCTGCACAGGTGTGTCCATTGCTTAGCTATGCTTAGTCCAGCTTAAACAGCACAAGAAGTTAAATAGCAGGAGACATCCAGCATAAGCAGTATTTCAATAGTGTAGTGGTTAGAGCGTATGCTTTGCAAGCAGCCATTCCTGTTTTGATCCCCACTATAACCAATTTACATTTTACATGTGAAAGCAGTGCATAAACATTTATTTTTATAATTAGCTACTAAATAACAAATATTTGTTAACCAGAGTACTGTGTCAGGTCCAGTTGTGAGGTGTCAGTTTAATAAAGTTGTATACAGTATAGTCACATATGAATACTCCCTTGTCACTATTAGACAGAGGCACAGTAAACTAAACCTTAAAAAGGGCACAGCATACTCAAATCAAGGGGTGGCGTAAGCCATACAGAATCGGGCTAGGCTTATAATTGCCCCAGGGCAGATAGCCTAGTATGAACCTATGAACCTATAAATGTAATGAAAGCACATTAGGGGATGTCAGGGACAGTAAACAAATTTATAATATATAATGAATGATGAATCAATGCCATACAGCAGATAGTCTATAAAATGAAAAATAAGCAATGCTAAGCATTGCACAGCTCTGCTTACCAGGTGTATGCATTGTGTAAATATGACTGGTAAGCAATGAGTAGTCTAGCTAAGTGGACTTGCCCATTGGTAAGCACTGCTGAACCTCCCCCTTTAAGCATTGCCAACTTTAGCTAAGCAGGTTTGCCCATAGCTTAGCTCAGCATACTCAAAACCATCCAATCATGGCAAAGGGTGGGAAATCGACCATATTTAAACCCCACTGGTGGGAATACAGCTCATAACTGGTTGCAGCTTCCCACTGTAGACAGTATGGCAGGAGTTGGTGAGGGCATGAGTGTCCATGTGCAGCACTGGGGCATACAGGAGTCCAAGGTCATGGTAGGACTCCTGGTACAAAACCATGATGGGAGACTGCTGCAGGGCCAGTACCAAGGCTCCCAATCTAAAGTGGAAGCCTGGGACCATCTCACCCATGATCTCACCAGTGCCACTGGTATCCTTCTGACTGGTGAGCAGGTCCAGCACCATAATTCCGACTTGAAGCAGAGAAAGAGGGAGCTGTTGGACGAGTGGGTCCAAGAAGCATGGCAGAGGGGTGATGTCCCAGCAGTGTGTAAGTGCTCATACCAATAACTGTTTAATAATGTCCAACCTGTGTATATGATGGATAGGTATTCCTAAATATTTCTCTATTTCCCTTACAGCTGCAGCTGAGCGGGCTGTGAATCAGGAAGCCCATGCTAGTAGGTTGCAAAGGCTGTGTCGCGAGGCTGGTGAGTAACAATCCTGCTTGTAGTAATCATACCAAATAAATATAAAGTAGTAGAAAGTCACCTGGCAGTATAAAAACTGTGTATTGGTTGTACTGAATAAACCAGACAATAGGACAATAATAGTCTCATATAGGTCATATTTAAATAAAACTGCAACTGCCTGGCAATAAAGCTCTAAATCCTGGACTGGTTGTATTTACTCTGGTATTGTATGGCATTTATTATTGCATTCTCTGAATAGTAATGTTGTGTTTACCACTGTTACCCACACTGTGCTACATAAAAAAATGTCTAAGAATGACTGTATAAGACTTTTGTAAGTACAAGATCAGATTGTACAACCAAGAGAGACTTAGACATAAAACACTGAAGAGATAGACACCAATGTCCAAATAGCACACTCTGATGAAACTTAAATTGTTATATTTTTAGCAGACACAGCCATGGTTCGAATCCTGGGAGTGGTAGTAAGCTGTATGCATAATCATACCTCTCAACTGTACAGATTTTTTCACAATGTCCAGATAATTGGCTCATATGTTCTGCCTGTTCCTCTGTCCCCCTGGCAAATCAGTGGGATATCAGAATTGTATTCACTAAATAATGACAAACATTTGATTTTCAGAACATAAAACCTTCAGAAAATGTATATTAAAACAAATCCTGTCACTCTAGCAGCTCTCCAGGTTTATGAGAGCAATATTCAAAATGTATCCCTATTTGTATCCCCATGTTGTCAAGCTTTGTCCAGAGTATGTGCATTAAGAGATTGAGAGGTATGTGCATAATATTAACTAGGAATTTGGGAATATGTGTAGAAAGAGTCAGGTAGTGTTAACAAACATTCCCACCACAGGTCTGTTAGATAAGAAAACTGTAACTGCCTGCCAATAAAGATTTATATCCTGGACTGGTAGTGTTTACTCTTGTATTGTATGGCCTGACATGTAGCATTCAGTAATATCTGATATCAGAATAATACTGTTGTGTCAACCACTGTTTCTCACACTGTGCTACATAAAAATATATCTAGGAATATTTGTATAAGACTGTTGTAATTACAAGTTCAGATTGTACAACCAAGAGAGACTTAGATAGAAAACACTGAAGGAATAGACAGCAATATCCAAATAGCACACTCTGATGAAACTTAAATTGTTGTATTTTTAGCAGACACAGCCATGGTTCCAATCCTGGGAGTGGTAGTAAGCTGTATGCATAATCATACCTCTCAACTGTACTAATTTTTTCAGAATGTCCAGATAATTGCCTCATATTTTCTGCCTGTGCCTCTGTCCCCCTGGCAAATCAGTGGGATGATCTCAGAATTATAGTCACTAAATAATGACATACATTTGATTTTCAGACCTGAAAACCTTCATAAAATGTATATTAAAACAAATCCTGTCACTCTAGCAACTCTCAAAGTTTATGAGAACAATATTCAAAATATGTCACTATTTGTACCCCCATGTTGTCAAGCTTTGTCCAGAGCGCGTGCATTAAGAGATTGAGAGGTATGTGCATAATATTAACTCGTAATCTGGGAATTTGTGTAGAAACAGTCAGATAGTGTTAACAAACATTCCCTCCACAGGTCTACCAGGTAAGCGATGTAGAATTTAGCTATAAGACAATTGACATATACACTGTGTACAAACATACGACTGCCCAAACCAAGGCCATAGGGTACTGTAATAACAGTAATGATTAGAGCAATGATCATTAAAGTTGTGAGTACTGCAAGGATATACAAGTTATTAATTGATATCTCTCCCCCCACCATATCTGTAACAATAATCTAAACACACAAATCAGTGGGTATGTTTACACCAAACCTACTGTTGGGACATATGACCTATTGTTCAACAAATATTGAAATGTGTTTCTATTAATGTTCCATGTTGAAATGCTATCATTGGTGGCCTGTTGCTATCAATGTAACCTGCATGCCATTATAATGGCCACTGTAGTTCCATATATGCACGTGTTCTGTTTGCTATGCAACTGTTCCAAATCTGGTGCTTTGGGTTAATGGGAATATCTATGCATGCTGTTATAACTAATCCTGGATTGTGTTGACTATTACTAACTCATATATATTTTAAAACTGCAACACCATAGCAAGTTTGGGAAGGCCAGTCCCAGTGGACCCACCTCTACCACCTCATCTGGCCGTGGCACCGGGCCCCAGCACATCTGGGACCTCCTCGTTCGCTGGTCCTGCACCACCTTTGGGTGAAACTGCCTCAGGGGATGGAGCTCATCCCCTCCTGGGAGTGGGCACAGACAGGATCCTGTCACCCGAAGTCAGGTCTGGGGATTGGTGCATAGAGAGCTCCAAAAAGAGTTTGGAGATCTGCTATGCCAGTTTGAGGGCCGCGTGGTGCATTTACAGGGTCAGCCTGCCCCTCCTGCTCAGCTGCCAACACAGCTACCTTCGGGGACCTGCAGCGGTAGCATTGTTGCCTCACAGCAAGAGGTTCTCCCATTCTATTCTTGGCTGGAGCGCCTTCTGTGTGGAGTCTGCATGTCCTCCTTGCAGTCGAGTGGCGTTCGAAACACATGTGTAGAATGGGCTCGCTTTTGTTGAAGGTTGGGCATCGAGCTGGCACTTCGACACCTGTAAAAAAATCTACTGCCAATCATTAGCAGACAGGAGTTCCGCTGTGGCGACCCCTAACTGGGAAAAGCCGAAAGAACAACAACAACAACATAAAGGAAATCTTATACTGGGAGGAGACTTTAATTGTATCTTAGAAGCTTCTGAAACCACCAAGAGGTCTTTTCACATAGCAACTATTTCAAAATCCTTAAAAAGATGGATCGATTCATTTCATTTAATAGACACTTTTAAAGTAAAAGATGATAAATCCTTATTATTTTCCCATAGACCATAGATTTGGAACACAAACCAGAATAGACAAGTTATTCGTAGTTCAAGATTTACAAACAAAAATCCTCAACTTCTCAGTGGTTCCATGCCCCTTCTCAGATAATGACTCTCTGATAATGAAGCTCCAAATAGAGTTTAAACCTTTAATCCTCTCAACTAGAATTCCAAAATATATCACGTAAATTAAAGAATTCAGACCCTGGATGCTGTCAGAACTACAATTATTTCTTGAAATTAATAATACAACACAAATCAGTAGAGTCATGGTTTGGGACTCATTAAAAGTGTATTTATTTGGTAAGATCCTTAGCTGGTACAAAAACAAAGTCAGAGAGTGGGAATCTGAATCATTAGACTTGCAAACTGGACTCTTGACAGCAAAATCTAAAAAAAAAATCAGAATTGTCCAGAAGTCAGAAAAGAAATAGAGGAATTAAATAAAAAATATAATGAAATTCTAACACACAAAATATGTCTAGCCTTGGAAAAATTAAAAATAAACTCATTAGCCACCTCCCCCAGATACCTACATAACTTATCTACAAGAATTAAAATACAATCTAAAGCAAATAACATTGGTAGTATATATCATGAAAAGAAAGGGAAAAAAGTATCGGATATAGGAGGCATCCTTGAAGCATTCGATTCCAATATATGGAACACTTCAAAAAGAAGATTTGGATACCAACAAAATAAACTTAGATACAAACCTTATCAATATAAAAGAAATTCCCGAAACTTAAAACTAGACCTACAAAAACCTATATCCTACAAAACAACTGTACTGTTGACAAGATAAAAGAAAGTAAATCTAACAAAGCTTCAGGGATAGATGGTATAATTACAGAAATTTACAAACTCTTCCATTCAACAGTAATCTCCCTTTTTCATAAAACTTTGCTAGAAGTCTAAACAGAAGCAAAAATACCACCCTCATGGAAATATTCTCTCATAACACCAATTCTAAAAGATAATAAACCTTTAGACCTTTGCACTTCATACAGACCTATATCATTACTAAATAATGATTACAAAATATTCATGTCAATCCTAGCTAACAGAAAGAAAATCCCACTTTCAAAGACAATTAATAATGATCAAACTGGATTTTTATATAACAGGCGCACACATGATAATATTAAAAGGATACTTACTCTTATAGATTATGTGAATAAAGAAGATAGAGAAACACTTATGATCAGATTAGACATAGAAAAAGCCTTTGATTCCCTCAACTAGGAATATCTATTTAAAACTTTAGCATTATTTGAATTTCCTCCTCCCTTCATCTTATTACTAAAAACATATATATTAATAACTTAGCCTACATTAAATTAGGTCCTTTCACCTCAGAATCTATCCATATAACGAAAGGTACTAAACAAAGATGCCCCCTTTCTCCTATTTTATTTGATTTGGCTATAGAAATACTTGCAGAAATAATATGCAATAATCCAAGAATAAAAGGAATAGAAGTCTATGACCAATTATTGACTCTTCTTCTGGTGCTTAGGGTGGCAACTTGAGAAGTGTAAGTATGTGTTAGAGAATGTTTTTTTCCGGTAGATCTTTGATGTATACTGGCCTTGATGTTTACTAAGGGTAATGTCCAAAAAACAGATGTTGTTGGTTTGAAAATTCATAGTGAACTGCAGAAACTCTGTTGTAGAGTTAAAAAATTCTACAAGTTCACAAGCTAAAGACTCGTCCCCTTTAAACAAAATGAAGATGTCATCCAAATATCTATTGTACAACTGGATATACTGTTTCCACGTGCTATTCAGCACAAACGAGGTCTCCCAGTGGGCCATTACTAAATTAGCAAAACTTGCGCCCACTGGGGACCCCATGGCCACACCGATCTTCTGTAAGAACAACTTGTCCTCAAAGGAGACATAGTTGTTCTTCAGGATGACATCCAATAATTGTTCAATAAGGTTACATTGGTTACTATCAGCTCCCTTTGAACCTAAGAATTCTATGACCCATTGGGTACCAAGATCCTGTGGGATACTAGAGTAAAGATCAACCACGTCCACTGTCAGAAAATTCAAAGAGTTGTCAAATCTTTCTTTCTGTATGTTGTCAAGAAAAGCCCATGAATCTCTCAGTATTTGGGGTTCTTTTTCAACATATTGTTTCAGGGTAAAGTCTACTAGTTTTGCAGCAGGGTAAGTGATAGATTGGCGTGCATCAACTAGTATACGAAAAGGGGGGTTGTTTAGGTCTTTATGTAATTTAGGGATCCCGAAGGCTTTAGGAATTCTGGGAGCTAACATAGTGAGGTACTGGTTTTGCTCAACATTAATTAAGCCGTCGATGTAAAGGTCATTAATATGTGATTTAACTCGGTGGTATGCTTGGTTGAGTTGGTTTTTGCTTACTGATTCGTAGGTGTCCTTAGCTAACAACGTGGACATAGTTCTTACATAGTCCACATTGTGCACAATTACCAGACCTCCACCCTTGTCTGGTTTCATGACTCTCACTGGTAAGTTTCTAAACAGTTTAAGTAAGCTTTCTTCGTCCCTAGTTATGTTAGACTCAAAACTACGGCGTGTTCTTAAATTTATATCTCTAAATTCTGTTTCACAAAGTTGCTCAAACAGTTGTAAAGAGTTATTCAAAGGTGGATTAAAGCTACTAGGAATTCGTAGTGAGTTGTCAGGTAAGTTAGAATCACCAAAAATCATGTTTAAGTTGAGCTTTCTAATGAACATTTTAAAATCAATAAGTAACTCAACAATATTACAAGCCCTTGAAGGCACAAAGGAAAGACCTTTAGCCAAAAGTTCCACCAGTCCCCTGTCGATGTTGCACTCTGTGTAATTATAAATTTTAAAGTCCGCATCCTTGTTAGTCACTATTTCATGCAACATTAGTCCCACTGTTTGTTGTTGCTCCGCGTGTTGTAATATCTCCTCGGGTAGGTAGGTTGTTGAGGTTTCCAATTCCTCCCCCTCCCCCCTCGGTAGTTTTTTGGCGTGTGTTGGTTCACCCAGTCATAGCCCTCAGTAGTTTCAAACATGGTGTCAGGGTCGTCTGACCGTGTAGCTTCCCCATCGTTTTCTTCATTTACAACATGTGTGTCCTTAGATTGGGGAGGATTGTTATTGTTCTGTCCAAGCAGATGTCAAAACTAAAATCAGTCAAAATAAAGAAACTTGAAAGAGATTTTAAGGCCTATAGAGAAGGTGTGGCGTTTCCAAAACCTCCAAGCGTTTTAAATTGGGGTAGACAACTAAACCCTACAGTAACTGGTCAAAGACATTATACAACTAGCCATTATATTGGACAGAACAATAACAATCCTCCCCAATCTAAGGACATGTAACTGTTTCAAATCTGGTGCTTTGGGTTAATGGGAATATCTATGCATGCTGTTATAACTAATCCTGGATTGTGTTGACTATTACTAACTCACATATATTTTAAAACTGCAACACCATAGCAAGTTTGGGAAGGCCAGTCCCAGTGGACCCACCTCTACCACCTCATCTGGCCGTGGCACCGGGCCCCAGCACATCTGGGACCTCCTCGTTCGCTGGTCCTGCACCACCTTTGGGTGAAACTGCCTCAGGGGATGGAGCTCATCCCCCCCTGGGAGTGGGCACAGACAGGATCCTGTCACCCGAAGTCAGGTCTGGGGATTGGTGCGTAGAGAGCTCCAAAAAGAGTTTGGAGATCTGCTATGCCAGTTTGAGGGCCGCGTGGTGCATTTACAGGGTCAGCCTGCCCCTCCTGCTCAGCCTCCAGCACAGCTACCTTCGGGGACCTGCAGCGGTAGCATTGTTGCCTCACAGCAAGAGGTTCTCCCATTCTATTCTTGGCTGGAGCGCCTTCTGTGTGGAGTCTGCATGTCCTCCTTGCAGTCGAGTGGCGTTCGAAACACATGTGTAGAATGGGCGTGCTTTTGTTGAAGGTTGGGCATCGAGCTGGCACTTCGACACCTGTAAAAAAATCTACTGCCAATCATTAGCAGACAGGAGTTCCGCTGTGGCGACCCCTAACTGGGAAAAGCCGAAAGAACAACAACAACAACATAAAGGAAATCTTATACTGGGAGGAGACTTTAATTGTATCTTAGAAGCTTCTGAAACCACCAAGAGGTCTTTTCACATAGCAACTATTTCAAAATCCTTAAAAAGATGGATCGATTCATTTCATTTAATAGACACTTTTAAAGTAAAAGATGATAAATCCTTATTATTTTCCCATAGACCATAGATTTGGAACACAAACCAGAATAGACAAGTTATTAAGTAGTTCAAGATTTACAAACAAAAATCCTCAACTTCTCAGTGGTTCCATGCCCCTTCTCAGATAATGACTCTCTGATAATGAAGCTCCAAATAGAGTTTAAACCTTTAATCCTCTCAACTAGAATTCCATAATATACCATGAAATTAAAGAATTCAGACCCTGGATGCTGTCAGAACTACAATTATTTCTTGAAATTAATAATACAACACAAATCAGTAGAGTCATGGTTTGGGACTCATTAAAAGTGTATTTATTTGGTAAGATCCTTAGCTGGTACAAAAACAAAGTCAGAGAGTGGGAATCTGAATCATTAGACTTGCAAACTGGACTCTTGACAGCAAAATCTAAAAAAAAAATCAGAATTGTCCAGAAGTCAGAAAAGAAATAGAGGAATTAAATAAAAAATATAATGAAATTCTAACACACAAAATATGTCTAGCCTTGGAAAATTTAAAAATAAACTCATTAGCCACCTCCCCCAGATACCTACATAACTTATCTACAAGAATTAAAATACAATCTAAAGCAAGTAACATTGGTAGTATATATCATGAAAAGAAAGGGAAAAAAGTATTGGATATAGGAGGCATCCTTGAAGCATTCGATTCCATTATATGGAACACTTCAAAAAGAAGATTTAGATACCAACAAAATAAACTTAGATACAAACCTTATCAATATAAAAGAAATTCCCGAAACTTAAAACTAGACCTACAAAAACCTATATCCTACAAAAAAACTGTTGACAAGATAAAAGAAAGTAAATCTAACAAAGCTTCAGGGATAGATGGTATAATTACAGAAATTTACAAACTCTTCCATTCAACAGTAATCTCCCTTTTTCATAAAACTTTGCTAGAAGTCTAAACAGAAGCAAAAATACCACCCTCATGGAAATATTCTCTCATAACACCAATTCTAAAAGATAATAAACCTTTAGACCTTTGCACTTCATACAGACCTATATCATTACTAAATAATGATTACAAAATATTCATGTCAATCCTAGCTAACAGAAAGAAAATCCCACTTTCAAAGACAATTAATAATGATCAAACTGGATTTTTATATAACAGGCGCACACATGATAATATTAAAAGGATACTTACTCTTATAGATTATGTGAATAAAGAAGATAGAGAAACACTTATAATCAGATTAGACATAGAAAAAGCCTTTGATTCCCTCAACTGGGAATATCTGTTTAAAACTTTAGCATTATTTGAATTTCCTCCTCCCTTCATATTATTACTAAAAACATTTATATTAATAACTTAGCCTACATTAAATTAGGTCCTTTCACCTCAGAATCTATCCATATAACGAAAGGTACTAAACAAAGATGCCCCCTTTCTCCTATTTTATTTGATTTGGCTATAGAAATACTTGCAGAAATAATATGCAATAATCCAAGAATAAAAGGAATAGAAGTCTATGACCAGTACATATCTAAAATAATGCTTTTTGCTGATGATATTTTATTAACCCTATCAAATTCCAGAGAGTCAGTAGGAGAGCTAGAAGAAGTAATGGAGACATTTTATAAGATTTCAGGTCTACACTTTAATAGATCAAAATGAAAATTTCTATTTTTAAATAAGAAAAAAGAACTACAAGTTACAGATAAATCCATCATAGGAAATCAAGGACTTACTCTAAATTATTTAGGAATAGTCTTAGGCAAAAATATAAATGAAACAATATTAATAAATTATAAAAACATTATTGAAACGATAAAAATATAAATAGAAAAGTGGAACGAAATTATATTAACTTTTGCAAACAGATTGCAATTAATAAAAATGGTCTTATTGCCAAAAATACTATATGTAGCATTAGCAATACAGTTAATACCTGAAAGATGCATTATTAAAGAAATAAACTCATGTTTAACAAAATTTTTATGGTATCCCAAAAAGACTAGAGTAGCTCTAACTCATCACATTAGACCCTGGAAACAAGGAGGATTGAACTTCCCAGAAACAGAAACATATATAAAAGCATCTGTGCTTAAAACTACAATAGAATGGATAAACCCAGATTATTTTGCCAACTGGAAAGAATTAGCAACAGCTATATTAGCAAATTAATTTAATCTGTTAAAAAAAATTTAATAGTAGACAAATCAAACACACCCTGGTACATACTATGCATAGGTATACAATATAATATAACAAATCCTTCTAAAACAACACTGATTAATCATTACATCAATTCCTTTAGGAAACTTATCAATGCATAGATCTAAAACTTTGGTTTGACCTTTTAACCCCATTTACCATCACTGAGAATTTTCCTCACAAAATATATAGGTAAACAATAACCTCCTGGGAACAAAATGGATTCTTATGCTGGTTTCAATGTATAAATAAATTAAATGTTTTAGATATACATATGATAAAAACTGCTTACAATATTCCAACACAGGACTGGTTAACCTTACAAAGCATTCTAATGTACATTCAAGATTTATGCAGATTAATTAATAATTCCTCATTTAAATATATTCCAAATCTAATAAGTTTTCTGTATGAATTTATAAATAATAGCTGTGAAAAGAAAAATTCCATTTCAAATCTATATAAAGAGTTAATAACATATAAAACAATTCCCAAACCATCATACTGGCAGTTCTTAACAAAAGGTCAGTCACTGCAGTTAACAGAAGAAATTAAAACTAACATCTTACTATCAGTTAATTACACCTCTAACACACAGTACTGGAAAATATTTAACTGGAAATCCTTACACAGAGCATTTTTAACACCAGATAGAATTAAAAAGATCAGTACTACTACAAATGTTTTTTGCTAGAGGTGTGAAAAGTCAAAGCAGACTGGATTCATATTTTTTATGAATGTAATAAAATTAAATCATACTGGAATGGAATCGATCATTTTATACAAGCTTTATTTAATGAATCCTTTACCTTAACTAAAGTATTGATTATACTAAATGTAAATGAAGGTCTCTACCTGAATAAGACAAATATGTATTTGTTATGGACAATACTTGCTATATCTAGGAAATGCTTAACCAGAAGGTGGAATTCAAATACACCCCTGACCTTGGAAGAATTCTACACTTTACTGAAGACAACTGCATCGATGGAAATAAAAATCAAAGAACTACGAATCTATCCCAGGCCATGGGTAAATAATCCTTGGAAGAAAGTTATATCTGTTGGACACTCTGCAATAATCAATATTGCATCTCTGATAACTGATCTGTTAATTCTATATTTAATAACATACAGTGTATATAATTGAAAGTCAGGCTATTGTAAATATTGTATATAGTTGTTTAAAATGATATTTAAAAATATTATGTAAATGTTATTCTAATTGAATATAAAAAAATATTTGAGGAAAAAAAACATTTGTCTTGGTAAGGACGACTGTCCCTTATGGCTTTGGCCAGATTTGTTATCCTGACGGTTTGGGGGTGTTATGAGCGTTCACGCTCATTTTAAATTGCTGAAAGGTAATTCTGGAGTGCAGGTGGTGTGTATACACCCCCTGTGCTCGTACACAGAACCATGTCTGTTTTAGAGCACGGCAGCATGTCTTCATACATATGCATGTGCGCTGCCATGCTGAACAGGAATGGTCCCTACCATGCAGGAATAACTTATTCCTGCATGGCTGCTTGCTGAATCCCAGGGAATGTTTTACTTAGGAAGCAATTATAGCAGGGTGGATACTTGCAGGAGCAGTAGTTCCCTGTACAACAGGCAGCAGGCACAAAGTCAGATGAAGAGTCAGAAGAAGATCAAGAAGCAGGGGATGACCATGCCAGACAAAGGTGGGTGCAGTATGCCATGGTACAAGCAAAGAGGCAGTGGATTCCACATAGATTCAAACCATAGTATACAAGAATAAGGAAAACACACTACAGTAAAGGTGATGCACATAAGACCGATGCCATGCTGTGCTTAGCCATGCAGAGGCTGGCCACACTGTGCATCAGACACAGAAAACTTGAGTAAGACTGTAGAAAGGGTATGGCACAGTTATTATCATTTTCTCAGGAGCGTATGTTTTTCACAGGGAAGTTTGTGAGTGTGAGTGCTGAGGGGTAAGTAGTACAAAAGTAAAATGTGCTGTTTTGTGAAATGTCAGTAATGGGGAAGGGGACGTTAATGTTGAGAAGGGCCGGTGTCACTGGAGGTGAGTGATGTAGTGGGAAATGGTAGTGTGAGTGTGTGCAGGCCTGCAACGATACAGTCACTGCAGTAATTGCAGCACTGCTACTTGGTCTACTCGACAGGTCCAAGGCATACATGGCAGAGGGTTCAGAAACTTGTAAATGCCCCTGCTCATGAGAGATGGTCCTACCAGGAATTGCACTGGATACAGAGGTGGCTTGTCCTGGAAGTAGGCACCTCTACAACAGAAGTTACTATAGAAGTACTAGCACGGTGGGTGTGGGATCTCAGTCATCTACAGCCATGCTGGCTATGATCTATGGATGTAGAAAATGAATGGCTCTGCGGATGGCCCCTCATCTCTGGCAAGAGAGCCAAAACATAGTACACATTTCAATGTGGGATTGAGACTACCCAAAGAATCACACAAACAGGACATGCACTCCCATATGCCATCATGTACATCCTGCATCACCCTCATTATCTCTACCATGGCTGTGGTGGTACTAACCAGTGTCTGTATGATGACTCTGCACATATGCTGGGTTTTGACAACTGACACACAAACATTAGAGGTAGGAGCATAACCATGTATCCAGTGAGCACCATTACTCACCCCATTGTAGAACTCTCTACTCATTAGTTGTAGGAGCAGATTTTGATATCTGTCTACTAGGGGCTAGCAGACTTCCCTGACTGATAGTGTCACCATTAACCTATCCTCCCTGTGAGGTGTGGATAGCCTGGGTATCCACAGTCATAAAGAGTGTGGCCATGGTCTGTGCTGACGATGCAATGCTGACACTCCCTGTATCTAACACACACTTTGTACTCCTGCCTATTCTGGCTCATCCCTGCCGTCATCGTCAGAGTCTGCATATCCTCCGACATCAGGCAGGGGCATTTCCTCAGTGCTTTTGCTAGAAAAGAATCACCTGTGAATACATGAAAGCACAGCATAAGCTGTGTAAGTTTGACACAGCACCAGAAGTATGCAAGCAACTGAGCTTTTATAAATATAAACAAGATAAAAAGTAATACTTTAGGTGCAGGCCTTGTGCAGATGTCTGTGAATGTCGAACCCCATATACCATAAGTCAGACAGCTTTAGTAAGATTTATAATGACTAAGGGGTAGAGAGGTCTTGTAGGTATTGATACACAGAAACAGAGCTATATACCTGGGGTACCTGCAGTGGATAATCTCTGGGGAAAGTCCAGCTAAGCCCCAACATCCAGAACCACACTGTGGGACTCTGTAGAGGTGCCACTGACTTTGTTAGAGGCCAGAAACTCATCCATCTCCATGCAACAGGGTACACTCAACTCCCCCCAGCACCTGTTGTTCCCATTCCAGGATCTGTGTTCTTTGTTGGGCAACCCATATCATATCGGTGGTCCTGTGGTGTGCCATGTAATAATCATGATCCTGGACACCAATAACATGAATGCTGGTCTCAATATCTCCCAGGCATGGTCCTGGTAGGACTGGTCAGCTACATGTAGGAGAAAGAGCCCTCATGCATGGATATGGAGGCCTTGGTGTGTCACTCATTTTCTCCAGCTGAGAACTTGGGCTTACATATGGATGATGTCCCAGCAGGTGCATTACTGTGTTTTTGGTTGGTGTGGTTTTAGTCATTGCTTAGTTGCTATGGAAAATAGTGTAATTAACAGACTTATTCCTGCATGGTCCTTAAAAACCCTAACACTGCCAGTATCCTCCATGCTGTTTTTGACACTGAAAATCTATATCCATACTCTTTACCTATGTAATGTCAGGCACTTAGGTTTACTGAACAAGGCGCCCAACAGAACAATCACAAAATTGCAACTGACCAAGGAGACATGAGTATTCATCTCACTGTTACACATATTTTTGCTATTGATACATCTGCATTGTAGTCAACAGGAAAATGTATACAACAGTGTTCTGAGCATGTCGTCATGACTGTATCCCATTAAGTTTAACAATCATGTAACCCAGCAATTATTGCACTCTTGTTATCCACTCTCGAGACACCTTGCTCAACACACTTAGAAGAAACATGCATACTATTGTCAATAGGTTCAATAGCATTTAAAAACTGAAACTAATGAACAGGTTTGTAAAAAGTAGTACTTACCTTATACAAGCAGAGATATTGTTGCAGAAGTGTTTTCTTTCAAAATTCACCTTTATCAGGTCTTGAACTATGAGGTCCAGACATTTCTCTACTAGACTGATAAGGCTCTGTGCTTCTCGTCATATTAATATCATGCAGATTCACCAGGGTGGGGTGATGATTATGCTAATTAGGGATCATCTCATTATTGTTTCTGAATCACTCGATTTGCACAATGAGCATACCAGATAACCATTGTGCAGAAATGTACTCAGTGCTGTGCACATGCTTGGGACCCTGTGGGTAGCACTGTAGACACTTGGTCCAGACTATGCTTTAAGGGTGGAGGTGTCATTCCTTATTTAACCATCTGCATATGGAGTTGCTGTAGTGCCTGATTTCTTAACAGCATACACAAAGATTGAGGACTGTCATGTTTTACAGTTTAAAATGCTGTTGTGAATCCTAATAATATAGTACTTATACTATCCTGGAGACCAGTTGGCACAATGGTTAAGGTCTTACCCTCCCATGTACAAGGTACAAGGTTCAGTCTGGATCTCAGGCCAATGCCATTTGATGTTTGCATGTTTTCCCTGGGTCTTTGTGGGTTTCCTCCCAAAAACATGCTGAGTGTTCCACCTTAAACTTACCCAAACATGGAACTGAGGGCAACACCACAGACTTTAGGTGGTGCTCTATGGGGGAAGGGTTGTTCACCAACCACATACTGTGCACCATGTCAAGCTTAGCCACTCAGTGGTGTAAATTTGGCTCTGGATGACTCAGTCATTATGACTAATATTGCCAAATGGATTTGGCTTAGGTATTTGATGGTGATAAGGTGTTGAGCATCTGGCCTACTACAGCCTATGCCAATGATCCATACTAATGATGGCAGAATTGTATGTGCCTCTACCGGCCAATGTGTGTTCGCCATAAAGTCCAGCATCCCTGGGTCAATAAGCTACTGGCTGGCCAGTGTCCAGTGGCCAGCAATAGCTCTGTTCAGTGAAACCTGGACATAAAACCAATCAATCTGCCAAACATAAACTACAAATTGCTATTCCTCGGTGTAAGTTCACTGACAGGATGAGCTTGGAAGTGGATGATGTGATGTTAGGGAGGAGGCTGGATAGCCTATATATCCAGGAGACAAGATAGAGGGGTAGTGCAGCAAAGCCAGTTGGCTTGGGATTCAGAGTCTACTACTCAGGAGGAGGACATACTAGAAATCGTTTAGGAATTGTGGTGATTGACAGCTTTAAGAAGGCAGTAAAGCTGGCTCCAACACCTTGGGCAGGTACATCAAACCAATGCGCCACAATTTCAGCCCTTCAAGTTAAAAAAAAAAAAAAAAAAAGGACTTTACTGTAATAAGTCAATAGAGATCCACAGAAAAGTACCGACCTGATGTTGTCAATTTTCATTCTGTCCTAAACTGATGGGGTCGGTCCTGATCCCTCAGATGTGACTCAACCATTGCTAAAGCTCATGGCAACCAAAAATTCTAGAGCTTCTCCCTTACTCACAATTCACCAATCCCAATTATGCCAGTTTTTGTTTCCCGCTTCAAGCAAAAGACATAGTCTACCATCTCGCTCAAGTGTTAGTCAGATAAGTGTCATAATTTTTCAATTCCTTACTTTAAAAAAACTTTTATATAAACGCATTTGGCGCATTTCACTGACATCAGGGCGTCAGGGTACAAATGCAAATGACCTATGTCATATCCTCAGTCTTGTCTGTTTGTCGCCCCCAGAGCTCCCTAAAATACAAAATAAAAGTCAAAACCACAAAACATATAACCACCAACCCTTGCACCCTTTGCACTATAAATATATACAATATACACAATATGTACAATAATATGTACAACCCACTACAAACCACCAGGGACTAACTACAGGCAGGAGGAGGCAAGCCTAATGGTCCTTGAACATCTACATTTATGGTAGGTACAACAAAACTGAAATATGTACATCTCAACTCATGCAGTCCTTAAATGGACCAGATATACCAAATACAGACAAAGGGGAGAACTAAACCACCATAGCCTACAGGAACTGCCAAGAGAAAGTATGCCCTGCAAAAAACCAGCAGGCCTTAGAGTAAAAGTGGCAGGTGATAATGCCTAGAAGTTGTACTAGACTTGGTGGCCAAGTAAAATAGTCCAAAATCCCCCCTTGCTACTCCCTTGCAAAAAGCTGGGGCAAGAAGCAGGAGGGAGACAAGTGGAAATCCCAGAGAAAATCTCCTTGAGATGATGGGACTAGAAACAGAAAGAAATGCAAACCACTTAGAAATAGATCCAGTTTTGAACCAGCTGAACTCAAAGAGCTCCAACCAAAAAACGCTGAAGAAACCTGCTGCTGAGACTGCCTGAACAAATCGAACCCCAAACCCTAATCCAAGCTAACTGCTGCAGTGGCTACATGAAAAGTAGAGTTTGCCTCAAATTTGAAACCAGAATAAAAGGCATAAAAAGTAGGCTGCTGAATTTAAGCTTTTTAAAGCAAAAGAAGAAACCACAGGAAAGGACTAGGAAGGCCTTGATGCGTAATGATACCAAATCCTAGAATCAAATCATGGCCACAAAAAAATGGGAAAAATCTTTTCCCCTTTTTTTGCAGAAGTATATAAAAAAAAAAGCAGTTGTAGAGTGGCTGATATTTCCCTCAGCAGAAGCTGCCTTTCAGGCAAGGAAAGGGAGTGAGTTGTCTTATAACAAGAAAAATGGAGAATCATAAGGGTAACAACCGCCATAAGGGCTGGGATTCTGCAATTCCTTAAGAAAAAGCTTGAACAACAATAAAAAAACAATGGTGGGTGACAATCATTTTGAGCCAGAAGTGCTATTTTGAAAGCAAGAAGAGTAAAAGATGAGAGACTGTCTAGTAAATTGAACATCAGAGCAAAGAGCCACAGAAAAATCTGGCTCTTAAATCTGTCTGCATCTAAAAAATTTGTTCTGGCTAAAAAATTAACAAATTTTGTCTTGCTACACTTTCCTTGTACTCAACTTCTAGCTTCCAAAAAATATGACAAGGGAAACTACGAGGAAGGTGAAGCTTGACATTGTTCAAAACAGAAAGAGCCTGGCACAACATTGAGTGGAATGAAGCACAACATTGAGCAAGGTGCTGTCCTCAGACTTCAGGTGTGTGGATACACTTAGCCGCCCATGCTTTCCGTGCCACTTAAACTTCAGTGTCGCTTGTCCTGGGTCTGGGGTAATCGGACTAGGCAAATCAGAGGTGGCTTGTCCTGTCCATGCTTTAAGAGTGAAGCTTGATTGAAAGAAAGGCCTACACAAAGGACATGACATGAATGAATTTCAAAAAAGGAAAGAGCCAATCCACTCTCCAAGCTGTGGGATGAAATTTTTGTGCAAAACTTTGGCAGCTGATGGTTTTAGTGGAGAGTTTAACAGATCTATGTCTGGAGTTCCCCCCAGCACTGTCAATTTCTGAGTCACATGAGGATCAATTTTCACCTGTGAGGTGGTACCAAAAAGATTGCTCACTCACAACTGTAAGGTTTGAGTACCCTGGCCTGAAGATTTGCTCCAAGTTTGAGCTGTAAACTGAAACAGTCTCCCCTGCAGGTTCATTTGCTCTAAGCAATGAAGACCCCCTGTGAGTTCCCCAATCTTGTTGATGTACATAACTGACAGTGAACTTTGTCTGCTATCTCAACCTGTGCCCTGAAAGAAGTAATTCCTGAAAATTGAGCTATGCAAACTGGACTGCTGTCCCCTCCTTCCTTGAGGTTGAGGGATGTTGTAGTTGTAGTCTGGCATCTTGTCTTGTAAAATAGGACCTTTTAGATGAGCTCCCCAGAAGAAGCTCCACTTGAGCTCTCTGTGGAAAAATCTGACTCCCCACTTGGCCGGGTCACAGAGAATCCCACTTTTTTTTGTATTCAGATAACCACCACAAAAATTCCCTTTTGATTGCAAGGTATGTTTTGAATGACAGTCAGCATTCCGCTTTGGCATTATGCCCAACCAGTTTGAATGATGAACCCTACTAGCTCCAGTGGCAGGACTGGTGGGAACCTGATACCTTGAAGGATGAGATGGAAGTATTGAAATGAAGACTTGCCTTGCTGTCAGCAGCCCCAGATAAATGATGGCTTTGATGTGAGTGTATTATTTGACACACCAAGTTTGGAAGCTGTTAAAAGGACTGGACTTTATTGTATTCACACTCCCTGAGACAGCATACCCCTGAGTTTATCACGACTTCCAAATATTGAAGAGATTCATGATGAACCTGAGGCTTCTTAGACTGATCATCACATCCAAAAAATGAAGAATTCCTTTCCTCCTTCCTTTTAAGGAATGATGCAGAACTTTCGTGAGCACTCTGTGTCATCTACTGCCCTTTAGAAGTGATCACTGAGGCCCAGGCAATGAGAAGAACACTCACTCTGTGAGGGAGGCCCAAAAAAGCTAGCAGAGATGACCTGAAAGAAAGTCCCAGCTCGAAAAGGCCAGATATCCTCCTGATCCTAGAGAGATAAGAACAAAGCTAAGTAAACTTGAGATCCACAAAGTTACCATCAATGATTTTTGCCCTTTGAAGATCCAAATCACTCTTTTGAACTTCATTTTGAACTTATGTTTAGATAGTAAAACTTTATCTTATCCCAATTAAATTTAAGATCTTGACTTCTTTCTTGGCGAGAAGGAACACTAGAGAATAATTCTGGTATGCTTCTCTGTGTTAAGGGTGAGCTTTGGAATGGCAGAGCAACTGACTTGTGAAGTTGAGGAGAGATTCTAGGCTTTGCGCCGGAGGAGTGCCTGGCATGGGAAAGAGAAGATAGTATGGATATAAAAAGCATCCATTTGGTATCTGTATTTTCACCCATCTGTCTCAAAAAAGAAAACAAAATTTTGAAGGAAACCTCAGCTTCTGGCCTCCCAAAGGGTCTGTTTTTGGAGAGCTGAAAAGTAGCTGACCGAGTCCTGTTTATTACTGTTTGAAAGAGCTCCCCTGGCCTGACTTGAAAGGATGTGCAGTTCTACTCCCTGTTCTGAAGCTGTGAGCTGAGCTAATACCTAGACTGTGAATAGCAGAGGATAAAGTCACGCCCTGTAAAAATCACACTCACTTCAGCTTTGGAGGCTGGACCTGCAAAAAATCTTTAACAGTCTTATAGACTTAGCCAAGGTCTTTTAAATTTTAAAACTGCCTCCTCAGGAGAAGACAACAACTTAACTCAGATTGATCCATGGCCATCTAAAATCCTTGTTTTAACATGGTCAGACAAATTCTGAGGACTCAGCCAGCAGTGCCTGCTGAAGCACTGACCCCCAGGCGGCCACCTGGCGAGCAGTAAAACCTGCCAACAAAACATTGCAAAGACTGCTGCCCCAGCTGTTCAGATACAAAACTGTGAAAATCTTGCAACTCTTAACTTTCAACATGTGAAACAGAGAATAACTCACCCTCACAATTGTGAAAGGAGTAGCAATTTATTTCCCGCTATTTCAATGGCAGACCCTGGCAATCAGAAGAAGAGTGCAAACTATTATTCCCTTTATTTCCCTTACTATTTCTTTGTCCGCAGCTTTGTCACTTCTTTTGTTGCAGAACTTTACAACCAGAAGCCTGCAACACCTTCAGTTTCTGACTCTACCCCCTCACGGTCAAAAGAGGACTCTGAGGCTTCAAATTATGAGTAAGACCTACCCTGTTTCTACAGCAGGATCCAAAGAATCACAGGAGAAAGAATCAGGATTAAGAATTCCCTTTCCCAAACATCCTTCTTAGTTGCTTTACCCTTGAGATAGGTGGACCTCCTGAATTCACCACAAGTCCTCCTTTTGAATGCAAGGTATTATTTGAACAGTTCCTAGATAGTGGATTAAGAGTTGCTGTGTCCATTGTAGCTTCCTCCACCATTCCTAATTCTTGAATGCAGTTTGATGCAGGGAAGAACCAAACCCCTGATGATGACCTGTAGGCCTGAAGGGACTGACCTTGCAGTCAGCCGGAGCTGATGGAGACAGCTGATAGACTGTTTGTAGGACAATTTTAAAGCACGGGGGTAAAAAGGCCTCTAGAAGCCACTTGTATTGGATTGCACACATAGAAGAGCAGTGTAGCACTGACTTCACTAGGCTGTACTTTTGGCAAAGGGAAGAATACTTGAGGCATCTTACCACTGCTATCAGTCCTTCCAGGATATGAAGCAGCTCCTGATAGCCCTAGAGAAGATAAAGCAAGGATCCATAGATCTGAGTATCTGTTTTAGCCTGAGAATAACTTCACTGGAGCCAGAACTGCGAACTGACTCTGGAAGCAGGCCTTTCAGCTCCTTAGAGGGCAGAGCACTGATAGTGAAAAGTCCCAGCGCAGTAAGAGACGCTTCTGCAAAAGTGCTACAGGAACATGATCTTGATTGCCTGGAACTTGATCCAAAGTTACCATCCAATGATCTTTGCCCAGCAGAGGTAAAAGCTGCTGCAACGTCAACATTTTTAGAAATGGAATGTCAGAGGTTCCCCTAGGATAGATAAATCCAAAATTGGTCTCCCGCGTGTTCCCCTTCTAGGGTACTATAGGGGCTGGGAATAATAAGTACCATTCTGGCACAAAAAGGGCTTGGCTGGCCTATTTGGAGCAACAGAAAAAGAGTTGTGAGCTTCTATTCTTTGTTGAGGAGAGGCGTCTGGCATGCCTTTGAAAGGCAAAGGAAGTGAAAAGTATGAGCCCAATCCTTTGATCAATACCCATGTCTTGGGTCAATAAAAAAACTCTTTGCTTTGAAAACTCCCATGAAACCCTCCCAAAGGTTAGCTGCTGGCAAGCGAAAGGCTCTGGCAGCTGTCTGATACGCCATTGGGTCTGTTTACAAAGGACTGACCCCTGCCTCACCGACCTCTGCTGTGGAGAACTCCCTGTTCTAGGCCTGAAAGAGCCTAGGAGCTCACCCTGCCTGAGTCGTCATAGAGAACCCCAATGGCCCACCCCCTCTACCCCCCTACTTACTAAACTTTGGAGGCTGAA
This sequence comes from Protopterus annectens, assembly GCF_019279795.1. Lineage (NCBI taxonomy): Eukaryota > Metazoa > Chordata > Ceratodontiformes > Protopteridae > Protopterus > Protopterus annectens. Next base: position 1,332,982,542 of record NC_056725.1, read on the forward strand.
CCCTTGGAGGCTGGACCTGCAAAAATCTAGACTAAGCTTGATTCTTTTTTCTTTTAAAACTGCCTCAACAGGAAAACCAAACAACACGCCAGATTGCAAAGGAGCATCTAAAATCCTTTTTTAACAGAACATGGTGTTTTAAATTCTCATCCCTCAGCCAGGCGTGCCTGCGAAGAACTGACCTGTGGCAGCCAGACCCAGTGAGCACTGTACAGATGCAAAACCACACAGCAAGAATGCTTACCCACCTGTTTAGAAACATGTACAGAATCTTGTACTGCTTTTGCAACAATACTCAAACATAGAGCACCCACTGCAGCCTTCAATTAGCACTGGAGATAGTTTTGTATAATCAATGGTTTCAACTTGCACAACCATAGCCCTCCTCAAAGAAAGAGAAGAAGTATTTAAGTACTTTTACATCCCCATCCCTGCAAGAAGGCTTAGGCTTCTTTTGTCCCAGGGATTTACAAACTGAAGCCTTAACACCTTTGGCCCCGGGCACAGTTTCTGGTCTTTCTGGCTAGGCCTTAAAAAGAACTTTATGAGCTTCAGGCACCCTGTAATACCTATCCGGTTTCACAGGAGCAGGAGGCAAAGAATCAGGATTAAGAGAAGCTCTGTAAAAAAAACATTTCACTAATCATCTAAAAAAAAAGGTATAGCCAAGGCCAATGCCTGGGGGGTAAAAAAAAAAAAAAAAGCCTTTCCCTGAATCAGAGAAGTCTGACCCTTCCACCCACTTAAAATGCCCTCATGGAATGAAGAGTTTTTCTGAAAAAAAAAATCCTCAGGAGGAGAAGCAGAAGAGAGTAGATACATCCACATCAGAATAAATCAAGGAGAGTGCTCCTGCAAGTCTTCAGAGAAGACTCTGGATCTGAAGCCTGCTCTCAACTCTCTCCTCAGCTCAGGCACCACCTGGAGTCTTATCAGGAGGGAGGGAACCCTAGAACCTCTAATCAAAGTAATCTGCCATTTTAAGCATTTGCTTAGGCACAGTTCCAGAAGAACTAGGGGTGACAAACAGGAATTTGAAATGACCCTGGCCTTGGGCCTGGCCCTTGAAGGGAACAGAGAGAGGGGCTAGCAGGCCTAGCAGGAAGGGGGGGAGTAGTAGTACCTGAAGCACCAGCCCCTGACCTGCCCTGACCGAGCCCACTGAGCCCAATAATAAAGCCTCCTCTGGTCCCTGGGAACACAAAGAAAGTCTCTCACTGCCCACACACACCCACCCTCATTCTCTAAAGAACCGTGTCCGTACAGATGGTAGCAGCCTAGCCTGCACTGCTTCTTTAGCTTCAGGCTTAACCTTTTGAGTCCGGGCGCGGGCCCGATATCCTCAACGGCATCGCTTCCGCTATTCTTTCCCAATCCCTAATTCCCTTCTCTTGCTAGTTTATTATTGAATCTAGCACAAGGCGACAGACAACAAGCATGCTCGCGCCTCAGGCCCTAAGCAAAGGAATACACAAAGTATGATAATCTCTATATCTGTTTCCCACAATGTGTATCAAATGCAATTATGACTTTTTTCTGACATCGTAAATCACTGAGGGCAAGAAAAACCAAAAAGATTCCAACGGGTACTTAAATAACTTTGAAACTCGGTCTGAAACTTCAAAAAAAAAAATCTCAGAACGCCAACCCCACTGCAATACTGCTGCTTCTGCATCGACACCATGCAAAAAAACTGAGGGAGGATATGCCGTGGGTCGGCGCGATGTACCCTGGCGTCCTGATGTGTCAGTCAAATGCTTGATTGACCGACGCCAGCCTTATACTTTGATATTCGGACCGAGGACAGAGACGGCGACTACAAGTGTAAGGACTGCAGCAATGTGAGATGAAGAACATCTATCCCTTACCTTGTTTATAAATTTCCTGCTACTTCTAACATTTTCTTCCATATTTTGCACATTTTTAGTACCTCTTGGATACTACTGTTAGTATATCCCTTCCCTCTATTACACTGTCATAGTTTATTTACCATTGTTGGTATTTCCATACTTTTCCCGTTATGTCATATTTCTTTAAAAAAAAAACTTTTCTTGACTAATTTGTTAATGGTTTTATTTGATTGGTGATAGCGAATAAACCAGCAGGCTTTAAAAAATGTACGAAGTGTGCCACTTTCTGATGGTGACACACTGTGTGTCTATTGTTTACATCCTCTCCATTTACAGCAGGATTTCTCAATATGTCATGGCTTTAATCCTCACATGTTAGCAGAATGCAAAAACAAGCTGATACTTAAAGGTCTTCTTCCTTCTTCTTTTGGATAGGCTATATCGGAGGGTTCTTCCTCTAAAACAAAAACTACAAAATCCCCTTCTCTGAAAGCATCTTCCTCCTCCTCAGCTTCTGACTCTTCAAGAAAGAGGTTTCATAAGGACCCAGTCTCAACTCTGGATCCAAAAAATTCAAGATCCTGCCAAGGAGAAATTGCCGGATCTGACTCCTCCTAAATCAGATCCAATGAAGTTATGCAATCTGAACCTAACATTCAGACTGCCAAATTATTACCTAGAACAAGGAACTCCCCCATCAATGGACCCGGTTCCTGACAAGGTACCTTCTCCTTTCTTAGAAAGACCCAGGTCTCCATTCATATATTCTGCCAGAAGTTTTACAGAAGAAGATGTAGAGAGACTGGTGAAGAACCAGACTGGTGTTCCTTCAGCTCCTACACCTCTAGGTCAAGAGATCCATATATTAAATTACTCCCCCTTAAAAATTCTGCCTCTGACTCTTGTAGCTTCAAAGTTTTTCGATCTGAGTCATCCAGAGCCATCTGGCTTGGATCAAAGGATAACTTTACCCTTGAATCTGACATCTTCTCTGAGGGCTCCTGTCCCATTGGATCTAGAGAGCTCCCACAGCCATAATATGCCTGTCAGATCTGAGGTATTTCATTCAACTCCAAAACGTTTGGAGCCATCTCTGCACCTTGGAGCCTAGACATTGGTTAGCTCCGCTTTGGCTTCCACATCGAAGGTTTGGCCCTCACAGCAGGGGAGGTCTCCGATTCAAAAGCTTGTCTTCTCGGATCCAACATCCTGTCTCTCTCTCAGCCACTCTGCGTTTGAGGCTGCAAGGAGAATATTTTCTGCCTTGACAGTTCTGAAGAATCTATCTCCAGTGGATTCTAAGTCTTCAACCATGATGTCTCAGCACTCAGAGCTTCATAATCTCTTTCCACAGGGACAACCAGTACGAAAACCCCAGGGTCCTGATGAGGAAATTGTAATCTCCTCTTCTGACACCTCCCCAAAGCACCCCAATGAGGAGGTCCCTATGAAGAAGACATATAAGAGGAAACAGACTCCCTGGAAGAGTCAATCACTGAGAACACAGATTTTTATCACAATCACCTCCTCTAGATTTCTCCTTTGGAAACATCCTAGAAATATTTAAACTGAGAGATGGTTGGACATCCAGCAACACTATGCCTGAGGAATCTGTTCTCCTGGTGGCTTTTGATACTGGACCTTCTACCTCCTGGGCGAATCCATCTACCTTTGAGCTCAATGAGCACACTGAGCTAATCAGAGAAAGTCGGAGGAAGGGCTCTGATCTAATGAATCTGAGATATATAATATTAAGTATCCTGTTTTTTGTTTATTTCTGAGTTATTTATAGCACTTTTATGTTACTGTGTGTGAGGTATTAAGCAGAATTTTCTACAATTGTTAAGCATCTGGTTGGGTTTGTTTGTTCTGATTTCCTGCTAGGAGTGTATCATATAACTTGCTTGCATTTAAAACCATTCTCTAGAGTCTCCTTGATCCTTTATCTGTTTAAACATTTTTGCAGTTTTTTTCTACCTAATTAGTGTTGGTAGTATAGCATTGTCCATACTCAGGCTTGTGTTTTGGGCCTGGTTGTTTGTTAGTAGAGGCTGTGTGTCTGAGCACATGTCCCAGGTCATCATAGCTTAGCCAAGGCCAGTATAGCATTTCAGTGAGAGTGAATTGTTTGTGGTCATTGGTTGCCTGGACTACGCCTTGGAATAAGCACCTCAGTGGTTCTTTCAAGCTTTTTGTAAAGTTGTTTCAGGTTTCAACTTTGTTACTTAAGAAGTTAACTTGTGACTGTTTCTGCCATTTCACACTGAGCTAGTCAGAGGAAGGGCTCTGAGCTAACAAATCTGAGATATATAACATTAAGTATCCTGTTTTTGCTTACTTCTGAGTTATTTATAGCACTTTTGTTTTACTAACTCTGTGTGAGGTATTGAGTAGAATTTTCTACAATTGTTAAGCATCTGGTTGGGTTTGTTTGTTCTGATTTCCTGCTAGGAGTGCATCATATAACTTGTTTGCATTTAAAATTATTCTCTAGAGTCTCCTTGATCCTTTATCTGTTTAAACATTTCTGCAGTTTGTTCTACCTAAGTAGTGTTGGTAGTGTAGCATTGTCCATACTCAGGCTTGTGTTTTGGGCCTGGTTGTTTGTTAGTAGAGGCTGTGTGTCTGAGCACATGTCCCAGGTCATCATAGCTTAGCCAAGGCCAGTATAGCATTTCAGTGAGAGTGAATTGTTTGTGGTCATTGGCTGACTGGGGTTACCTGGACTACGCCTTGGAATAAGCACCTCATTTGTTCTTTCAAGCTTTTTTAAAAGTTGTTTCAGGTTTCAACTTTGTTACTTAAGAAGTTAACTTGTGACTGTTTTTGCCATTTCACACTGAGCTAGTCGGAGGAAGGGCTCTGAGCTAACGAATCTGAGATATATAACGTTAAGTATCCTCTTTTTTGCTTATTTCTGAGTTATTTATAGCACTTTTGTTTTACTCACTGTGTGTGAGGTATTAAGTAGAATTTTCTACAATTAAGCATCTGGTTGGATTTGTTTGTTCTGATTTCCTGCTAGGAGTGTATCATATAACTTGTTTGCATTTAAAACCATTCTCTAGAGTCTCCTTGATCATGTATCTGTTTAAACATTTTTGAAGTTTTTTTCTACCCAAGTAGTGTTGGTAGTGTAGCATTGTCCATACTCAGGCTTGTGTTTTGGGCCTGGTTGTTTGTTAGTACAGGCTGTGTGTCTGAGCACATGTCCCAGGTCATCATAGCTTAGCCAAGGTCAGTATAGCATTTCAGTGAGAGTGAATTGTTTGTGGTCATTGGTTGCCTGGACTACGCCTTGGAATAAGCACCTCAGTGGTACTTTCAAGCTTTTTGTAAAGTTGTTTCAGCTTTCAACTTTGTTACTTAAGAAGTTAACTTGTGACTCTTTCTGCCATTTCACACTGAGCTAGTCGGAGGAAGGGCTCTGAGCTAATGAATCTGAGATATATATAACATTAAGTATCCTGTTTTTGCTTACTTCCGAGTTATTTATAGCACTTTTGTTTTACTAACTGTGTGTGAGGTATTGAGTAGAATTTTCTACAATTGTTAAGCATCTGGTTGGGTTCGTTTGTTCTAATTTCCTGCTAGGAGTGTATCATATAACTTGTTTGCATTTAAAATCATTCTCTAGACTCTCCTTGATCCTTTATCTGTTTAAACATTTCTGCAGTTTGTTCTACCTAAATAGTGTTGGTAGTGTAGCATTGTCCATACTCAGGCTTGTGTTTTGCGCCTGGTTGTTTGTTAGTAGAGGCTGTGTGTCTGAGCACATGTCCCAGGTCATCATAGCTTAGCCAAGGCCAGTATAGCATTTCAGTGAGAGTGAATTGTTTGTGGTCATTGGCTGACTGGGGTTACCTGGACTACGCCTTGGAATAAGCACCTCATTTGTTCTTTCAAGCTTTTTTAAAAGTTGTTTCAGGTTTCAACTTTGTTACTTAAGAAGTTAACTTGTGACTGTTTCTGCCATTTCACAATGAGCTAGTCGGAGGAAGGGCTCTGAGCTAACGAATCTGAGATATATAACGTTAAGTATTCTCTTTTTTGCTTATTTCTAAGTTATTTATAACACTTTTGTTTTACTCACTGTGTGTGAGGTATTAAGTAGAATTTTCTACAATTAAGCATCTGGTTGGGTTTGTTTGTTCTGATTTGCTGCTAGGAGTGTATCATATAACTTGTTTGCATTAAAAAAACATTCTCTACAGTCTCCTTGATCATTTATCTGTTTAAACATTTTTGCAGTTTTTTTTCTACCCAAGTAATGTTGGTAGTGTAGCATTGTCCATACTCAGGCTTGTGTTTTGAGCCTGGTTGTTTGTTAGTAGAGGCTGTGTGTCTGAGCACATGTCTCAGGTCATCATAGCTTAGCCAAGGTCAGTATAGCATTTCAGTGAGAGTGAATTGTTTGTGGTCATTGGTTGCCTGGACTACGCCTTGGAATAAGCACCTCATTGGTTCTTTTAAGCTTTTTGTAAAGTTGTTTCAGGTTTCAACTTTGTTACTTAAGAAGTTAACTTGTGACTGTTTCTGCCATTTCACACTGAGCTAGTCAGAGGAAGGGCTCTGAGCTAACAAATCTGAGATATACAACATTAAGTATCCTCTTTTTGCTTACTTCTGAGTTATTTATAGCACTTTTGTTTTACTAACTGTGTGTGAGGTATTGAGTAGAATTTTCTAGAATTGTTAAGCATCTGGTTGGGTTAATTTGTTCTGATTTCCCGCTAGGAGTGTATCATATAACTTGTTTGCATTTAAAATTATTCTCTAGAGTCTCCTTGATCCTTTATCTGTTTAAACATTTCTGCAGTTTGTTCTACCTAAGTAGTGTTGTGTGTCTGAGCACATGTCCCAGGTCATCATAGCTTAGCCAAGGCCAGTATAGCATTTCAGTGAGAGTGAATTATTTGTGGTGATTGGCTGACTGGGGCTGCCTGGACTACGCCTTGGAATAAGCACCTCATTTGTTCTTTCAATCTTTTTTAAAAGTTGTTTCAGGTTTCAACTTTGTTACTTAAGAAGTTAACTTGTGACTGTTTTTGCCATTTCACACTGAGCTAGTCAGAGGAAGGGCTCTGAGCTAACAAATCTGAGATATATAACATTAAGTATCCTGTTTTTTGCTTATTTCTGAGTTATTTATAACACTTTTGTTTTACTCACTGTATGTGAGGTATTAAGTAGAATTTTCTACAATTGTTAAGCATCTGGTTGGGTTTGTTTGTTCTGATTTCCTGCTAGGAGTGTATCATATAACTTGTTTGCATTTAAAATCATTCTCTAGACTCTCCTTGATCCTTTATCTGTTTAAACATTTCTGCAGTTTGTTCTACCTAAGTAGTGTTGGTAGTGTAGCATTGTCCATACTCAGGCTTATGTTTTGGGCCTGGTTGTTGGTTAGTAGAGGCTGTGTGTCTCTGAGCACATGTCCCAGGTCATCATAGCTTAGCCAAGGCCAGTATAGCATTTCAGTGAGAGTGAATTGTTTGTGGTTATTGGCTGACTGGGGTTACCTGGACTACGCCTTGGAATAAGCACCTCATTGGTTCTTTCAAGCTTTTTAAAAGTTGTTTCAGGTTTCAACTTTGTTACTTAAGAAGTTAACTTGTGATTGTTTTTGCCATTTCACACTGAGCTAGTCAGAGGAAGGGCTCTGAGCTAACAAATCTGAGATATATAACGTTAAGTATACTGTTTTTTGCTTATTTCTGAGTTATTTATAGCACTTTTGTTTTACTCACTGTGTGTGAGGTATTAAGTAGAATTTTCTACAATTGTTAAGCATCTGGTTCGGTTTGTTCTGATTTTTGTTTCCCATCCTCCCTCTTGGTATCCTGTTTTTATACTTGGTGGCTTTGCAGTTGCCCACCCCTAATGTAAATTTGATCTGGGACACTCCTCCCAGTCTAGTGTCATTACCTCATTCTACCTATTCCAGGGAGAACATTTGAGAAGGCCAATCCAGTTAGATTCTGCTCCTCCTTTCCCCTTTCCACTTTATACACACAAAAAAATTTCTAAGCTTGTTTCCTGGCTTTCCTATAAGTTGTCTAGTCCAGATACAGATTTGCTGTATCCAGGAATGTTTGTAAGCTTGAGCCCCCAAACCTTTATGTGTTGGAGGGAAGCATTCTAGTTTAATTTTGTTACTTAGAACTAGCCAGTTTTCTAGTTTCAGCACTCAAATCTGTTTCTTTGAGCTCAGCACTTGTTCAGAACTCATTGTAGGCACTAAATAAGCTACAAATTACTACAGCACTCAACTTTCCTCACTTGTCTAGAGGAAAACAGTTTTAGTACTTAATAAATAAGCACCTATCCAGGCATGTCTAAGGGTCAGCTCCCAATGTTTTCCCCTGTCTACCTGATGAATCTGGGCATCTTGGGGCAATGCAGCAATTGCCTCATGTACACAGATAACCCTCTCCTCCTACCACCCAACACTACAACCTGTGAGAGATGCACTTATATAACCAAACTGGAAGCAAAGCTCTCTTCACCCAAGACTGGACTAGACAGTCAAGAGGAAAAGTTAAACACTTGCACCACACCACACTCATCACATAGTCCCTCAAAACCTACACCACCAAAACACACACATAGAAACACAAAACACACACCTACATTCATGGAGGCTCTCAAAAAAAATCTACCCAAGCAACAGGGACCTCCAAAGTAGAAACGTAAACAACCTCCACCCCCCAACACAACCCAAATGACACATAGCCCACAAACTCAGTGTGCCACTCAACCACAGCCCATAAGGCATAACAACGTACCTAACACTCTAGTCATAGGTGACTCTATAGTCAGGTACACTGATGTTCCACTCACCAGGCTAAACAAGGAGAAAGTCACTGTCAGCTGCCTGTCAGGTGCCAGGATCCACCACATAATGCATGCACTCAGGTCACTCCACAGCAAGTACAAATATGACTCTGTCATTGTCCATGTTGGTGTGAATGACCTGAGATGTACCTCCCTGGACTACATGAAAAGAGGCATGGAGGAGCTTTCTGATCTTGTAGCCCAGGCAGGTATGACCCTAGCCCTGAGTAGCATCCTGCCATCACCCAGAATGATACCACAGTACAAGGACAAAATGATTGACTTCAACAATTGGCTAAGCTTCTGGTGTCATTCTAAGGGGATCCAGTATCTGTCTGCCTGGTATGACATGATCGACAAACCACAATGCTTTGCCAGAGATGGCCTGCACCTGTCGCCCTTGGGATTCCGGATACTGGCTAAGGCTCTTGCCACCCCTATAGTGCCTTTTTTAGGCAAGATTCAAATGACAAATTCTCCACCGTAACAGGTACAAGCAAGCAAAATCTGAGGGTAATGCTACTCAATGCTAGAAGTCTAAACCTCAAAATGCACTCACTCGAGGCACTCCTTAAAATGGAGAACACTGACATCTGTGCAGTGACAGAGACATGGTTTAAGGCTTCAGAGAACACCCCTGCATTACCAGGCTATACTTCATACCACACTTTTGCCACCTAACTTGGACCGAAGTACTAAAGGCAGAGGCGTGTCAATATTCATTAAGGATATCCACACCTCCAGGCTAGTTGCTCAGCATAATGCATCTGAGATTATCCCAGTGCAACTAACTCTGGGCAAGACCGGAATGCAAATTGTAGCTTGCAACAGATCCCCCACCATGCCCCAGGATTCCCATTCATTTCTTGATACACTGGAAAATATTAGGGTACAACCTAACACCCTAATAATGGGTGATTTCAACTACCCCACCATTAAATGGGAAAACTACTCATGTACCAACTCTTGTGCTCAACGTTTTCTGGAATTCATAAATTCTAATTCCTTGGATCAACTTATCCACACCCCCACCAGGGGCAGCAATATCCTAGACCTGGTCATTACCAACATGGGCAACCAGTGTTCCACACCAGAGGTCAATTCCTCGTAGATCAGATCCGGCCACAAGCAAATCACCCTAGAGATCCACATCCCAGCCCCACCCCCCATTAAGGAAACCACCGTAAAAAATTTCTCCAAAGCCAACTTCACGCTTCTTAAGACAGAAGTGGCAAACTTCACAACACCCATGCTGACGGACAGCAGAGATAAGACTGCTGAATCCTATACAAGTGCACTTAATAAGCACTTACACGAGTGCATGGATTGTGCAATCCCTAACAGAACCAAGATGCTATTTTCCAAAAAAGGAAGCCAATCTGGTGGTCCCCTGCTATAAACAAACTCTACAACAGAAGAAAGAAACTGTTGCAAAAAAGAATAAAATCCCATGATTGGAGGAACTCCGTGGTCAGCCTCAGTAAGAAGCTGATAACCCTCATAAAATCCTCCAAAGCTAGTTACGAAAACAAAATCGCCACTGATTCTAAAGACAACCACAAAGCATTCTATAGCTATGTCAAGAATCTCAATGGCAACACTCAGATCTGCTCTGAGTTATAGCACAATGGCATTAAATATACAGAACAAACTGGTATTGCCAACATCCTGGCAGATAGGTTCAGTGCTAACTTTACCCCTCTCTCACCCCCTAAAAGGCCCATCTCTATATGGGAAGAATGCAAAGTTCCTGTAATCACGGCTGCACAGGTAAAAAAACACACTCTCCAAAGCGAAGAACACAGCATCCATGGGACCTGACAACATCCCAGGCTGGGTTCTACATGAACTACAGAATGAACTGGCACCCCACCTAAGTACCATGTTCAATCATAGCCTCACCTCAGGCTTTGTGCCCACTGAATGGGGCACAGCAATGGTTATCCCACTCCACAAAGGGGGAGCCACCATGGACCCCGGGAACCACCACCCCATTAGACTGACGAGCCTGGTCTGCAAGGTTATGGAGCGTATCATCAAGGAACTTATAAATAATGACATTGGTAATCTCCAAACTCTGGACCCTACCCAGTTCGGGTTTGTAAAAGGCAGATCATGTCTCCTAAACCTGACGGACTTCTTTGAAGCGGTCACCAAAGCTGTAGATGAGGGTAAGGTGGTACACACAGCCTATCTAGATCTTGCCAAGGCTTTCGACACCATTTGCCACTCTGGAATTATAGACAAACTCACTAAACTAGGTATAAATCCCTATGTCACAAGATGGGTTGCCAACTGGCTCACTGACTGAACCCACACTGTGAAAGTAGCAGACTAAATCCAACTTCAGACCAGTGACAAGTGGAGTACCACAGGGTTAAGTCCTAGGTCCTCTCCTGTTTGGTATCTACTTCTCTGAAGTACAGGCTAACACAGAAGGTCTTTGGCTAACAAAGTTCGCAGATGACTGCAAACTAGGAACCATAATCAAATTTCCTAACGATGTGGACATCCTACAAAAGGACCTCACTGAGACAGATGCCTGGTATCAAAGCCATGGCTTCAAGCTCAATGCCAAAAAGTGCATTGTCATCCCTTTTGGTAAAAACTCTGTACCCATGAGCTACCACATAGGTGGTAGTCTACTTAACACCGAAAGTGTGATAAGAGACCTTGGGACACAGGTGGACAGTAGTCTCTCCATTGATAATCACATCACCACAGTAGTCAGGAAATCCTTCTACTTGGCATACCTCATCACAAAAGGTTTCTCATCCAGGAAAAAGGAGGTCATTGTTCCCTTCTACTCATCACTCATTAGACCCATTATAGAGTACAACGCCCCTTTTGGTATGTACCTCACAAGACATCTACAACAACTGGAAAGGCCACAGAAATACCTCACAAAGAGGATTACCAGCCTCAAACAGATGTCCTACGCAGACCGTCTCAAAAAACTCCAGCTTTATTCTGTTGCATATCGCCTACTCAAAGGCGATCTCTGCCTAACATACAAAGCTATGACCAAGAAAAAGAATGGCAAGACACTGCTGGTATTTCTTCTTGCTTTAATAAAAATGTAAAAGATTTATTGTGTGGTGAAAAAATTCAAACCACAATGAAACCTTTTAAGGATACGTCAGGTAGTGTTCCGTGTGGCTTTTGCAAAGCATGCCCTTATATTAATAAGGAAACCACCTTTATACATCCTGTTAGTGGCAAGGTTTTTGATTTTAAGGCCAGGGCCACATGTAGGACCACTAATTTGGTCTATTTGGCTGAATGTGCAAAGTGTCCTGGGTTCTATGTGGGAAAAACTAATAAAATGTTTAAGGTTAGGGTGCTTCAACACTTGTCCTCAATAAGGAATAAGGACTTACATAATGCCCTTTACAGGCATATAGAAATAAATCCCACACATACTTTTTGTTTTAAAGCTGTGGTTAATGTAAGACAAAATAACAGGGGGGGGGGACATTAAGCTCCTTACAGAATCCTTAGAATCTAAATGGATACTAGAGCTCATGGCACATAAGAGCCCAGGACTAAACGATATGGTACCTATGAGGCCCGCCCTACAGAAAAGGTGGGTGGTTTACTGATTATTCATTGGCTGGATGTTACTTTAAATTAATGACATGATTGTTCTTGTTTTATCTGATGAAGGGTTGTTACCCAAAAGCGCTCATCTTTGGAAATTTGTACATTTTTATTAAAGCAAGAAGAAATACCAGCAGTGTCCTGCCATTCTTTTTCTTGGATTTTGTATTTTTTGCTTGGTAGGACTTTGGCTACAGCACTGAACATCTTTTTTGGATACAAAGCTATGTCAAACCCAGAGCTGTTGGACATGCTCCACTTAAAGAAATCCCAATCCCTTCAAGCTACACGCTCTAGGGAGCTAAACCTTGAAACCGCAATAAACAGAACATGCTGGAGGGATAGATTCCTGCCTCAGAGACTTTCCATACTCTGGAACAAACTACCTATATATATATATATATATATATATATATATATATATATATATATATATATATATATATATATATCAAACAAAGCTCCTCATTAGCACTCTTCAAGAAAAATCTTGATGATTGGATGGGAGATAGGAAATTCTTAGTAGCTTAGTACCTACCTATGAACCTATGACTTGATCTCACAGTGGGCATGCAAGGACGCTGATACCATAGAATCCATTCCTCATAGACCAGCTAGGATAATGGCACCACCTATGGATAGAGAGTTTTGGGGAAAGGGAAATCCTGTTGATGCTATGGTCTTTGCAGTGGCCACCAAGAAGGAAGTAGCTGAGGAAAGCTCCACTGCCCCTCCCTCAAAAGGGAGTCACAGGTGATGGATACAGTTGGGAAGTGTGTCTATAGTCCAGCAACCTTCACTTTGAGGTCTCTGAACTATATGGCACACTTTACTAGGCTACAGAGGGATTTGATCAAGGCGTTATCACATACCCTCTCAGGTGCTGTTTCTGATGAAGTTCAGGCATCTGTTACTTCCCAGCTGATGACCCTACAGTCCATATCCAATATATCCATGAGGTTGATCTCACATGTAGCAGAATGAACTTCAAGGGCAGTGGGTTCAATCATTGCCAATAAGAGACACTCCTGAATGCATGTCTCTGAGTTTGGGGAGCCTTTCTAGTCTTCTTTCATCAATACTCCTTTTGATGGAACATCTTTATTTGGACCCAAAGTAAAAGACACTCTGTCCAGGTGTGAAAAAGATGAAAAGATTGTGTATGCTGTGGGCATGCGTTTTTCAACTCTTCAATGAACCTTTTCCAGGAATCAATGAAGTGGTTGAAAAATGTGGTTCAAGAAGTCTCAGGGCCCTTTTCAAGACACACGTGGAGGAGGTTCTTCAAGAGGCAAAGGAGGGAACTCTAATGGATGAAGATTCCCCTGTGGCAGAGGTGGCCCAGAGAATCATTTCTGACAAACCCTACCAGCACTCCTGAATTAGGCCCAATTCTCCACCTGTGATGACAGTTGGGGGATGATATAACAAAAGATGCATGGGTGCAGATGATTATTTCCAGAGGCTATATAATGCTTTTTCCATTTCACCCCCAATCTCAAGAAAAATCCCCAATGTTCTACCCAGTCAGATGGAACAAACAGCAATTCAAATACAAAAGCTGATAGAAAAATAAAAGAGTCATCCAAGATGTCTTGCCAGACCAGATAGAATCCAGAACTTATTCAAGGTTCTTTTTGGTGCCAAAGAAAACAGGGGACTGAAGACCAATTCTAGATCTCTCCAAACTAAACAAGACAGTTTGAAGAACCATGTTTCAGATAGTCATGGTTCAGTCCATTCTCTCCTTTCTGGCCAAGGACGACTTGATGCGCGTGATAGACCTGCAGGACACATGCTATTATACAAAGATGAACAGACAATCCAGAGCCAGTCATTTTCAATTCAGAGTACTGCCCTTTGAACTCAACACAAACCCCAGGGTGTTTACCAAGTGCATAGCAGTAGTAGCAGTTCACCTGAGACTGCAAGGATTCTGACTGTTTCCATATCTGGTCGACTGGCTCAATACCACTCTGACCAGACATCAACTCATATGTGCATGCAAACAGGTTCGCCAGACTTGCTCTCTTCTAGGGATAACCATAAACTATGACAAATCTCATCTGCAGCCAACTCAGAGTTTAAAGTTTATAGGAGCAATTTTCAATACAAAAACAACCATTACTTCCATTCCATTATTGGGAGTTTAGACTATGATTCCAAGTCAAGAAGATAACCTGCAGCACCTGAATTTCAGCCTCACTGGTCCTTCAGGCTCTGGGATTGATAGCAGCAGCAATAACACTAGTACCACTTGCCAGGTTTTGTATGAGAACTCTTCAATAGATGTTAGCTGCTCAGTGGTCGATTCATCAGCATATGTCTTACAAGATAAGAATTACTCACATCTACAACAGAGATCTCAACTGGTGGAGTCATTCAGACCAGGTTCATAGGTGTATACTTGGCTAATGGCCCTGGAGCCTTTATAAGCCTAGCCCATAGGATTACCCTGGCAAAGTGCCACCCAAACTTAGTTCCCAGTGCCTCTGTCGAGTAGAGCCACTGGAGTGATCCTGAGGGTGAATGTTCTATTTCCCATCCACTCATCTAGATTTCTCTTAAAGAGGGCCAGTGAGGTGCTCTGTTTGACATGTATGGGAAGTCTATTCCATTGCATGGGCAGTCTCTGGGTTATGAATCTGTGTCTCCAGCTTGTCCTGTTGATTGTGGTAATGAGGTTGAGGTCTCTTAAGCATGTAGTGTGGAGGGATTGGGATTTCTTCAGATGTAGCATTTCTAACAGAGCTGGGTCAGATGTGGATTTGTAAGTCAAGCAGATATCGCCTCAAAGTAGGCGATATGAGATGGAGAATAGTTGGAGTTTTTTGAGTCTGTCCATATAGAACAAGTGTTTAAGGCCTAGAATCCTCTTTGTGAGGTACTTTTGCGGCCTCTCCAGTTGTTGCAGGTGTCTAGTGAGGTACATGCCAAATGGAGCATTGTGCTCGATGATTGGCCTAATGAGGGAAGAGTAGAGAGCGACAATGACCACTTTCTTCCTGAATGCAAAACCCTTAGTAATGAGATGTGCCACATAGACTTTCTGACCACAGTGGCAATGTGGTGGTCAAAAGAGAGGTTGCTGTCAACCTGTGTTTCCAGATCTCATATAACTTCTTCTGTGTTCAGTGGACTACCATCGATGTGGCAATTCATGGGAATCAGGTTTTTCCCAGCGGTAATAACAAAACATTTTTTGGCATTGAGCTTAAGGCCATGGTTCTGACACCAGTCGTTGGTCTCAGTGAGGCCTTTCTGCAGAATGTCAATAACACTTGGAGAGTTAATAATAGCTCCCAAATTGCAATCATCTGCAAACTTTATCAGCCAGAGTCCCTTTGTGTTGGCCTAGACTTCAGAGAAGTAGATACCAAACAGGAGAGGACCCAGGACCGAACCCTGTGGGACTCCACTCGTGAAAGGTCAGCAGTCTGACTTGGAGTCAGCTACTTTCACACTGTGGGTTCTATCTGTGAGCCAGTTTGCAACCCACCTAGTAATATAGGGGTTGATGCCTAGCTTAGTAAGTTTTTCTATGATTCCTGAGTGAGGGATGGTAACAAAGGCCTTGGTCAGATCAAGGTAGACTGTATGAACCAACTTGCCTTCAGCCACAGCTCTGGCGACTGACTCAAAGAAGTCAACCAAGTTGAACAGGCATGATCTACCCTTTACAAAAACAAACTGTTTGGGATCCAGAGTTTGGAGATTCCCTATATCCCTGTTATTAGGTCCATGATGATGTGTTCCATAGTTTTGCATAGCAGACTCATCAGGCTAATGGGGCGATAGTTCCCAGGGTCTGTAGTCGCTCCTCCTTTGTGGAGAGGGATGACTGTAGCAGTACACCATTCGATAGGGACAAAGCCTGAGGTGAAGCTGTGATTGAACAGGGCACACAGGTGAGGTGCCAGTTCACTCTGTAGTTCATGTAGAACACAGCCAGGGATATTGTCAGGTCCCATAGAAGCTGTATTCTTGGCCTTGGACAGTGCTATTTTAACCTGTGCAGCAATAATACTGGGTGCCTGGCAATCTACTGGTATTGTGATTGGTCCTTTGGGGGGGAGCGGTAAAGTTGGCACTGAATCTGTTGGCCAGTATATTGGCAATATCTGTTGGCTCGGTATAGGCAGTACCATTGTGCAGTACCTCAGAGCAAATCTGGCTATTGCCATGGAGATTCTTTACATAACTACAGAAGGCTTTGTGGTTGTCTTTACTATCTACTGCAATCCTGTTTTCATAGCTAGCTTTAGAGGATTTGATGAGGGATCTCAACTTTTTGTTGAGGCTGATAAGGGAGTTTTTCTAGTCTTGGGACTTCACCTTATTCTGCATCAGTTTCCTCCTTCTGTTGTAGAGTTTGTTTATGCCAGGGAACCACCAGATTGGCTTCATTTTTTTTTTGGAGGAGAGTGCATTGCTTCTATTGGGTATGGCGAGATCAATGCATTTGTGTTTGTGTTCATGCAGTGCACTGGTGTAAGATTCGGCGGTCATGCAACTATTCTCCATTTGAGTGTGTGCTGTGAAGTTAGCCACCTCTGTTTTTAAGAGCCCACAGTTAGTTTTGTTGAAGTTTTTCATGGTGGTTATCTTTGGGGGCGTGGGAGTGATGTGGATTTCCAAGTTGATTAGTTTGTGGTCGGATCTAACCAGGGAGGAGTTGACTATTGGTGTAGAGCAACGGTCATCCATGTTAGTAATGACCAGGTCAAGGATGTTCCTACCTCTAGTCGGGGTAAGAACAAGCAGGTCCAGGGCATTGGAATGAATTCCAGGAAATGTTGAGCAAGTGTATTGGTACATGAGTAGTTTTCCCAGTTAATGGAGGCGTAGTTGAAGTCACCCAGAATGAGAGTGTTAGGTTGGACCCTAATATTCTCCAGGGTGCTTAGGAATGTGGAGTGTGAGTCTTGGGACATGGTTGGGGACCTATAGCAGGTGACGACCTAAATTGATGTCTTACCTAATGTTAGCTGCACCTGAAGTATTTCTGATGCGTTATGTTGGGCTACCAATCTAGAGGTGTGCACATCCTTTATGAATATGGAAATACCACTGCCTTTGGAGCTTCGGTCCAAGTTCTGGGGCCTAATGGTGTGGAATGAGTTATAGCCTGGTAGTGCAGGGGTGCATTCTGCTGCCTTTAACCAGGTCTTTGTTACAACACAATTGTCGATGTTCTCCATTTTAAGGAGTGCTTTGAGCGAGTGCATTTTGAGATTTAAATTTCTAGCATTGAGCAGCATGACTGTCAGATTGCATTTGTTTGTAGCTGTTACAGTGGTAATTTGTTTTATGGAACACTGCCTAAAAAAGGCACTATAGGGGTGGCAAGAGCCTTGGCCAGTATCCGGAAGCCCAGGGATGACAGATGTAGGCCATCTCTGGCAAAGCATCCAGGTCTGTCAATCATGTCATCCCAGGCAGACAGATACTGGATCCCCTTATAATGACACCAGAAACCTAGGTTCTACAAGGTTGTCCATTCATTCCCCTCAACCCAAGGCCACAGTGACCATGGACGCTTCCCAGCTAGGGTGGGGGGGGGATTATCTGGGGAAGACAGTCCAAGGCACCTGGTCCCCTGAGGAGGCCGATTTGCATATAAATGCCCTAGAGATGAGAGCAGAGCTGTTAGCGTTGCAGGCATTTCAGAATGCTATCTCTTTGGAAGCAATTGCTGTACAGTCAAACAACATGTTGGTCATCTGGTACATCAACAAACAGAGAGAAACCAAATCCTACCCATTGTGTCAAGAATCTCTCAGAGTGTGGCAATCTCTTCCAACCACTTTCTTTTAGCTACACATATACCTGGGAAGTCCAATGTGATAGTAGACAAACTTAGCAGGTGCATTTTTCTACCACACGAATGGTCCCTCAACAAAAAGATTGTGAACACGATCTTCCAACAATGAGGTCAGCCTTGCTGTGACCTATTCTCACCCCCCCTGAACAACAAATACTGCAGCTACTTTGCCCTAATCTCCCACAGGGGAGTTCCTAAGGGCCACTCTACTTCATGATTGGCCCCCGGTCTCCTTTATGCACATCTTTCCACTCTGTTAATTCCCAATTTTCTTCAGAAAGCTGCAAGGTTGCAGAGCATGGTCATCCTCATTGCCCCTTATTGGCCTCAACAATTTTGGTTTTCCTTCCTTTGGCCTCACCTGATTCAACCACCTTGCTTTCTGAATCCATCTCCAGACCTCCTGTCTCACACAACAGGCATAATACATCCAGACATAGTAAATCTCAGGCTGACTGCCTGGTTCCTCCAGTTCCATTAATAGTCAGACAACCTATGTTCTCTTCTCCTGCCTGTCATATTCCTTTGTCTTCCCTTAAACCTTCCAACAGGAAACTATACTCTAGCAAATGGAACAGCTTTGTTTTTGGGCTCAAAAACATAATACTGATCCTTTCACAGCACCTATTCATAACATCTTGGAATTTCTAGTGCACCTTTTTGAAGAAGGAGCTACTTCTTCTACTGTTAAAAGTACAATTAGCAGGGATTTCAAATTTTCATGTTGGAATAAACAGTTCTTCTGTAGCATCTCATAAGTTGAGCAAAGTATTTTTGAAAGGCACTCTACTCTTAATGCCCCCCTTTAAAGATCTTACTTCCCCTTGTGACCTAAACCTTGTGCTGCATTCTCTTACACAATCTCCCTTTGAACTGCGCTACATGCAAACTCAAGTATCTTTCATGCAAGACAATTTTCTAAGTAGCCATTACTTTGGCGAGAAGAATTTCTGAGATCCAAGCATCGTGCTCAAAACCTCCATAATTGATTTTCCATAAAGGCAGGGGTACCTTAAGCACCAATCCATCCTTTCTTCCAAAGGTGGTGTGAAAATCCAATATAAATCAATCTACTAATGTGCCGGTATTCTTTCCCAAGTTTTCCAACAAAGGAGAATGCTTATTACATTTATTAGATATTCATAGACAGCTGTGTTTTTACTTATATAGGACTAAAAACATCAAAAATTCTGACCAATTGTTTGCTTCATATGCGGAATCATTGTTGGGTAAACCAGTTACCAAAGTTACTCTATCACGATGGATAACAAATTACATTTCCTTTGTGTATAACAAATTGGACATTGCCCTGATGAAACCTGCTCGAGCCCATTCCACCACATCCATGGCAACTTCCTCAGTTTTTTAATCCAGGGTGTCTGTGGATGATACATCTGCAGCAGCTGCTTGGGCTACTCCCCATACCTTTATTATTCATTACAAATTAGATCTAGTCTCCACAGGAAGGGCATCTTTTAGTTCTATGGTACTGAGGAGCATCCTTCCTTGAGTCTGCCCTGGAAATTAGGTAGACTGTGACTCTGTCCCATCTGTTGAAGACAAAATGAAAATTGACAACATCAGATAAAGAAGTTATGTATTCACCATAACATTCCATCTGTGTTGTCCATTTTTATTCTTCCTCAACTCCCCTCCCACCAACCCTCATCCTCCTTACGGCTTCTGGAAAAATGAGTGTTTAGTGAATTTATATGTCCTTATTTTATACATAAGCTCCAGATATAGCTTCTTCATGATATTTCCATCTTTTTACTTTCTGCTAAGGCAGCAAACAAAATCTGAGGTAATTGGGGTTCATGCATTGTGGGTAAGGGAGAAGCTTGAGAGTTTTTGATTGCCATGAGCTTGAGCAAAGGCTGAGTTGGATCCAAGTGATCGGATCCAAACCCAATAATTGAGGAAGAATGAAAATGGGCAACACAGATGGAACATTATGGTGAGTACATAACTTTTTTTTCCTTCTACTGGCACACCAACCATGTAGCAAGATGCATGTCACGTCCCTCCCCCCTCCTTCTGGTCCATTTCTGTGCCCTGCTCCAAACCCTCCTTCCAACATTTAGCACATTAAAAAAAATATTCTTTTAAGCTGTGCAACAAATATATCAAACAGTCACTACTGTTTATACCCTGCCTACATGCAGCATTCAGGTTTTAGTTAAAAAGCAAGTTAGTTTTTTTTTTTTTACTTTTAAACAGTAGCAAACTGCTTGCTACAAATGTAGCAAACAGTTGCTACACTGTATAAACTGCCTGCATGGAGCACTACAGTGCTCATACATTAGTTAAAAAAAAGTCTTCAGTTAAACTGTAGTAAACTGCAAGCTACAAATGTACAACATGTAGCAAACATTTGCTCCAGTTTATACCCTGCCTGCACAGAGAGCTATGGCACTATGGCAAAGTATTAATTTAAAAAAAACCTTTGTAGCAAACTGCTTGCTACAAATGTAAAATAGTTGTTACAGTTTAGACCACACACAGAGCACTGCATTGCACAGGTTTGACCACAAATACAACATTGGCCAGTGTTGCACTAAAGCCTGACCAGGATTATGGATGGTTGATCCCACCCAATCAACACTTTGCATCTGGGACCACTGCCCCCTCCCTCGCTATGCTTCTGCAGTGAGGGATGTCATCAGAATTAGTGACATACTTGTGGCAACCACACTCCACTGTAAGGACAGGGCACTATTCATAATTTCAGCCTATTCCCCGCAGCAGGGCTGTGACAGTGAGAAAAAGAGTGCATTCAGATAGCAGCTGCAGGTCTTATAGATCAAGCAGGACAACATGAATTGGCAATGATAATGTTTGACCTGAACGCACATATTGGAACAGACGGAACAGGATATAAGGACTACCTTGGTCCACATGGGTGGGGCAACAGGAATAAAGAAGAGAAGTCCATTCTAGATTTCTGTCTGGAAAATGGCTTGTTGGTGGCCAACACATGGTTTAGTAAGAGAGACGGTCACAAGCTCACATACATAAGTGGCCAATATGCAACTCAGGCAGACCTCCTCCTAGTAAGGAAAGGGCACTGAGGTAGAATTAGCGATTGCAAACTCATCCCAAGTAAAACACTCATGCCACAGTATAAACCAGTGGTTGCCACAATCAGTTGAAAACAGAGGTCAGAGAAGGTTCAAAGTTCAACAGAGACTAGGCTGAAGGCCTGGAAGTTGACTGATGAGAAAGCACTAGAGTCCAAGGAATTATTCAGGGCTCTAGAACATCAGAAAGATGAAGAAATAGTTGGAGTTGAAGCAGAATGGCTGCACCTTAAAATAGCATGTCTGAAGACTGCATAACAGGCATGTGGCTGAGCCAGGAATGGAAATAATTTACATAAGGAAAGTTCATGGTGGAATGCAGAATCCAATAAGTCATCAAAAAAAAAAGAAGTGCAGGAAAAAGTGGGAGACCCCATAAGCCTGAAAAGCTTGGTCTGCAAAGCTATGGAAAGGATCATCATGGACCTCATAAATAAAGATATTGGGGACCTACAGACACTGGATCCTACCCAGTTCGGCTTTGTTAAGGGCAGATCCTACCTCTTAAACTTGGTTGATTTCTTTGAAACAGTCACCAAGGCCATTGCCAAGGGGAAGGTGGTCCACACAGCCTACCTGGACCTCCCAAAAGCCTTCGATGCAATACCCCACTCGGGCATTATAGATAAGCTCACCAGCTTAAATATAAACCCCTATCTCACTAGATGGGTTGCAAACTGGCTCAAGGACAGAACCCACAAGGTTAGAATTGCTGGAGCCATGTCAGACTCCAAACCAGTTACAAATGGCGTCCCACAAGGCTCAGTCCTGGGACCTCTCTTGTTCGGTATATATGTCTCGGAGGTACAGGCTAACATGGAAGGACTGTGGCTGACCAAGTTCGCAGATGACTGCAAACTGGGCGCCATAATCGACTCTCCAGCCGACACAAGCATCCTACAAAAGGGCCTCATAGAAACAGACAACTGGTCCTAGAGCCATGGCCTCAAGCCAAATGCCAAAAAGTGTATAGTCATCCCCTTTGGCAAAAACAAAGTGCCCACAAATTACCACATAGGTGGTAATCCATTGGCACGGAAGTAATTAGGGACCTGGGGACCCAAGTTGATAGCAATCTCTCATTTGACAACCACGTGGCCAAAGTGGTTAGAAAAACATTTTATATAGCCCACCTAATCATGAAGGGATTCACATCTAGATCAGGGGAGGTCATCGTGCCTCTTTACTCATCCCTCATCAGGCCCATAATTGAGTACAATGCCCCTTTTGGGATGCACCTTACCAGACACCTGCAGCAACTGGAAAGACCCCAAATGTACCTCACCAAGAGGATCAAAGGGCTCAAACAGATGCCATATGCTGCCCGGTTAAAGAAACTCCAGCTCTACTCAGTGGCATACCGCCTGCTCAGAGGCAATCTGTGCCTGACGTATAAAGCCATGTCCAACCGGAAATAATGGACATGCTGCACCTCAGAAAATCCAAATCCCATCAAGCTACGCACTCGAGAGACTTGAACCTCAGCAATGAAATAAATAGGACATGCTGGAGGGACAGATTCATAACCCAGAGGCTCCTTTCACTCCCAGTCCAGGTTAGGCAGAGTCCCTCATTGACTCTCATCAAGAGGAATCTTGATGAGTGGATGGGAGATAGTAGGTTTACCCCGGGTATCACTTCTGTGTCACTGTTAGGCAGAGGCACAGTATACTAACCTCGAAAAAGGGCATAGCAAAATTCATTTAAAATGGGTGGCGAAAGCCAAACACACTCTGGCTAGGCTTATAAATGCCCTAGGGCAGATAGCCTAGTATGAACCTATGAACAGAAAAGACCATCCAAGCAAGGAAGGAATACTGTCTTGCTAACAAAGAGGTTAAGAAAGGAGTTGCAACAGCAAAGAAAAAGGTATCAGAGGCGCTCTACCTTCCAGAGCTGGATCCAGCACTAAGCAGCCTAGGCAACTGCCTAGGGCCCACTGCTGACTAGTCTTGCTGGGGTGCCTGGTCATAATACATTATTAAAAGTTTAAAAAAAAGTTGGAACCACATAAAAAATGTCCCAATTAGGAGGCACTGGCACACTGAATCAAACCCTGGTCCCCTGGACTACAGGTCTAATAACTAGCTATGAACCAGAGAAGTCATGGTATAAGGTAAGGAAATTCATTGTAGTAAACAGAAACATCATCATATGAGTCATGTTCTTTGGATGTGATCCTTGGTTTCCTTGTTTTGTTGAATGTGGACACTATACTTATTATTCAGCTGTGAAACATACTGGACAGCATGAAGTCTGGAAGTTTAATGTTAATACCCTTTTAATTTTGCTTGTTTTTTGCTGGTATATAGGTTAGAAATGTGCAGTGTCTGGCCTACAATCTCTCTAACACTTAGTGCAGATGAGTAAGGCTGTGAGCTGTTTAAGAGCTATTTCCATTAGTACATGGTGTGATTCTCACAGTCTTGATTAATCTATGTGACGCAGGCAAGTTACTTTACCAGACAGTACTCCTGGACTGTCCCAGGCTTTGAGCAAATGCATTACACATTTGTCTTTTGAATTCCTGCAACCTTCACATAGGTGTTAGTACTTCATTATGTGCTATTTGAGCAAAATCAAAACACTTCTGTTTTATTAGGTTGCCAGGTGCATTTTCACTAAATGTGAGTTTTGTGGGAAGAAAAGTTTTACTGTTTTCTCATGCTAAATCTGTTTTCAATGTGAGAGTTTTTGTTTTTTTTTAGAAAATAACTGTCAGTGTTTTTTCTGGAAAATTTGAAATAAAAGTTTATAGGTTCATACATTTTGTTTTACTGCTTACTAAAAAAAAAAAAACAAACAAATACTGCTGTATTAAATAAGTATAAATTAAAACATCATGAAGGTGAGTCGAAGGATACATGCATTTATGCATGGTCCTAAAAATGTGTGTAGGAGGCCCATAGTTTGAAAACAACACAGGGGCAAAGGTATACGCTGATGCATTTTCAATAAATGTGACTTACAGGGGAAGAATTTACTGTTGATCATGCCAAGTCTGTTTTCAATGTGAGACTGTTTTGTTTAACCAAATCAGTGTTTGCACTCAAAATTTAAAATAAAAGCTTTAAATTAAATTCATGTCTGTAATCATGTTTATGACAATTGAGGAGAGACAGTCAAGTAATGGGACTACTAGAATGACTGCAGGGTGAGTGAGGGCTAGTCCATTACCCTGTCTAGGGTACCCTGTCTAGGGCCCCATTTGACCATGATCTGGCTCTGGTCTTGCTATGTATGTCTTTTTGCAGGACAGTATAGCAATTTTTCTAGCAAATAGTGTATCTGCTTAAATGAGTCACAAGCAGGATTTCCTGATGGTTTTAATCTTGAATTTTGGAAGATGTTTTCTTGTTTCTAGATATATATATACTTCTGGGAAGTCATGAATTAGGTAGTGTCCTTTGACACAGAGTGGCATTTCCAGTGAGTATTAAGTTTCAGGTGCAGTAGATGGGAGCACAGCAGAGTTGGTTTCAATTTAAAACCTCAGTAAGTTCCTACATAAGCAAATCCACATTTCTGTATAGAATTCCATACACTTCTTTTAAATATTACCTAATTACTAAAACACAAGTAATGCAGCCTCTTTTACCTTTAAAGAGTTGATTACATTTTTAATAATTCAGTGCAGTTTTAATACAGATTAGTTCACTTTTCTTACATTTCCCACCTGAAAGAACACCTCCTTTCCCCCAGCTTTTTATACCTTTTCCCGCTATTAATCTGTACAAGTTTAACAGTAACTAAATCTAGAAGTACTTTATTACTAACAATTTTATTTTTATTGGTTACTGTTTTACTGCTTTAATATGTATACGTGTTTGTGTTGTCTTTTTTTCTGTTTGTCTCCCTGGAAGGCTAGGCTGAGGTACCAAGAGCAGGTGTGTTTTAATAAAACATTGCTTTTGATGTGCTGACAGTGATATGAGCCATTTTAAAATTGTATTTCTGCAAATTTGGCAAATATTTCTCCCACTGCCAGTCACCTCATGATAAGTGACATAATAAATAGCACACAGAGATGACATCAGTGAAGTTTGTATATACCCAACCAATTTGCATGACACTACTTTGTACAACACGACATGCTAGTTACACAAACTAGCTCTTTACTATTTGAAAAGTATATACCCTATAGCTAACCTTTACCAAGGAGCACTACCACCGTAACAGATCTATTGAAAAGTTCTGTCAGAAGATTGTCCAAAATCCCCAAAATTGCTGGTGTTGTTGGATCCCATCTGATCCCTGCACCCTATCCTCTTTCATTCCCCTAGGTATATTTTTCACCTTTTTATTACTTCATCATCTCTCTACCCTTCTGCATCATTGCCCAATCTTGCTAGTTTGATAGCCTGCCTTATTTTTGGTGGACATCCCAATACTTCACATTGACTTTCTATCCATCTCTCATTATATCTTCCTACCACATTTTGTTGTCCTGCTACTAGTCCCACATATCCCTCCAAGTGATCTTCCTTATTGTTCCTATAGTTCTATTTTTTTTTTCATTTCCTTTATAACTTCTCCCACCTACAAAAAAGGCCATAATGCCTCCATACTTCTTTTATCTTATCCATCTTACTTAACCATTTTTCATTCCTTCCACAGATTGCCTCTTTTTCTTCTATGATTTCCAAAACTTTCACCAATGGTTTGGTGTCTTGTCACCTACTGATGAACCCTGATATGCTCCCTTATAGTCCGAAATGTTGGTCTTTAATTCTTCAGTTTTTTTCTGCAGCTGGTGTAAACCATGATCCACATCAGATACTCTTACCTCTTCCCCTTACAAGAGTAAAACTGAGGATTTCCCTTTTGGGGCTTCAACCAGTACTTTCACCCAAACTTGTAAAGGATGAATCCTTCAATGAGTCTGTTCTCTCTACTGGAACTGAATGCATGGTAATTCCAGTCTGCATCAGATTACGACACCCCCCCCTTCATAAATCACCCTGTTTTCCCACCTCCACGCCTTGAATAGTTCATCTTAACTCATGATGCTGTTTGATGGCTTAACAAAGCTATTGTGATACAGTTTTTCTACCACTGTTCTGAACAACATTATGATATAAATTTACTCGTTTTCCCTACCCTCCTTGCTTTCCTACTCTTATTCTTTTTCTTCTTTTCTGCTTACTCAGTGCCTTCTTTTTTCACCTTCAGCCAACTCTCCTTCTTGTTCTTCCCCTAAATATTCTGCAAATCATCATCCATACTTGCCCACCTTGCCTTTCCTGACTGCTCTCTAACTGGTATCATCATGCTCCATTTCATCAAGGCATTGTCCCATATCCCTGTTATCTTAGGCACACTACACTCATTTTCTTCCAGAAGTGCTTCTAAACTCAATCATCTTTATTCTCAGGGCTTTATTCTCTGGAATTAATGAACACCACCTCAACCTCATTTCTCCTGTGTGCTTTTTTTTAGACTGCCATCCTTTTCTCTTTCCTTCTTTTGACTTCCTCTGTGGTGTTCACCCCCTAGACTTTCCTAGCCTTTCTTCTAATCTCCTCCCTCTGTTTTCTTCATCACCCCTTTCTTCCTTTCACATACTTTTCCTTTAAGTACTTTTAGCAATGTACAACGTAAAATACACACTAAACTACTGTAAAAATAAAAAAAGCCGTCAGTAGTGCCACGACAAAGCCACAACCAATTTGTTAAGCTGCTTTAATTCAATGCACACTTTTCATTCGGCTCTCTGGTCGAACTTCTTCAGACAATTAAAAACAGTAACTCAAAACATAACATTTAAAAGCACCCCTTATATGATCACATATTACATCATCTCCTATCACAGTGTACATAAAAATCATTCATACCATTCTGCTAAACTCTGCCCATTGAAACCATTTACAACAATACAAGTGAAGGAAACAATGGATGGGTTAAATAACACTTGCTTCCATTGTGTACACAACGGTCTCAGTGAAAAGACCATATTGACTAGAACACGTATTTAAAATGCTCATAAAATTTTTAGGACTAAATGAAATGTAAAAAAGCAAAATTAACTCATATACTTCTCATATGCAAAAGCAGTTGCAAATGGCATTATACCCAACGAGTAAACCATATTCATTCACTTTCTTGGTGTATTCCGAACCCACAAGTTAGTTACCCCATAGCTCACCCATTTGTTCCGCTCGTGACTAAACAGAATAAGCCATTTGGGCAGGTAAGGTCGTCAATCACTTGCATTATTCTTAATGCCGCTTACCGTGCCATCTCAGATAAACTTAAAGTGCATATGTTAAAACCAATAATAAAACAACAATCACATAAATGCACAAGCATGACAACCAATACTACATCTAAGAATGTTAAATAAATTGGCTAAATAAACCTGCGGGAACCAGGGAAATTCTTATTTACAACTAATGGGCAACACTACATTAATCAAGTGGATAGTCAAAGGACCAGTAGGAAATAATAGAAAATATATATATATATGTATATACTGATAAGGCATGCACATCAGAAGGTTACACACCTACTAAGCTATTAATGAGTAGCTGACTAAACCGAACAGCTTCAAATGCCTGTAGGTTCAAGATGTCAATAAATATATGCGTGTCTAAACCACCTAGCAGTATATATGTAAATCAAAATATACAGAATGAGCAATGGGAACATTGCAGAATAGCTATAATTTCAAAATGGCTAGGCTATTCACTATCTTTACCTATTCCTAGTTTAACCCATCCAGTTCCAATTGCTGACACAACTTACACTATACATGGAACTGTAAAAATAGGTGCTTTATTACAAACTCACCTAAGGTACAGCACCACTAAATACATAGCGTTTGCATATAAATCATATAGGATAACTCTGAGAAAAAATGTATAATTAAACCAAAAGACTCATAAGTGATTAAAAATGGCAAACTACATTAATTCATCAAGTACTCTCCCTTCTTCTGACTCATGTTCTTTCTCTCCTCCTTTTCTTTTGTCCTCCAGCTGCCCTGTTCTGAGTCATTTTCCATCCTGCATTTGCACTTTCCTTTTGCTATCATTTAAAGTTTTAACCGAATACCCTTAGCCTCTCCATCTCTTTTTTCATCTTAGTTTAAATAAACATCCTAATATGCCTCTCTAACCTCTGCTTCAATGATACACTTCTAATGTGACTGGCAGGAAATCTGTTCTTATTGAAGAATTCCTCATCTATCCATAATCTCACCCTGCATGGCAATCTCTTGAAACTTGGCCTACTCTGCAAAAAAGTTGTTAAATTACCTAAACCTCCGAGTTCTCAGGCTGCTGATTTTGGCACTAATAGCATCTCTACACCTCCTTGGTCTATTCTGTTGTCTCATTTACAGCCCACCGTGCTAGACAGTGCAAGATAATTAGTTTAAAATGGTTCACTCTATTTGGCTATCCCTCTCCCTCCTTGACCACCTAGGTAATCACATAATCCACT
Source organism: Protopterus annectens (assembly GCF_019279795.1). Taxonomy (NCBI): domain Eukaryota; kingdom Metazoa; phylum Chordata; order Ceratodontiformes; family Protopteridae; genus Protopterus; species Protopterus annectens. The sequence continues at coordinate 1,333,011,176 of NC_056725.1, forward strand.
GTGTTCAAGGTTAGGCCCGAGGCAATTTACCCCTCTCTAATCTTCTCCTACTTAACAATGAGGTTATGCTTCTAGTGGCTGAATCCCCACCATCTGTACCTCATCTGCTGTTCCTTGTACTCAACTATCTGTCCCCTACGTCCTATCACTGCAACTACCCTGCACGTTACTCCTTATGCTAGTTATCCTCCTTACTCCTGGCCTTCTGTCCACTTCTTCTCTTCCTCGCTAACTAATCTGTCTGACTTTTGTTACTGCCTCCCTTCCAACTATGTCCCTTTTCTCTGCTTCTTTTCTGATCTCATTTTCATACTGCCTGTCATTTGCCCTCTTCTGATTCTCCCTCCACTTATTTATTTTTTTTTTAATTCTCTTTATTGTTTTATTTCATAAAACCACCAACACAACATACTATGCATCAAATTACAACAATATGACTACACACCTGAAAACATCATAAACTATGTACAATTATACATTGCCCATCAATATAAAGAGAGAGAGAAAACAACATAACATTCAGTATTACATAAACAAGCATGTAATCAAATTAAGATAAGTTCGAGAAGTATTCTCCATAATTTTTTGAGAAAAGGTTTATGCTTCATATTGTGAAATAGGTATTTATGTGCCCTGAGATGTTTAATAGCTAGAGTCTTAAACCCTTCCCAGGAAAGAATATGCCTATTTTTCCAATTCAGAGAAATCTAATATTTAATTAGCATAAAGATAGATATCAGTATTCTGTAATTCTGCTCAGATAAACCTGGAGGTGGGATATGTAAAATAGTGAATTCCCAAGAAAGGGTAGACTTTCCGTAACCAATTTTCTCCAATAAGACTCTCAAGGCACACCATAACTTGTATGTGCATTTGCAACTCTAGAAAACATGTAATATATCATCTGTTTGATTACGGCAAAACTGACATTGAGGAGGGTAGTTGGGATATATTTTATTAAGTATGTCGGGAGTAAGATGCGCATTATTCAAAATCATGAGCTGAGTATATTTAAGTTTTTTTAAGGGAATGAGTTTAGAACTAATTCTTATGGCTTTAGAGATGTGATTATGGGTGATAGAAGGATTAAGTTTTAACCAAGAATTGGAAAAAATGAGCTCCTTGTGCGTTTTAAGTGCCAATATACCTTTGTAAGTATTTGAGATCATTTTTTTTTTACTAAGAAACAGATTCCACAGTGTTTTACAGATTGAGATATCCTTATCTGAGACCAAGGGATTTTCCAAATAAATATTTACTAATTCTCTAACTTGTCTTAATATGATTGTATATTTCCTAGGTAAATTCAAAGTAGTTCTTAAGTCTCTCCCTCCACTTCATGACCTCCATCTCCTAGACCGTCCCTTTCCACCCATCTTCCTCCTTCCACTCACTTCCTGCTTCCTGTCCTTCCCATGTTCCCTTACCTGCTCTTCTGTTTGTAACCCCCGTCTGTACACAATTACATCTTTCCATGTTGTGTTAACTTTTTCCTTTCTTCTTCTTCTTACATTCCGTCCTCTCAGTCACAGCTCTCAACCTTCCATCTTCAAAAATGAGGAACACTAGCCATCATAATGTGAAACAAATGGGCAAAATGTGGAACACATACTAACGGCTTACTAACAACTTCTACTAGGAAGGCCATAGGATGGTTAAAATATGCTGGTTTTACTTATAAAGATCTTTTACTGAATTAATATGATTCATTACTATTTACCATGGATTTCACTTAACAAAATTTCTGACGCTGAATGTGACAGTCTTTCAATGTGGAACTTCAAGTAACTTCGAGGAACATGAACTTTTTAAGACCCCAAATGAGGTACGTTCTTCGTAATGAGGTACACTTGAGAGGTATGCTCTCAGTCACCTTCTGCTATCCTTTCCTTCCCAGTCTTTCTGTGCCCTTTTCTGTCATAGCAATAAAATACCTTTTCTAATGTCCCAACCTCCTTATTTCATGCATGCCATCCTGCATTCATGTCTCCCAAAGTTTTCTAAATCAAACTCTACCCCGCATCCTGCACACCTCATCTTTCCTCATGTACCTACCCAGCTTGTCTAGCATGTAGTATTCTTCAACATCTTATTCTCTTTCACTTTATACCGATTAGGCCTAAAGTCTATTCCAGCCATTTGTATTTGTCCTGTTCCTGTCCTTCCTAAGTTCTTGCAATTATTTCCTAATCCTCCTATTCCCTTCTTTCCTACATTTTATGCTCAGTCTGCTTACTGTGTTCTGCTCCATCAGTGCTACACAAAACAATTCTACACTACCCCACTCTCAATTGGTCTTGTTCCCCTGTTCTGTTTTGGTGACCTGTATTACTCTGCGCTAATGTGCTAGGTGCACTCCTGAGAATTGAGAAGCTCTGTGTCCCTTTCACTGCTAGCTTTTTGCTACATAGCTGACTTTTCTAATTATGTGGGCTTTTTAAAGTTCACTTTGATCTGATACTTCCCTCCTCTTGGACATATAAAATGATGATCTTTTCCTAATGGGCTTTCCAAAGTATTTCCTACTGGCTCCTAAACACTACATTGTGGTGTCAGTGGCCACTTTCTGGAATTGTTCTTCTGACCTCTCCATGATGTATACTATTTAAGGTTCACTTCTTCTGTCTTATTTCCTGTTGTGTCATTTAAGGCCCTTTATTCCTCCTCTATCAGATGCTCAAAAAAATGCTAATTTTTTCTTGAGCTACTCAAAGCTTGCTGCATTTCTCCCCTATTGTTTGTATTATATCATCTAACTGTTTATTTTTTTAGTTGTTTATTTCTTTCATTGTTTGTCATTTGCCTTTCTTCTTGACGAAGCTAATAGTTTTTATTAGTGTAATTATTATTATGGATTAGTCATAATGAGGTTATTCTTTTGTTCTACACACCAAAATATATCTAATTTGGAATATCTCTCTACGAATACAAGCATTCTGTTTAAGAATGGTTTAAAACAGCATGTTTCATATTAGCATGGCTGAAATATTTGCAATCCTAGTAGAACGGTAGTTCAATGACAATACATTTGGAGGCATCTACATGATTTACACATCAAGTATTATGGCATGTGACTGGTACATCTACATTTTTTCCATGGTGTTAAATAGGGATTGCCAGAAAATCCAAAGAATTAAAGTTTCTTTAGAATTTACCAATATGCGTATATATATATATATATATATATATATATATATATATATATATATATATGTGTGTGTGTGTGTGTGTGTGTGTATATATATATATATATATATATATATATATATATATATACACACACACACACATATAGCTATATATATATATATATATATATATATATATATATATATATATATATATATACACACACACACACACACACACACACACACACACACACACACACATACAGGTTTACTATCAAAATGTCACGGGACAAAATATATCCCGTTTAGAACACAGAGAAATAATACCGAAACAAAAAACATTCAACAGATAATGCTGAATCAGCTGAATGAATTCAGTAGATTTAACATTATCATCGAACACATCATGTGATGTCTGTATAGGACTGCAGTTAAACTAAACTCCCACACATCACATCACGTCTTGCCCCCCTGCACCCCCCCCGTGGGGGGCCCCCTCTCACACTCCCTAACTATATATTCCAACTCCAAGATCGCACTACAGTGAGGAAAGGAATGAATTTCCCAAACCATAAAGTACTGTGATCTCTGTACAGTACTGTGCATTCGCTGATATGAACTTTCGAACACGGAGATGTTCAGCATTATGGAAAAACAAACCTCCATATTTCGAGTTTTCCATCTGAGGAGCATCTCTGTTCACAATTTTGATAGTAAACCATACATATATATATATATATATATATATATATATATATATATATATATATATATATATATATATATATATATATGTGGGTCTACTTCAGAAGCCTGAAAAACCAAAAGATTGAAAATTCAAAATACTGAATGATAGAATTTGCCCCTTCTCCATTGTTGTGTGATCTTGGAGTTGGTATATATAGTTAGTTGGGGTGTCGGGGTGCAACTCCCAACTTGTGGGGTGCAGGTGGACTTGCCCCTGAATTAAAAATGTGTTCAGTATTTTGAATTTTCAGTCTTTTGGTTTGTCAGTCTTCTGAAGTAGACCCCTCTGTATTTATCTGCAATATTATTTCTGTATGCTTTTTTATTTATTAAATTGCATGTAAAGATGTGATTGGGGACACCTGGCTTATCTTCCCACACCTCCACACCTACAGTCCAAGGGAAGTGTTCTTACACACAAACACGAGTGTGTGCGCACATATCATCTACTGTCCAAACAACAACCCAGATGCCAGTTACAAATTTGAAATAAAATCAATCCAACAAGACTACACACACATCTATGTTTATCTTCTTTCTTTGTCTTTCTTTGTTTCTTCCTTACTACCTTCCTTCATTCATCAAGTTCTTTATCATTCATTTTTAGTCTTCTTACATTTGCTACCCAACAGAGGGACCCTGTCACACACATGTACCCAACTGGATGCCAGCTATAAATTAAAATGGCTTCTCTTGGCTATTTCTTTTTGTCCTGCTACGCTCTCTACTTCTGACTGGCTGAGTTTTAATGGCTCTGCATCATGCATTTCCAGACCTCTTATACCCCATTGCCCCATTGTAGACTGGTACCCCACAAAAGTGGCTAGAGAAGAAGATAGTCAGTAATTCAGTAAAGAATGAAGCACTTCCCTAAACAAAAAGACATTCTCAGTGTGCTTTATTTACAAGAGTCCATGCTGCTTTTTCACATAGTACACCTAGCATGCTACTGACACAGGTATGACTTTGACAACAATACTGTCCCCCAGAGAACTTCTGCAAACCAGCCAAGTTCAACCTTTTTCAGAAAAGTATTGAGCAATCTTTTGTTGCTTTAGCTGAAATCAATTATTCAAACCTTTGAGGGGAGAAGCAACCCAGGACTGCTAACCCAGCAGGTGGAAACGAAGAAAAAGAACTGGATAAATAAAAGCAGTTATGTGTTGTAACTGGACAAAGAAAGGACTCCATTGTATTAAAACTTTGCAAACAGTGAATATGAGTAAGACTGAGACCATTGTAAGATTAAAAGAAGATATCACCTGCTAGAGGAGACAGGTGGAAACCTTTCCAGATTAGAACTGCAAAGAAGAAACATGCAGCTAACAAAAGAAAACAATAAGGAAAAGATGGCTGTACAATAAGGAAATGATGGCTGTACAATAAGGAAATGATGGCTGTACAATAAGGAAATGATGGCTGTACAATAAGGAAAAGATGGCTGTACAATAAGGAAAAGATGGCTGTACAATAAGGAAATGATGGCTGTACAATAAGGAAATGATGGCTGTACAATAAGGAAAAGATGGCTGTACAATAAGGAAAAGATGGCTGTACAATAAGGAAAAGATGGCTGTACAATAAGGAAATGATGGCTGTACAATAAGGAAATGATGGCTGTACTTGTTGTTAGTTTGATGTGCCTAATCCAGAAACTAATTCTAGAGTTACAATGGACAGCAGCATCCTAAATCACTGTGCAACATGTAAAGGAAGGTGTACTGGAAAATGTCACAAAACTTGAAAATGTCAGACATCATTTATAGTGCCCAAGCTATATACATGCTACTTCATTGGAGAGGTAGTAGCCTTGATGGGCTTTCAGAAATGCAAAGTGCTGGTGTATGTGCAGGAAAAGTTACAAATATAACATCGGATAGTCTATTGGTATAATTATGATCAGGAATTGTACAAGAAAGCACATAATACTCGTGCTAACTGCCAAGGTTTGAGGTGCTTTAAGGTTCTAACTTCCACTTTGTGGAGAGCTACTTAAATGTGTATCAAAGGCTGTTGAACGTCCAGGCCATGGGGTGCATAATGCTGTGGTTACGCAGACTGTAGGAAATAAAAGGATCAGGTAATACTCACATTAGACTGCAATGTTACATCCTGCAGATCATTATCTGTGGTCAACTAGAACGATTTCAAGAAAACTACAGAATAAGATGCTAGAAAAGATGTAGTTATCAATAAAATAGCATGTAAGGTGTGTGTGTGTGTGTGGGGGGGGGCAGAAGAAAGACACAAAATACAGTTTTCAGAAGGGTGGATTGCTGCATTAAGTTTTGTCATGAACAGGGAATTTAAAGGCTAACAAGCAAGCAATAAGTTTGTCAATGCTTTTGGTGGCGATGTTTTAAAGCAAAAGACAATGTTTGCAGCAATTTGTGAAAGCATACATGCATAATTATGTGTGCTGAAGAAAAACAGAAGGCTTTGTAAAATGATTAAAGCAATAACGACAGTGTTAAGAGCAGTGTTATGCTAAGTGCATTTTGAATATGCATGCAAAACATTCTTTAATTGGCCATTGTGGCTAACTTTAGAAAAATGAAATTGAATGAAAAAAAAAAGCTGAATAGCACCTTTCAGCCAGTGCAAAAGTCTTGCACTTCATGTTTCCCAGATAGTCTCATTACGGGTTATGACAGTGACTGTTGTGTGTTCTGCAATCATTCCATTATCTTAGATAATTGTACTTATCATATCCTATTACTGCAGATCCAGTGGTACTGGATAATGTATATCTTGTATTACAGCAAATCTTCCTTCTTATTTGGAAGCCACATCCTTCTGCCCACAAGCAAAACGGATGCAACCAAATCTATTCTTCCTAACTGGTCCTTTAACTTTGGACCTCCAGCAACCAGGAAACAGGGCAACCATTGCAGCACCAAACCCATGCTAGTCCATCTTATGTGGATATCTCTGGCTGACAGCTGTCGTCTATATATGCACTATGCTTTTATTGATTTGCTAACCGGGTAAGCCTACTGGATGCAAGGCTCAGAAGCTCTTTACTAGGTCACAGCCTTAACTTCATGAGCTAGACATTGTACAGCATATGTACCGAGGGAGCACATACAGACAAAACTAAGAAGCATTCTGTATTACATCTGGTGTAACAGAAGAGTAGTAAGCTGTAACCTCTGTCTTCCTGAAAATTGAGCTACAGCAACAGCAGCTATCAATTTTACTTTTTGGTTAGCTACTTGTCAGTAGCAAGGGGTACTGCTGAACTCACTCCCAACATCCATGCTCAGCTTAAAGCAAAAAAATGAAAGAGGTCTCTCCATTTTAGAATATCCAGAAAAGGGAATCAGATCAGGAAAGCCATGGTAAAATAATTTATTTACTAAGAAGATAAGCAAATATTTATATTTTATTAAGTTGCTGCAGTAATTAGGAATCAGTACATTATAAGATTTCTAGTATCTGATCAGAATTTTCTCACTTGAATAACTCAACAGTGAAAGATCTAGTTCTGATGCAAGTTATTTGCCATTTATATAAAATATGTTTTCTGATGAACACTGAAGCTAACATTTCATGTATCTTGGTAAAAGAAATCAGCTATGGAAAAAGCAAATAAAAATTACATTAAGTACTATCTGGCAGTGACAAAGGATGCCTCATATAATTTAATATACATTTCAGAGTGTTGCTACTATGGTTTCATAAAGAAAAAGAACAGTTACAAAATATGAAATGTGTGACATTTAATCCATGTGAGCAGGAAACAGTCCTTTATTTCAAGGGCTAGTGTTATAAACGGATAAGTCTTTCTCCTTTGTAACATGCAGTCTCCAAGGAAAAAAGTCACGGGACTCACTATCCATTGGGAATTCTTTGCTCTCTTGCAGCATCAGCTCTACATCCTGATTATCAGTGATACGGATCATGTCACCCTCTGGGTCTCGATAATTAAGTGCAATGTCTTCAACTTTAAGTTCAGTTCTCAAAAGAAAAATAAAACATAAGATTTAATTATGTTTTCTGCAAATGCTGTCATTTTTTGAGAAAACAAAGATGTATTATTAATGTGTCATCGGATCATAAGCAACAGATGACTACATGTGAGAATGAGTGAACACAGAGATATGTTTCTGTACAGAACGCATGTACGTACAGGAGAGTGCACAGACACGCATGCACGCGCACACACACACACACACACACACACACACACACACACACACACACACACAAAGCACACAAATTTATGCGCACAATGTGAACATAATCGTGTGAGATATATGATGCTCATGCAAAAGAATAAATTCAGTGAACATATATCCTTTTATAGTCACAAAAATATCCAGACACATGCGGATATACAGAGGCACACAATGACAGACTGTAATATGATTACCCTTCAGATTATATTATTGAGATTTGTATACCACTTAGATTTAGTAATATAGTTAAAAAAAACAGATTGTTAATTCTTGAACAATGAATATGCTTAAATACAAAAAACGCCACTTGTCTTATTTAATCTACATAATCTATAATTCTCAAATTTAAAAGTACAATTTACTAAGACAACTGAACAACCACTTGATAATTCCAAGTAAATATGGAAATTACTATTAAAATGTACATATATATATATATATATATATATATATATATATGAGTTATTTAACCCCATAAAATCTTCTCGCGGACCAGCATTTACAAGTTAGTAATTAATATATTTGAAGAAATAGAACAATAGGTATTTACTAGTGCCAAATGTTTAGTATGCTTACGTTTCAAGACAGATACTGAAAATGTGCTGAATTTATACTGTAATTCAATATTGAGAATATGGATTCACTCCCATCAACCATGCCCAACTTAAGCATATTAGGAAAATTAAAGGCAATCTCATCATCATATATGTTGTTAATACTTTTAATCCCAATTTGCAACACTTTTTCTGAGCATTCCTCACATACAAAAGTGCTGAAAACATCTATTAAAATGACTGCATCTTGCTTAAAGTTCATTTTGTAGAGTGAAGCCGAAATCTGCATCTGAAGTGAAAAATGTATAATGTTCTTGTCTTTCATTTGCCCTCTTCCTTCTTGAATGGTTTCATTAAATAGTCTCTAACATTCTTTTCTGGGTTAAGCGATATATTACAGGATTATTGAACCCTAGGAGTTACAACGCACATGAGTCACAGCAACATTTATGCCTTGCCAATATCTATCCTCATGCTTTACTCCCCTTCTCAGGAAGGGCAAATCAGGTCAGGCCCAGAGTAAATTTATGAGTGCCTGCCAATCATCCAGGTTTAATCTGAAGGATTTTAGGGTGTCACTTGGTTTAACTTGCAGGAAAAGACTTTTCTAGAGGCAGGGAAGGAACTAGGTAACAAAGTTGTCTCTACAGTGCATTTAATTTATGTGAGGGATGTGACAGGGAGATTTAACTCACTAGTTCTGGTACTAGAAGGATGTGGTCCCTAATGGTTGGAACACAAGGCGTGCATCACCCTATAACAGCCTATAAGAAACTGAGTAGGATAGTACCTCATGACTTTACTGGTAGCTCAGGAACTTTGGACCAATGGTGTTCTTGGTTTGGAACCTCTGGGGTCTTTCCAGTTTCTTACTGTGTCTAGAATGTACATAGTGAAGAGGGAATTGCACTCAGTAATTGCTCTAATTAGGGCTATATACAGAGAAATTATTGCATTTGACCTGGACAGTGTGCACACAGGTATTAGCTGTGCTAAATAGAAGGATGTCCTGACTATTCATGCGACATTTTGGCTGAAGGAGAAGGAATTATTAACCAAGGCTCCAAGATCTTTGACTACATTACTTAGGAATGGGGTATTCGTCATACTGTACATTGAGGAAGAGAGTTGTTTACCAAATATGACAATATTGCATTTTTTGTTTACATTTAATTTTATTTTTTTCCATACACCAGTTCTTTATGAGGGTTTATTTTCTGCTGTAATTAATGGGTATCAGAGGGAAATTTGACAATTTGGCAATAGTACTTAGTTGCAGTTATCTGCAAACTTAGGTAAACAAAGATCCCAGTTCCTGACCTGGAGATCAGAGAAGTATTGGGGGGTGGGGGAGGTAGCCCTGGAGCACATCACCAGTTATCTTCATATTATCAAAGGATGTGATTCCTACCTTAACTGTGGGGTTTATACATCTTTTTAGTTTTCCATCAACCTCACCACATATATAAATCTACTTGTAAAGCACTTAACATATTGATGATACCAATATGAGGTATAATATCAGCTGTTTTGGCCAGATCCAAACAAACTGTCTGAATAAAATGATCACTGCATATAGCCTTTGTGACCTTCTTGAAGAAGGTTAACTAAACTATCAATCTCCCTATGATAAAGCCAAACTGATGTGTACCTAGCCTGATAAGGTTTCTAATGTCATACTTTGTGTAACCAGATAAGATGTGTTCCATGGTTTTTCAAATCAGACTAGTCAGCCTTTGGGTTTTAGGCTTGTGGTAGGACCACCCTTGTGTAGGAGCATCACTACTACAGTTTACCATACTTTGCTGACAAATCCTGTAAACTAGGTTCATGTTAAACAACTTAAGCAGGGACTTTACAAGGGCATCTTTGGCACTATTTATTAGGCATTAATATTTATGACTTTGCATATTTTGTTTGTATTCCTGCCACAGAGCCCTTTGTTTTAATTCTGTTTTTTTATATTTTTAATTTTGTTTCTAAGTAAATGATGGACCATCCCCCAAATCATATTTGTTGCTTAAGTATCTGTCTTGTATAGTTCTGAATCCCCATTTTTTCTTTTTTAACTTTATATTTGCAGTGTCATCACATCCATCACCCTCAATGGGTCGACCAACTCCCTCATACTGTTATCCTATTTCTTTTCTTTTTTTATCTTTCTAAACTTTAGCTGCATTAGTTTTTGTGTATTCTTTTCAATCATCCAACCTTCTTAGTTTTTAGTTGTTTCTTTCTTTCAGCTGACTTCCCTTTCTTCTTAATGTTTACTTGCTTTTCTACAAAACAGGTAGTAGGATCTATGCTCATTAATCATAAATCTTAAGATATTTTTGCATAATCAGAAGTGACAGAAAAGGGGTTGATGATGGATGGATGGATTTTCACAAACAGAAACCAAAAAATCCAGAAACAAAGACGAATAAATCAAGAAATAAATAGACCTTGATGCGATACAGGAAACCAAGAACCACAAGCCAGCACTGTAGGAAAATTATTTTAATATTTTGTATAATCTTTTGGTTCTATCTCTGTTTTATGTTTTCACATAAAGATAATGTCATACCCAAAAGAAGGTGCTATGACATTTTAAATAGTGAAGTCAGACTGGGTATTCCTCCACAGATCCACATGTCACAGGAGAAACATCTATAGCTCTTAGGCAGAGTTGTGTATGCTACTTGGCTCACTCTTCCAATGCCTCAAACCAAAGAAAAAGAGTTGCTATTTCGGGATGATGCTTACCTCCCAAGGACCGTACTGATTCAAAAAACTATGCTGAAGGGTTGTCTGCAGTAATGGAAGCTCACTTTATGATACATGTTTATATTTTGATTAGTTTTTGCTGCCACATAAGCAGGTTTAGTGTAGTAAGAGAGTTTATTGAACAATAACAGTTTTGTAGTGGAAACATTGCTCCTGGGGCCATACTGGAATCACAAGTGTGACAGTGTTGACTCAGTGACTCGAATAGGTAGAGAAACCTATAAAAAAGTATATAGGAATACTGACTAATGAAAAGGCTACTTTTCTAGTTCAGCTGGGATGATGATGTGACCTGCCTGCTGTATTCTGCTACAAATTGTAGTCATTTTTCTTCAGTTGCAACTCTAACAGTTTCCAACACTGATGGGTTTATAGCTAAAAAAAGAAAAAACACAATACCTTCTGGGTGATTAGTGTTAAATCATGATCGTCTACTATTTAAGTGGGATTTCAAATCACGTATCCTCAGAAATGCAGTTTTAATCATTCACATTTTATAAGAATCATAGACATTTGGAGTAGCAAAGGTAGATGATGGCAACTCATTAATGAGAGGTATTGAGATCTTTCTTGATTCATTATTTGAGGACCAAAGCCAGATCAACCATTAACCTTTAAGGGGAGGTAAAGCTCAATATTTCTGATTTGTCAGTTTGTTTACAAACCCGAA
>NC_056725.1:1333028224-1333070724 GCF_019279795.1 Protopterus annectens
GAGCGATCCAGGAACAGCCGGCAGGGGCGTGCATGAGAGCTCCTAAAACTACTCTTGCACGGACAGTGTTAGGTTATACAAATTACCTCATTTGCTGCTGAAAGCTATGCAAATGAGGTAAATTTGCGATCCAGGAAACACTAACCTGTCCAAGTAAGAGTAATGTTTTTGCAGAAATGTACTCGGTTGGTAAATGAGTACCGTTCTGCAAATAGCAAAACGGAGCTATGACAGCTCCAAATAAAGGATGCATCCAGTTGAGGAAGCATGCCAATGGCCAAATATAAGACCACTGGCATTTTTATCTGTTGCAAAATAAAAAATAATTTTTTTTCCCCGATCGCTGATGTTTAAGTGTAGCGCAGCACCACATAAACGTGCGGCGCTCTAAAAACCTGAAAAAAAAAAATAAAAGCCAAAAATAGGTATTTTATTCAAAATATTCTTCTGCCATGCAGGTGAATGTCAGGCTGAAGACAACATGGCTACTGAGTAGTGGTTGCTAAGGGGGGAAGCTCAGTCAGAGATGTAACCAAGCATTAGTAGGCAATCCTATGCAAATGAGTATAAGGATAGTGAATCCCAATTTTCCCTGCCATGTGAACCATGTCCCTAGAGTGTAAGAGTAGGATTAGGGGAGTAACAGAGTAGAAGATAGGTGACATCAAAAGGGGGTATGTATCAAAGACTGTAAGCTTATTGGAGCAGAGTGGCATGTGTTTGCTGCGAGTTACTCAGGACTGGAAGAGGCGTGTCTACAGTTGTCTGAACTGAAACCCAGAAACCGAAGGTGTACACCGTGGCTATCACTAAAGTTTCTTGCAAAGATGCTGACACTGTGCGCGCGTGTGCGTGCCTGTAAACCCGTCTAAGCCTGTGTGCACCTGTGTAAGCCTGTGTAAGGCTGTCTAAGCCTGTGTGCACGGATGTGCACCTGCCTAAGCCTGTGTAAGCTTGTGTAAGGCTGTGTGCATGCGTGTGCGCTCGTGTGCGCTTGTTTGCGTGGCGCTGCCAACTGTGGAAAAAGAAAGCCAAAAGGAAGGAAAAGTAGTAGTAGGAAGTTAACCAAGGAGAACTAGCAGAGCTGCCAGGTGAAATCAATCAGAATCAGTCAATTACAAAGGCAGTACACTAGCCCAGCCCAGCCCAGCACTTAAAACTCTGCAAACAACATTCCCCCATGTTTTACTCAGAAACACTGCAACACTGCAGTATACAAAGCGAAGTGAAAACTTAAAAAGCTTAACTGAGACAAAAAAATGTTAGGGGCTGCCATTGCTATTACAAGGCAACATGTGCAAGATGCTGAGGGTGGTGCCATTGCGAATGCTGCTGAGCAACCCACAGTGAGGAGATGGAGAAGAGTGTACAGACCCAGGGTAACCTACCAGGGGCTACATGAGCTGGAGATAGTGGAATGCTATAGAGTGGACAGAGAGCTCCTGCAGCAAATTGTTGAGGTGTGCAGGCCACGCCTCACACACAGAACCAACAGAGGGGAACCCATCCCAGTGGAAACCAAGGTACGTGTTGGCCTAAGAATACTAGCAACATGTACCTTCCAGAGACCAACTGGTGATATGATGGGGATTTCACAGGCATCAGCATCCAGGGTACTGCACCAGTTCCTGAATGCCATGTCAGCACATGTCGGTGATTATGTATATTTCCCCAATTCCTGTAAGGTATTGGCCAGCAATATGTGTCTCTTCCAGCAAATAGCAGAATACCCTGAGGTAGTGGGTACAATTGACTGCACCCACATACACATCAAAGCACCAGCCGGTGAGCGGGGTAGGGCCTACATCAACCGCAAAGGCTTCCACTCCATCAACTGCCAGGTCGTGTGCGATGCCCAGGGCATAATATTGAATGCGTGTGCTGGCTGCCTTGGAAGCTACCACGATTCCCATATCTGGCATCTGATGCTGCTGTGCCAGACATTTGCCAATGGGGACATCCCTGATGGTCACCTAGTGGGGGATGCTGGATACGCACTGGAGCCGTGGCTGATGACACCCATCAGAAATGCATACACACCTGAACAAGAACTCCATAATGAGGCACACGCACAAACACAAAATGTAATCGAGCGTGTGTTTGGGATGCTCAAGTCATGGTTCCAGTGCCTGGACATCTGGTGGAGACTTGCAGTACTCACCAACTACATGTACCCAAATTGTCATGGTATGTGCCATGCTACACAATATGATCCTGCAAAAACAGCTGCAGCAGGAACAGCATGGGGCAGGGCCAAACAGCCCCCCACCATTGCCAAGGCCTGCACAGGCACAGCGTGACTCGGAGGAGGAACAACCTGAGCCTGCCCCAGTAGGCAGAAGGAGGCATGCCCAGTATGCCTTGGCCTTGGCAAAGAGGCAATGCATAGCACATACACTGGCTCAGTAGGAACCCTGGAAATTTTACCTCTCTCTGACTCGCACATAAAATAAAAGGGATGCCTAACTTGACACTACCTGTTTCCAAACATGTATAGGGAGTGTAGTATGTGCATCCGACATAGGCAGCCCTGCAGCACCACCTGAGGCATGATTGCCATGTTTTAAGCAATATAAAGCATATAAAGTGCTAAGCAGCATTTACCAATATTTAGTATATGTAAACAAAATTGCCCGTGCTAACTAGCGCAACGTCGGGCAAAGTCGTGCAAAGTTGAGCAAAGTCAGGTAAACATGCTCATATTTGCTTTACTGTTTCTTAAGCAGTCTGGTCTGCCCAGCATGAAAATAAAAAGCAGTAACAGGGCTCAAACCCAGGATACTGTGCACTATAGTCACTGTACTGAACCACTAAGCCATGATAGCATTTCAGTGGCACAGACACAGCAGGGCAATTGTACACTAATGCAAACACAAAGAAATGCTGTATCATGCCCCTAAAAAGGCATATGGGTAAGCTCCCCCACAGGCCTATGCAGACAGAGAACATCAGGCCAGGCGGTGTAATGTGGGTTGTGTAGGCTATGAAGTCGCAATCTAATACACATGACAATGGACGCTAGGATCTGTAGCACAGTAGTATGCCTCAAGCCAGTACAATAGGCAACAGTACAGACTGAAATGGTGTACCGTACATAGCAGTGCAGGCACAGCAAATGTGTATAAGTGTCAGGTGAAACCCTCATCCTATGTACACCCATAGTAACAATCAGGTGTGCCCCCAGGTAGAAATGTACAAAGAATAGCTGTCCCCCCTGTATGAAGAAATGTTGATAAGTCTATGCAAAGTGTCTCATGGAAGCCCTGCAGGCACAGCATGATCCCTGTTGATCTATGACACAAAGGTGAGCCCTGCTGTAAAAATACAACTTGACTTTCCATACACATATAGTATAAATGTCTATACCGGGCGTGCTCACACACTCCAACAAATGCAGTGGATTTCATTCGGCATCACACTGAAAGGTCATATTGGGCATGCTCACACACACAGGCTAAATACAGATGTGATAATAAGGAATCTATGGACAAATGTGGATAGTCATCTCTACTTCCAGAAACACATTCACAAAGTGGTCAGAAAATCATGCTATGTGTTCACACAAACTGCCAAGGTCTGTGCATATAGGTCAAAGGAGGTTCCCACTACTCAGCAGTCATCAGACCCATCAGAGAGTACCACAACACACTTGTGATGAATCTGACTAGGTACGTTCAGCAGCCAGAAAGACCACTGAAGTATCTTAACAAGAGGATTACTGGCCTCAAATAGTTGCCCCATGCAACAAGACTGAATGTAACCCAATCTGTACTCTGTTGCATACTGTCTACCCAGGAGATCATTGCCCAACAGACAGGTCCATGTCATGGCTACACTCAGATCTGTTCTGAGTTACAGCTCAATGGCACTAAATATACAGAGCCAACTGATATTGCCAACATCCTGGCAGATAGAATCAGTGTTAACTTTACCCCCTCTCACCCATGAAAGAGCACATCTCTATAATGGAAGACTGCAAAGTTGCTGTCATCACGGCTGCACAGGTAAAAAACACTCTCCAAAGCCAGTATCACAGCAGCCATGGGACCAGAAAACTTCCCAGGCTGTGTTCTACACAAACCACAGAACGAACAGGCACCACACTGATGTACCATGTGCAGTCATAGCCTCACCTCATGCTTTTTTGCCTGCTGAATGATGCACAGTGATGGTTACCCACTACACAAGGGTGGAGACACCATGGACCCCAGGAACTAGCACCCCATTAGCCTGATGAGCCCGCTCTTCAAGGCCATGGAATGTATCATCATACAACTTATAACAAATGATATTGGTAATCCCCAAACCCTGGACCACAACCATGTTGGGTTTGTAAAATGCAGATCATGTCTCCTAAACCTGATAGATGACATTGAAGCAGTCACCAGAACCATAGACAAGGGTAAGATGGTTTGCACAGCCTATGTAGATCCTGCCACAGCTTACACCACCCCACACTCTGGAAATATAGATAAACCCACTAAACTAGGTATAAATTGCTATGTCACATGATGGGTTGCCAACAGGCTTACTGGCAGAACACACAATGTGAAAGTAGCAGACTCCAAGTATGACTTTGGACCAGTGATGAGTGCAGTACCACAGAGTCCAGTCCTGGGTCTTGTCCTGTTTAGTATCTACTTCCCTGAAGTAAACTTTAACATGGAAGGTCTGTGGCTACAGAAGTTTCCAGAGGATTGCAAACTAGAAGCCATAATTGTAAACACTAAAGATGTGGACATCCTACAAAAGGGCCTCATTGAGACAGATGACTGCTGTCAAAGCCATGGGCTCTAGCTCAATGCCAAAAGGTGCACTGTCATCCCCTTTGTTAAAAACTCTGTGGCCAAGAACTACAACATAGGCGGTAGTATACTTAACACTTAAAGTGTGACAAGAGACCTTAGGTCACAGGTGGACAGTGGACACAACTGTGATAATCACATCCCCACAGTAGTCAGGAAACCCACCTATGTGGCACACCTCATCACAAAATGTGTCTCTTGCAGAATATAAGAGGACATTGTTCCCCTCTACTCATCACTCACTAGAACTATAATAGAGTACAATGCCACTTTTGCTATGTACCTCACAAGACGACTACAACAACTGGAAAGCCTGCAGCAATACCTCACTAACAGCATCAGCGGCCTGAAATACATGCCATACACAGACCATCTCAAAATGCTCCATCCGTACTCCCTTGCATATCGCCTACTCAGAGGTGTTCACTGCCTAACATACAAAGCTATGTCAAACACAGAGCTGTTGGACATGATCCACGTAAAACACTCACAATCCCTCTGACCTTCGGACCCAAAACCATGAGTGAAATACAAAAGGAAGGGGTGTACCCATTTACGTTATGGATACCCACACCTTCAGGTTAGTGGCACAGCATGAGGCCTTGGAGACCATGCAAGTGCAACTAACATTGGGCAAAGCTGCTCATCAGATTGTAGCCTGCTACAGATCACCTACCTTGTCTCAGGAACCTCACTCAGTATTCCTGAGAACAGTGGAAAATATAAATGTCCTATCAAACACCATTATATGAGGAGATTACAACTACCCAAACATTGAGTGGGAGAATTACTCGTGTACAATGTCCTTTGCCCAATGTTTCCTAGAGTTGAAAAAGTCTAACACCCTGGAACAGCTGGTCACCATGCCCACTAGAGGTGACAACATACTGGACATGATCATCACCAACATAAGGTACCAGTGTTCCACAACAGAGATAAACCCCTCGCTGGTAATATCAGATCATAAAGTAATCACACTGCACATCCACATCCCACCCCCCCCCACCCAGTCAATGAAACCACTGTGAAGACATTTTCAAAAGCAAACTGCACACTTCCCAAGAACAAAGTGGAAAGTTCCAAAGCCATCTTGCTGTAGGATAATGGTATACAATCTGCCGAATCATTTACAAGTGCATTCTATGAGCATCTACAGGGATGCATGGATCGAGACATCACAAATAAAACCAAGATGCACTCCTCCAAAATTAAGACAACAATCAGGTGGTTGTTGCACATAAATAAGCTAGACATCAGAAGGAGGAAACAAACACATGATAGAGCCAACTTCACTAAAGGAAAGGCATCACTGATCATTATTAGGAAGAAACAATGATCGCTCATAAAATAATCCAAGGACAGTTTCTAAAGACAAATAGCCAAGGAATGTAAGAATAACAACCACAAAGCCTTCAGTAGCTATAACAGACATGTAGGTGTCAACTTCCAAATATGCTGTCTGCTACTGAAAAATGGCAAGAAATACACTGAACCAACTTTCATCGCACACATCCTGGGGGATAAGTTTAGTGTAAACTCCCCCCCATCACCCCCAAAAGGGCCTGTGTCCATCACACAAGGATGCAGAGCCCCAGACTTCATGGACATGCAGTTAAAGACAGGCATCTCCAAAGCTAAGAACACAACATCAATGGGACTGGATGGTGTCCCAGGCTGCGTCTTACACTAGGCCCAAAAGGAACTACACCCTCACCTACATTCACTGTCCAGACTCAATCGTACCACAGGCTATGTACCCAAAGAATGGCAGAGATTAACAGTCATCCAGCTCCACAAAGAGGGTGCCACAACAGAACCTGGAAACCATTGCCCTATATGTCTATTCAACCTGGTCTACAAAGCTATTGAGCAAAATGTCATGAAACCCATAAACAGAGACAGTGGGGACCTCCAGACACTGGACTCTACAAAACTTCGCCTTGTTAAAGACAGATCCTACCTCCTAAACCTAGTTGACTTATTTCAAACAGTTACCAAGGACATAGATGGAGGTGAAAGTAGTCCACACAGCCCACCTGGACCTCACTAAGGACTTTCTATGCCATTCCCCACTCTGTCATCATGGACAAGCTTACCAGCTTGAACATTAACAGCTATGTCACAGGATGGGTGGCCAAGTGGTTCACAGATCAAACACACATGTTCAGAGTTGCAGGTGCCATGTCTGACTCTAAGCCAGTCACAAATGGCATCCCACAGGTCTTGGTCCTGGGACCCCACCTGTTCAGTAGATACTGCTCAGAGGTACAGGCAAGTATGGGAGGAGTACAGCTGAACAGGTTTGCAGATGAATGCTAACTGTGGTCCATAATCGACTCTACGGCTGACACAGACATCCTCCAGAAGGGTCTTACAGAGACAGATACCTGGTGTCAAAACAATGCCCTCAAGCTGAATGCCAAATAATGCATAGTCATCCCCTTTGGGTAAAAGAAAGTGCACACAAATTACCACATAGGTGGTAATCCAGTATGTACGGAGAAAGTCATTATGGCCCTGGGGACACAGGTAGATAGTAAACTCTCCTTTGATGATCACATGGCCAAAGTGTTTAGACATTCCTTCGATGGAGCCCACCTAATGTAACCCACTTTGTATAGTCTGATGATGTCACCATCCTACAAATATACCTGTGGAAAAGAGAACTCCCAGTAATGTGTATAGCGGATCGTGTTAATGCGTACTCCTCTAGTATCATGAAGTATTTAGGTAGGGGTTTGCATCCTGCACTTGACAACTGTGTGTGTGTGTGTGTGTGTGTGTGTGTGTGTGTGTTTGTGTGTAATTACCTTGGAGAGGAGCAACCTTTTTGGAGAGTAGTAGAACACCTTACAAGTGGTATACTTATCTTTGTCAGTTCTGATGATGTCACCATCCTACAAATATACCTGTGGAAAAGAGAACTCCCACTAATGTGTATAGCGTGTCGTGTTAATGTGTACTCCTCTAGTATCATGAAGTAGTTAGGTAGGGGTTTGAAACCTGCACTTGACAACTGTGTGTGTGTGTGTGTGTGTGTGTGTGTGTGTGTGTGTGTGTGTGTGTGTGTGTGTGTGTGTGTGTGTGTGCGTGTTTGTGTGTGGTCTCCTTGGGGAGGAGCAACCTTTTTGGAGAGTAGTAAAACACCTTAAAAGTGGTATACTAATCTTCGTCAAGTCTGATGATGTCACCATTCTACAAATATACCTGTGGAAAAGAGACCTCCCAGTAATGTGTATAGCGCGTCATGTTAATGCGTACTCCTCTAATATCATGAAGTAGTTAGGTAGGGGTTTGAATCCTGCACTTGTCAACTGTATGAGAGTGTGTGTGTATATCTCCTTGGAGAGGAGCAACCTTTTAGAAGACTACTGAAACACCTTAAAAGTGGTATACTCATCTTTGTCAAGTCTGATGATGTCACCATCCTACAAATATACCTGTGGAAAGGAGAACTTCCAGTAATGTGTATAGCATGTCGTGTTAATGTGTACTGCTCTATTATCATAAAGTAGTTAGGTAGGGGATTGAATCCTGCACTTGGTGTGTGTGTGTGTGTGTGTGTGTGTCTGTGTGAGTGTGCTCTATGTGTGTGACACTGTTGATCAATGTGTTGTGGGTTTTGCTTTTACTACTGTATGACATATCACTATGACAACAGTATGTGCATTGCACATGGCAGGTAGCTGTGTGGCAAATACATATACGTACATGTGATCTCAATTATTTCATAGCTGGGAACCCTGCTTTCCCCATGAACACATCTGTTATCTTTGCCAGAGTGTGCTGCTGCTTTCCAGACATTAGGTCACATCTGTATGCTTGTGACAAGCCCGGACACTGCAGTGATCCCTGGCCTAGGTCATCCGTGTCACACACACTCATTACGGTTTCTATTGAATAGTATGAGTGAGGGGTCATGCCTGAGGTATATTTCAGACATGTTCAAACACAGCAAAGTTTGTCAATGATGGCTATTCATTATAGGTTTACAACAACCTTTGTGGATATGCATGCAGACCCCTTATCGCTTATGTGATCCACAGAGGGATTTCATAATACCTTTGGAAATGTGATTACCAAAGGAGAGATGACATTACACTTGGCTGTATGTACACATCGGTACCTGTTCAACATGTTGGGGGCTACTACCTATGTGGTACTGTGGGGATACTATGTTTTGTAAAAGTGGATGCATTGAGCCTGAGGCCATGGCTCTGACACCAGGCATCTGTCTCACTATATATGACTATGTCTCTCTCTCTCTCTCTCTATATATATATATATATATATATATATATATATATATATATATATATATATACATACATATACACATCCATTGGTGTACATATACATATAGGCACATATACAGTCCACCTTTCATGGTGGGAATATCAATTATGCAAAGGATGTGCGGTATACAGTAATGTAATGATATTGCACAGTCTTGTGAGAAATACATTGAAGGTGTTCTCAGCCCATGTAGCTTTAGCAAGCCTCACTGGCTGCAACACTGTAAACTTAACAAATCACACCCACAGTGTTTAACCACCGCATGTCATATACCAGCACGGTATGCTGTCTTGTCTGCCACACACTACAACCTACATACATACATATATGCACATAACAACCTTCACCAACATATATATGTCCACCCTTCACATACAGTTGCAGTACGTCCCTTGCTCTATGCACATGTACAGATGTTAATATATCTGACACATATATATCTCTCTGTATGTGTGTGCCATACACACACAAGGTCCACACTGTTGTAAGTCCCTGGACCTTATGGCTGACCTGTTGGCCCTTGCTGCAACATGAACAGGTGTCACATGTGAGCACACAGTAACATTAGAGACTGTGTATATAGCTAAAGATGCTAGACTAGCATACTAGCCTGGTACAGCAGTTGCCAATGCTAAGCTACACGTTAATATGACTATCATGCATGTGTTACTCTGTCACATCCATGTTTATATAGCTGTTTGTGCTACTCCCCCAAACAGCCATTGTCCACACTACAGTACAGATAACATGGATCAGATGCTTGACATTTAATGCTGAGCTACATATGTCACAGTTATGTCCCCCTGCACACAGCTACACACTGCTTTGTCCATGGCAGTAGTTATGCTGGACATCTGTGTATAGATACGTACTGCTGCCACTTATGGCTGTTTCAAAGTATGTAGAGTACTCTTCAAAAACATTTACTACATGCCAGTAAATACATATCTGTACATACCTTTCCTTTGTATGTGTTGGTATTATTAATTTCCATGTTCCTTTTGTTTTGAGTTTGCTTTTGCTGTTAATGTTTCTCTCTCTCTCTCTCTGTCTCTCACTCTCTCTCAGTGTCTGCAATGGAGTGATTGCGTGTGTGGGCAGCAAGTACAGCCTGCCTTCACAGGTATCTGCACATGTGCATGTGATGGCCTCTGCATCAATTGGTGGCCACCATTTGGTAATTGCATGCAGCCTGCTGTGTGGTAATTGCAGTACTCACTGTCATAGCAACCCAATGCTATAAATTGCTAGGCCAAGTAGGCGTAGCCCTTTTAGCTTTCCAAAGTGCGGCTCATACTTGTTTGCTGTGGACACCGTTGTTTAAGTCAGAAGGTTGGCATAGTTCTTATATCTGAAGCTAGGGGTGTGATTTAATGTTGTACTCAGACCTGAATGTTGCCACTTCCAGTACACATTTGTCAGTATAGAATTGTACTCACCCCTGCAAATGCTAACACAAGATACATGGGAGTATGTAGTTTCTTTTCTACTTGTACAATTAACTGCTATACAAAAGTAGTTATTGAGATGTATTCTTTTGGCACATGAACTGTTTGTGAACTGCTATACTGTGAATATCAATGTACCCACTTCTGAACAGTTTGTGCTTTCTTAGTGTTGACATTAGCACAGGCTGCTCATGAAAAATGTACAATTCCAGTACTGAGTATGCCTACCTACATCCTTGGTAGATCCTGGACATACAGGTATATTGTACATTTGGGTAGGGATGCAGATGTACAGAGAGAATTATGTATTATTGTGTGAATGTTATCTTGCTGGACTTAAAGGGTTGCTGTGTACCTGTTAGTTTATCAAGGCAAGTAGTCTGTCTGCATAGCTCCTAACGGTGGTCCTATCCTGACGGTAGCCAGATGTTAGCCTGTTATTCTTTGTCTGTGCAATGCACAGGTCTTTTCAGCATTGGTACAATGGCATTGTTACAGTCAGTTGCTACCAGTACGTGGCTACATCCTTTGGTATTTCAGTGTTGTACTCCTACATAAGGGTATGCTTGTGGAACTCCTTCCAAAGCTATTTGCACAGTGTGTAACAGTAGAAAAGCTGACATGCCTGTGTGTTTCTACCTCTGTCAGGCCTCTGAAACACTCAGGTACATATTTGAACAGAGTCAGGGAAAGATAGGTAAAAGTGAGGTACACCTTCTAAATAATAGAGACAGTAAGTACAGACTTCTGCCTAACGTCAGTACTTTTCAGAGGGATTCAAAGGGACACAGCTAACATATGTTTCAAAATCAGGGACATCCCTGAAAAGTAGTCACGGTTGGGATGTAATGCCTCTGCCCTAATCAGATATGCCACTGTTTGTCCTGCTACGATACTGTGTGTGGGTTGTAAAGTGCTGCTGTAACATTATTTCCTGCTAGAATGGCTGGTTCTCTTATCACAGTCATGTAATGCAGTTCCACAACAATTGCTGGTAAAGTTCCACAGAACATGCTTTGTGTTATGACATTCCTATTTTTCCTTTACATTCACTCATTCTGATGCATAATATATTTATTTCAGCACCAACTTGTTGTATGTCTACCGTGGCGTAGTGGTACTTCATGCAGTCTAGTGTGTCCAAGGTCCGGGGTTTGAGACTGACAGTGGTGTTTTTTTTGCTGATGAGCAGAACAAGGGCCCTCACATGCAGGGTGACTAAGGCACTTTTAAGCAGTTGTGTGCGGGTTTGCGCAAAGCTTAGCAATACTTAGCTAAGCGCACACTTGGGCAAACCCACTAACTACTGCTTAAAAGTGCTTACTCCCGCTAACCCCCGCGCTAATTTCTTTGAAAGAAAAGAAAATGGGGAGATAGGAAAATGGTGAAAAAGGGGCACAAAGAGGGAAAGACAGTAGGGAAAACAGCTAGGGATGTGCAGGACGGGTGTAGGAAAGGTCCATAGCTGCCCATTTCTTTAGCAGCAACAGCTGTGCATATACTAAAAATTTGGAGGGAAATTTGAAACCTTCCACCCCTGAGAGAGGGGTGAGGACAACAAAGTATGTTGTACTGCCAATTAAATAGTTTATCTGTCCAGCGGACATATGTGCAAAATGGGCAGCTATGTATGGGGCGTAATTTCTTTGTGGGAGCAGATTGCCCATTTTTTTTTTTCAGGTGAGAGTGGAATGTGGGGTAGGGGAAGTAGGTATATTTGGGGAGGTAGGTTGGGGAGGTAAACAGACAAGACAAACAAGATGCATACAGGGGTGGAATATGACACATGGGGTGGATGAACACCACTGACTGGGAAGGATGTTTGGAAATCGCAAGCCCATGAGCCCACAGATGGCAACAGTGGAACTGAGATCCCCACCCATGGGCAGTCACCACTGCACCTTCACAGCCCAGAGAGTGGCTGTGCTGGGGCTGCGTAGGAGGGGCAGGCTCACCCGTGAGTCGCGCGACTCTTGCCTCGAGCTGGCATAGAGGATCAGCGACTGAACGCTGGATCTCCCTACACACCACAGCCTGGACTGTTTGGAGGGTGATAGGTGGCCCTCCTCTGGCCACGCTTGCACGAGGGGGGGACGAGCCCCATCCTCTGCAGCGATTCCACCCGAAGGTGGCACAGAGCCAACGGAGGAGGAGGTCCCAGGCTGGGCACCAGACCTGCTGGTGCCAGGTGCCATCGCCAGCTGAGGTGGGACAGGTGGGTCCGCTGGGACCGGCCTTCCCATACGTTCTATGTTTAGGAGGATTTAATGACAATATGGGTTGGTAACAGCCAACAGCATTCCAAATTAGTTGTAACAGCATGCAGTAATACTCCCATTAACCCAACACACCAGAGTTCCAACAGTTGAACAGCAAGCATAACACATGCATATACAGAACAACAGAGGACATTCCAACAGCATGCAGGATTGATTGGTGGCAACAGGCCACCAAGATTGTGGTGTTTGAACAGGGCACATGCATCAAAGTAAATGCAGATATTTATAAACCAATAGGACATATGTCCCAACAAATGTTTTGAGTTTACACATACCCATTGAGATGTGGAATTGCATTGTTTATGCACATACAGTAGGGTGTAAAAAGATACCTCCATTAACATCTTATATGTACTTATAGTTTGCACTACATGCCTATTGACTGCAGGTATATATCCCCTACATGTATTATTACACTAGGCAAAGTCCATTAAGTTGGGAAATGGGTTTGGCTAGTTCCTTATATACCTGACCTGTACCTGTTATACAAACTGTCCAGGATGCAGATGTTACTGCTACGTATTTATATATTTTATTTATATTTATATATCTACATATCTGGATGTGTTCAGGTGACATTATCAGTTATATTTCTACAGCCCCATACATTTCTAGCAGCACACTGACATTTCTGGGGAACACATTAACAAGCTACTCGTGTGCCAGATTTACCTATGCATGCCAGCCATTAACCAACAGTTGAGGACTGTATATATGCTTCACAGCTACTTGCACTCCTTTCATCCACTTTATATGGGCCTGCCCAAGTGTGCATTGACAGCGCTTAATACAACAGTACTATTTATATAATGCAAGAGTACAACAACATTTCAAAGTAAGTGATACAGACACACTCCAGGAATTATACCTTTATTAATTACATTACACACTTTTCTAGAGGCTCTCTCATTTATTTGATATTACAGAGCATGCAGAAGACTTATTCAAGACGTATTATACCTTTATTAATGGGTTACAACACACTTTTTCAGGCTCTCTCACTTATTTTATATAACAGTACATGCAGAGAAATTATTCAGGACTTATTATGCCTTTATTATTGGACTACAACACTTTTTTTCAGGCTCTCTCACTTATTTTATATAACAATACATGCAGAATAATTACTAACCTGTCTGGTGGCGCAGCGTATCTGCATAGGCTTGCTGATTCGCAGCACGGACACCTGCAGCTATGAAGTAAATGAAGGGATATTGAGACATACCTGTCCATAATACAGACTACAATAGCAATTCTTACATACTCCATTCCATAGCTACCTACTCAGTAGTGGGGCATTTTCATTCCCACGGGCATTGTGTATCCATTGGTTCAGTTGGTCCTGCTTGCGTCTCTTTAGGTCTGCGTAGTGGTGTCTGACCTGCTCACCAGTCCGAGGGACGCCTGTGGCACTGGTGAGATCATGTGCTAGATGGTTCCAGGCTTCCGCTTTGTACTCAGTGCCTTGAAACTAGCCCTGCAGGAGTCTTGCATCATGATGATGGACGAGGAGCCAAACCATCACTTTTGACTCCTCAATGCCCCACCACTGCCCTCTCCAGCACCAGCCATTCTGACTGCAGATGGGAGCTACAACCAGTTATGGCAATTATTCCCGCCTATGGAGCTTAAATATGCCTCATTTCCCACCCTTATTTGTGATTGGCCGGTTTTGAAAAATCTCAGCTGAGTGCACACCTGCTTAGCACTGAGTAAACTTTGATTAATATGTATATGTATGTTGACAGTGCATGAACAGCAAAAGCTGTCATGGCTTAATGGTTCAGTACTGTGATCATGGTACACAGTATCCCGGGTTCGAGGCCTGTCATTGCTTTTTATTTTACTACTGGCCTGACCGGCTAGGAGGTGTGGCTGTGTTTAGCCGACTTTGCTCAACTTTGCCCAACGTTGCCAGACGTTGCACTGGTTAGCGCGGTGCGCAGCTCCACAAACATGTTTTGTTTGCGCTAGTTGGCACGAAGCACACCTCCACGGAAAGCCATTGCGCTAGTTAAAGCAGTGCTTAGCTATGGGCAATTATTCTTAAATGTGCTTAATACTGGTAAACGTTGCTTAGCAGTGCTTCACATTGCTTAAGATAGGTTACTTATGCATTCATTAGTATGCATGACCGTTTCACCTTCTTATATATATCTAAAATATCGTTCACTACTACATAGGCCATTTCAATGCATTTTACTAAAATTTAAAAGGTAAATGTCAGGAATTATTTTTATGCACAGATTTCCTACAGAAAATGGAAAGGGGAGTGGTGGGACTCGAACCAGGAATGCCTCCTCTTTGTGCGAAGGCTCTACCACTATGCTATTGCTATTTGGCTTAATTTGCATATAAGTGGTTTATTATCTTCTTCGATGCCTAAACTGCTTACTGTAGCTAAGCAATGGGCACACCTGCACACACACGCGCAAATATGGGCAGCTATATCGGGAATAATAAAAAAATTGTTTTACATTTTATTTCATTTGTACAGGGGTTTTGAATGTGGGGGAGTGTAGTTTTGGGGATATACACATTTGAGCGGACTCGCTCATATCTGGTGACATTTGCAGATTTAGGCACTTGCAGGGGCGTGGATATTTGGACTGCTCGGCAGTCTGACATGCCCCCTGCACTCGTGCATGCTCCGTGTTAGCCTTAGAGTTGACTCAGCATGCCCTCATGAATACGCATGGCGTGCTGACATCATACTCTTAGGCTGCAGTTTCCATGTAAGACTTACTTAGTCTTACACGGAGGATTACTGAATCCTGGCCAGTATGTTGTGAAGTAGTGTTCTCATTCCATCTGCTTAAGCTATAGTCATGCAATACAGTTCCTTACAAGTATGAAACTTACAACAATGTATAATCTGCACTTAGAAGTGTGTCCTGCTCTATTCAGAGCTGTTCCAATGCTTTTCCTTCCATGCACAAGTGTGCCACTGTGTAGGAAGAATTAAATATGGACTGAATGGATGTTTGCTCTTTAGAAAAGGACACTTATAAAGTGTTTAGCTACCAATTTCCACCGATACTAAATGGATGAAGGAACTGTCTGATATAACCAGTGCCTTCCCTGTAGCATTATGCACCACCAGTGTTGCTCTACAAATGTGAATTCTCCTCTTACCCGATTTACTTGCTCCCTATTGGTTGGTGATGTAAAAGCCACTACAATTGTTAGCTAACACTTTAGCCATTTTTCTGTTTGAATGCTACATAGTCTAGCTGTCACTTGCGGTCACTTTCTAACATGATAAGGTCATATTCAACAAGAGTGTTAAATATGTTATCTTCAAGAAAAATCACAGTCTTCAAACTGTCTACAGGGAGGTCCTTTCTGACAGACTGCACTAGACTGGTAACTACTATGACATTTCTCTAGCCCAGGTTTATCTGCCACCTGTCTTGTTTCATGCTTCAGACCACCATATTACTGCTTCCAGTAAATGACAACAAACATACAAATTAGTACCACACTTTGCTGCCATACAGTCCTCTTGTTGATGCCATTATGATTGTTTAAAAATGTTGAACTGGCTAGAATTATCCAATCAACTAAACTAACTCAACTGACTTTTGCCCAAAGACTGTTTTAAGGCAACGTTTGCCCTGCCCTCACTGTACTCGTCAGATAGGATCCACCCAGTACATTATTGTGTTCCGATAATGCCTCTCTACTGAAGGAGTCTAACAAACATACAGACTTGTCAAATACTACTTTACTCTGTGCCAATCATGCATCTCTACTGAAGGTTAAATGTAAGTGCCAACTTAGCTAAATGATTAAAAAATAACTATTTGTCCAAGACTTCACTAACTAAACCTTTAAAACTGTCCTAAAAATTTTCTGTTTACCTCTAAGGGAGATGAGAGGATGGTATGTTGGATGGTTCAGACAACTCAGAACTCAACTGTGGAACAAATGAGGGGCTAAACAAGCTGGATAGAAGCAATTTTGATGTATAACAGTGTGGAATGGGTGAAACGCATGACTGAAAGTGACCACAGATACAAAGAATAAATACATAAAGGGAAGAAATGGAGGCTAACAGGCAGTTGACCATGGAGAGAGCAGGAAAGATATATTAAATGAAACAGATCCTTATCTTGCAAAACAATGACCAGTTAACACAACATCAAAACTTTACAAACAATGGGAAGAACTGCAATGATTCCTGGGATAATAATGTATAATACAGTCGGGGGGGGGGGGGGCATTCCGCCAAGGTAAGTGATGTATTATTTTGCATGGGTCTATATTATAGTGTCAAAATGGCATTACAGCAAATGCCGGTCCAATGACAAATATAGAGCGAAATCCCAAAATCAGTGAAAGCTCAGGTCAGCGATTTCTTTCCTAGGGAAAAAAAATTGCTTGGCCTGAGCTGTGACATTGCCCTTTACTCCACGGTACTGCGATCTCAGAGTTGGTATATTTAGTTAGTGGGGGTGTGAGGGCACAACCCCCTACTTTGAAATGTTTTCACTGGTGTGTTGTGTCTTGTCTGTCTACCCATTATTTTCCCTAGGAAACAAATTGGTGACCTGGGGTTTTACTGTTTTCTTATTTCGCTCTATATTTGTTGTCGAAACAGCATTCACTGTAATGCCATTTCGACAATATAATATAGACCCATTTTTCATAACTACTTATTGATGCACAATAAACAGCAGTGAAGATAAGTTTAATTGCCAAGTCTTAAAAAATAAGTAATAATTGCTGCTGTAACAAATGTTGAGCACAAAAAGGATTGCATGTAAGGGATAAGGGAAAAGTAAACAGCAACCCATTAATAAATGTGAAATAAAGGAACTGTGGTGTATAAACAGCTGTAAAACTGCAAAAACATGCTGATCTATCACATAAATGAAGCTGGCACACTAGACTGGAGAGCAACACTGGGGAGAAAACACCAGTGAATGGGAATATAAAAAGACTGTGACTAGGTTGGCATGCAATGTATTAGTGTGAGGGATGCAGGAAAGAAATAAAAGAAAGTCTTAAAAGGCCCATATCCAGGGCATACTCATGCACATGCAAGAGCCAAAAGGCAGGGATCCAGAGACTGCGGATTGGAAGAAGGTTCGAGCACAGACAGCTGCCAAAGAACACAGCGTTCAGCTCAAAGGGCAGTCCTGCAGAAAGGATTATGCCAGATGGCAGCAACTGGGAAAGAAGGGAGTGGTAAACAAAAACAAGGAAAATAAAGGTAATTACATGAAACACTGCTCATCGCATCCTATCAGAAGAAGGAGAATGCAGGAAAACGTAAAGATGATGGGGAAGACTTTGTTTCTATTACAGTACACAAGAATGAAAAACAGAGAAGGGGAGAAGATACTGTGTTATGACTGCCCTGACAGAGAAATGGGCAGCAAGGCATGGGAAGGAAAACAGGGGAGTAGCAACTGTTATTTCGGAGGGGGCTTCAGGTAACATACACAGTAATAAAAAGTGAGTAGTTAGATGGATGAGCTGGCAGGGAAGGGTGGAAGGTACATGATGGACAACAGAAAACATATATATGCAAGAAACATGGTTGAAGAAGAATTCTACAATAACTTTTTTGTTAACTGGGCATAGACCAGAAGAAAGAGAATAAAGATAATTGGGGGGACAACAATGAAACCATGGAACTGGAAAAAGAGAGTCTGCATGGAAGTAGGGAATATAACAAAAAGGTGAGACAAGAGGAAAAGCACTAAGAATAGAACTGGAGAGTAAAATTATTATGGAATAATAAACTCAACAATGGTACTGAAGGGGCTACTGATGGATAGTGCGAGAGGTGCAAACTAGCCAAGAAATACAAGGAGGAGCACGCAGAGACACAGAGGTACAGGTGATACAGAAAGGAGATGGAAAATAATTAGAAGAATATGAGCTAATCAGGAAGATTCAATGAATACTACAGTGCGATTCACAAACGACAGGAAGGGATAGGAGCTTTGCAATGGAATACTGCGGAAAGAATGTAGAGGGATATATATACACACATACTGAAAGATGAACAACAAGACAAGCTGAATGCAGAGTTGATAACAGATGAAATAAGGAAGTCGTATACAAGATGAGAGAGAGGAAAGCTGGAGGGCCACATGTATCCCCCCAAGAGTTCTACAAATGGGGAGCGTGGAAATGTGCAAAGCCCTACAAGAGGAATACAAAAATAATATAAGACTCAGGCAAAATATGTAAAAGTATGTGGAGGGCCAGGAAAAAGTACAGTTTTGTACCTACCATAAATGTAGATGTCCGATAGGTATGCATCTGCAGTCCTTACATATGGGTTGTCCTGCCTCAGGCAGCCCTTCGGTCGGCCGTATTCCAAAGTCTGGATCCGGCGTCAGCTGATGTCGCCCTCTCCCCGACGTCAGAGTGCCTGGGGTATAAAAGCGTCAGCCGACGCCATCTTCCTCAGTTTTTCTTGCCCCAGATGCCAGGTGCCCTCTAAGGAAGGCTAAATTTGGAGAGATGCAAACAATTTCAAACATGCACAGTAATATAAAACAAATACACCATAACAGATAACCCCAGCTAGCTATAAGAGGGATAAGTACCCAGGAAATACCACAGAGGGGAAGGAGGGAGGGTAAACCTGACTGCAGATGCATACCTATCGGACATCTACATTTATGGTAGGTACAAAACTGTACTATGTCCTTCAAGGATGCATCTGCAGTCCTTACATATGGGTAGAATACCAAAGCCAAGCTGGGGGTGGTAGGATCTAAGAAAGGGATGGTGTAGCTAAAATGCCCTGCAGGACTGCCGTAGCAAAGCCTGCTCTGGATCTGGAATATAAGGGCAAGTTGTAATGCTTGGAAAATGTATGCATGGAGCTCCATGTAGCAGCTTCTAAAATGTCCTTGGTAGCCACCCCTCTTAAGAAGGCTGGGGAGGTGGCTGTGGCTCTGGTGGAATGAGGTCTAATGTTAGCTGGCACAGTTTTGCCATGAAAAAAGAGTAACAGAATCGAATGCAATTCCCTATCCATTTTGAAATTGTCTGTTTGGAAATTGCTTTTCCTTGTACACCAGCAGCATATGCTACAAATAGCTGGTCAGTTTTTCTGTAAGTCTTAGTTCTGACCAAGTAGTAGCGCAACTGTCTGTGAATGTCCAGGGTATGCAGAAGTTTCTCCCCTTTGTTTTGTGGATTTGGAAAGAAGGTAGGCAGGTGAATAGCTTGGTTCAGTGAGACCCTGGATACCACCTTTGGCATGAATGAAGGATTGGTTCTCAGTGAGACTCTGTCCTGATGAAAAATAAGAAATGGTTGTACTGCCATGAGGGCCTGCAACTCAGATACTCTTCTTGCTGAGGTTATGGCCAGAAGGAAGGCAGTCTTCCACGTTCTGAAGATGCTGCTGGTTCAAAGGGAGGTAGAGTTCATTTTTCCAACATGAAGTTAAGGTCCCATGTAGGCACTGGTGGTTTCCTTGGAGGATTGATGTTTTTAATTCCCCTTAGAAACTGCCTTAGGAGAGGATGAGAGAAGACAGGTGGATCAGTATTGTATTCTGCTGAAATTGCTGAAGCATGAATTTTTATGGAAGAGTAAGAAAGGCCATTGTGGAGCATTTCTGCCAAGTATTCCAGGATATGTGCCAAGTTCATCACTGTCGCATCTAGGCCCTTTGTGGTGCACCAAGTGCAAAATCTTTTCCATTTTGCTGAATATGCCTTTCTTGTGGAAGGTCGGCGAGCTTCCATGATGATGTCCTTCACTGTCTTGGATAGCTTATCCTGGTGAGGAGTCAAGGTATTCTCCAGGCTGTCAGCTGCAAGGTTTTCAGGCTGGAGTGCAGAGTTTTGTAATTGTGTTGTGTCAGAAGAAGTGGCCATTGTGGTAGAGGCCACGGTTTTGTGCGTGACATGCTCCTTAACAGTGGGTACCAGTGTTGTCTGGGCCAGTCCGGAGCTATCAGAATCACTTTGGGCTGCTCTGTCCTGATCTTCAGTAAGACCTTGGTCATTAATGGCAGAGGTGGGAATGCATACACTGTTAGAGTATTCCAGCTGAAAGAGAGGGCGTCCACTTTCCATGCTTGTGGGTGGTATGTCCTTGAGCAGAATTTCTTCAGCTGATGGTTGTAGTGGGAGGCAAAAAGATCTATGTCCGGTCTCCCCCATGATTGTGTTATCTGAAGGAAGATGTCTGGGTGCAGCATCCATTCGTGTGGATCCATGATATTTCTGCTTAGGCTGTCCGCCAGTATATTGTCTTTTCCTGGCACAAACTGGGATTGCAGCTCTATATTGATTTTTAGGAAAGTTTCCAAAGATTCATTGCCAGCCTGCAAAGAGGGTAGGAATGGGTACCTCCTTGCTTGTTTATGTACCACATAACTGTGGTATTGTCTGTCCTTATTAGCAGGTGTCCTTGATGCAGAAAATGTTTGAAGGTCTCGATTGCATGTATCGCCGCCAGCATTTCCTTTTGGTTTATGTGCATGCAATTCTTTCTGTGACCATAGTCCTTGAATGCATCTGCCCTCCATGTGTGCTCCCCATCCATGGTCTGAAGCGTCCGTTGTAATGGTTTGGCTGATTATTGGTTTGCTGAAGGGCAGACCCCTGTTTGACTGGCTTGCTTGAGCCTACCACAGAAATTCCTTTTGAAGGCATGGAATGAGTGGTATCAAAGCTTCTAGGCTGTGACTGTGCTGACACCATAAACTCCTTAGGTACCATTGTAGTTTCCTCATATGTAGCCTTGCTTGTGGAATCAGAAGAATGCAAGATGCCATGTAACCCAGGGCCTGCAGGATTTTCCTTGCAGTCAGCTGAGTTTGTTTTGTCAGATTTTCGAAATAATCCGGTAGTTGTCTTTGTTTTTCTTCTGTGAGAAAAGTCATTTGGGTGGTTGTATCTAGTTTCGCACCCAGAAAAATGATCCTTTGGGATGGAACAAGTCTTGATTTGTGAACGTTGACTGTATATCCCAAAGCCTGAAGTAGGCGGATGGCATAATTCAAGTGTTTTACCAAAGTTTGTTGGCTGTCCGCTTGTATAAGGCAGTCGTCCAGATATGGGTATATTTGAATCCCCTGAAGTCTGCAGTGTGCAATTACTGATGCCAGGCATTTCGTGAATACTCTGGGCACAGTAGATAAGCCAAAGGGCAATGCTGAGAATTGATAATGCTCTGAACCTGCAAGAAATCTGAGGTGTCTTCTGCAACTTTGTCTGATAGGGACATGCAGGTATGCCTCCTTGAGGTCTAGAGTTACCAGCCAAGACCCCTTGCCCAGCATGGGAAGGAGTTGCTGTAGGGTCAGCATTTTGAATTTTGGCACAATGAGATAAGTATTCAGTGCGGACAAGTCGAGAATAGGCCTCCATTGTTTTTCTTTTCTTGGGACAAGGAATAGTCTGGAATAAAATCCTTGGCCTTGTTCTGTGAGAGGAACCTTTTCTATAGCTTTCATTTGCAATAGGTTGGAAATTTGTTTTAAAGCCTCTGCCCTTTGATTCGGTGGCAGGTTTGGCATGCCTTTTCTTTTTGGTAATGTATGAAAATGGAACCTGTATCCTTTGTCTATTATTTACACTGTCCATTTGTCCCTTGTAATACTGTGCCAGTTTTTTGAGAATAAAGATAGCTTTCCGCCCAAAGGTGCTTCCAATTGAGCCCTGGTTGGCGGGGTCAAGGTAAAGTCATTGAGTCTGTCCTTGTGCAGCAGTTGTAGGTCCTGCATTACTTCTCTGGTTAGGAGGCTGCCATTGACGTCCTCTGTAGGAGCCTCTAACTTGCCCTCTACCTCTGGCACGTCTGTTCTTGCCTCTTTGAAATCTCTCTGTGTCTGGAAAGGACCAATTCTTAGAGGGCCAATTTCTGCTGAAGCTTAGTGGTTGGACCTGGAGAAAATCTTTGACTGTTTGTACAGATTTAGCCTTTTCCTCAAATTTCTTTAAGACCTCCTGAGCAGTGGAGCCAAATAACTTCTGCTTTTCCAGTGGTGCATCCAGAAGCTTTGCTTTAACATGATCTGGCAGAGTTTGTTCCTTCAGCCAAGCATGCCTACGTATGACTGCACCTGTCATTGCTGACCTACATGAAGCTTCCAATGCATCATAACCACACTGCAAGAAATGGTTGCTAACCTGTTGGGAGTTATGTACCAGATCCTGAAGTGACTTGCAATCTAGGGGTTCTGGTAAAGACAGTTTGTTATGCAATTCATCTAACAAATACTCTTGGTACTGTATCATATGGAATTGATAATTTAATGCCCTCATAGAAAGAGTGGAAGAAGTATACACTTTTTTACCCCATCTCTCTAAAGCCCTGGATTTTTAGAAGTGGCAGATGCAACCCCTTTAGGGCCCTGGGAAATAGTTTCAGGGTCAGCAGAGTGGGCCTTGTAAAGGAAATGATGTGAGTCCGGGACCCTGTAGTACCTATCGGGTTTGACAGGAGCCGGAGAAAGGGAGTCAGGGGAAATGCTAGACTCAGAGTACATATCATCAATGACATTCAAAACAGGAGGAATAGCCAAAGGTCTATGCTGAGGTAAATGCAAAAAAATCCTTAATCTCTTCCTGGAATCAGAGAATTCCTGGCCCTGCCATTTGAAATGCTCTCTCATGGAGTGAAGGGTCTCCCCGAAGGACAGCTCTTCAGGAGGGGAGGCAGAGGGAATAGATTCCTCTGCATCAGAATCCTCGAGGCCGAAGGCCTCCTCCTGGTAGTCTGAAAGAGCAGAGCCATCTGAGGCCTCATCAGAGGACTGGGGATCAGTGGGCTCAACCCTGGGCCTTTTGTCTAGAGGAGGATGAGAGCCCCTGTCCGGATGTGGCTGAGAGCCCCTAATTAAGGAAATAAGGTCCTCAGCTAAACTTAAAATCTGTGAACCTGTAGTGGATCCCTGAGGAATAGCCTTGGGAGGCAGAGATTTTGGCTGTTTAGCAGCTTTAGCCCTTGTGAATGCCTTTATGGACATGGATGCAGGAGGCCTGGCTGCTCCACGTGCTGGCGTAGTTTTGTCTAGGGAAATGGTGTTGGATGTTTCCGGAACACCGGTTTCTGAGGGAAATTCTATAACCGACTCAGAAGAGGCCTCCGGGCCAAGGTTGTCGGTTGTGCGGTTTCGACGGTCGGAAGTACCAAGGACTCAGTTTCAGCCGAGACCGAGACACTCGCGGTAGGCCTAGGCGTGGTTTCAGCCGAAACCACGGTCCGTGTGTGTCGGTCCTTGTCCTTCCGTTTTTTGGTTAAATGAGAAGTTGGAATCTCCGACGGCATATTGTAACAGTAACTAGCCCCAAAAAATTCCTCTGCAAACTCCGCCCGACGCCTAAGAGTGCGTTGGTTGAAGGAGGCACAGGCTGTACAGGCCAAGATGTCGTGGTCTGGGCCTAGGCAGGGGAGGCAGTAAGAATGGAAATCCTTATGAGGTATTTGTTTCCCACAAGTTAAGCAATTATTAACTTTAAGCGTTTGATCTGACATCGGCTGAGGCAAGAAAGAGTCCCCAACGGGGTACTTAGCTTTTGAAGTCTTTGGTAGCTGAAGTTACAGGAGCTGGCCGACCGGCACTTGTGAACTGCTTCTGCTTCGGGCACCCGCGGCAAGAAAGACTGGGGAAGAGGGCGTCAGCTGAAGGCGCTCTGACGTTGGGGAGAGGGCGACATCAGCCGATGCCGGACCCAGACTTGGAATCCGGCTGACCAAAGGGCTGCCTGAGGCAGGACAACCCATATGTAAGGACTGCAGATGCATCCTTGAAGGACATCCACAATACCTAAAGGGAGGTGAGAAAGTTGGAAACTGTAGGCCTATTTTCTCTAATGCAAATATCAAAATTTTTGAATGGTACTGCCAGGAAAACTGGAAGAAGTATTGTCAAAAATAATACAACCAGGGCAAAATGGCATTATGAAGGGAAGAAAGATGAAAAAAAGGTGTGACCTGCTGGAATTTATGTACAGGGAGGAAAAGAATAGTGGAATTGTGTCTCTTTGACCCACAGATGGGAATTCTTAAGCAAGACACTGCAGAAAAGGCAGGCAGGGTAAAGTTAGTATATTGAAACACAGCTAAGCACAACTCCAAGTAAACCAAGTGCAGCAAACAACCATAAAATGTATAAACACAGTCCACAAAAGCGTTGCACTAGGAACAACACAGGCAGGTAACATCTGTTGTAGTTTATTCCACAAGTAAACAAGGATAAGCGCTTTCACAGAAAATAAAAACTCTGCTTCACCATATGTTGTATACAGGCCAAATATCAATACCCAGAAACTGAAATATACATAAATCGAGGAGTAACTGAAGAGACAAGGATAGACAGGGGAACCAGCCAGGGGTACCCACTATCTCCAGGCCTGTTCACACTTGTGATTGAGGAGCTGGCACTATAAATCAGACACAACTTATCAATTCTTGAAGACAAGGCAGGGATAAAATCTTTGTCTCTTCTATATGTAGACAACTGCATGTTAATGTTAAAGGATGTGGCTGTAGCAACGAGAATGATGAGAGACATCTGAAAATTTTAAGGAAGTGGTAGGCTTATATGCAACAACAAAAAGACAGTGGTAGCAAGATTAGGAAAAGGGAAGGGGAAAGGGGCAATAAGTAAGATAGAAGAGGCAAGTTCTCCAAGTACCTAGGGTTCTATATTGGAAACATGGTGAGAGACAGTTGGAACCTAGAGGAAATTAAAAAAAACGTTATGGGATTCTCTGCAGAGATGATGGGAGGCGATTCATACATTGTTTGGAAGAATTAATGCACAGATGATGATACTATCAATAATTCTCCTTCTACACCTCAACATATACATAGATACTAGAAAAGAATACTACAGCAAATTGTAAAAGGCATAGAAGATTGGGTCAATAAAGGTAAGGGGAAAAGAGTAAGCAGGGCACAAATGAGAATGAATAAGAAAAGGGTGGCTGGGGGATTTCACAGATCCCAACATATTCAATGACATGTTAACATCATTCACTGGATAGAAATAGAACAAGGTTAAGTAAAAGAGAGTACAGCACATGGAGATATGGAGTGACTTACCAAAGGACAAGAGGGAAGCAACACTAAAAAAGCTTGGATCTATCAAATGGGTGAAGGGAACCTCAAAAAACTATGCAGAAAAGAAGGGTTGGGGCAAAGATAGGAAAGAAAAATGAAGAAATATGGAGGAGAAGTAGAATAGCTTAAGAGGAAGACTTAGTATGCAAAGAAGAAGAAGGCAATGAAAGATTTAAAACAATGGAGGTAATACAGAATATCAGAGACCCTGTAGTGGAACTACTTGGCACTCAGGGAAATCTGAAAAAAATATGCCATGAGGGAAGCAGAAGTGAGGAACAGGCAGGAAAGGAGGGCAAAAGGAGGGAGGATGGCATCCAAAAGGAGATGGAAGAAGTTAGGGAAACAAATAACCAAACAGATCAATTAGACGTTAAGGGAAAGAAGGGCCAAGGCCAAAGAAGAGAGAAGGAAAAAGAATTGGGGAAGGGAGCAAGGATGGAAGGGAGCTGCAGGATAGTGGCAGAAGACAATCCTGGCAATGAGGCACATGCAGAAAGTTCATGAAGCTTGATATCAATGTCTGAGAATACTGCACAGAAAGTATCTAACCTCAACGAGATTAGTAGAGGAAGGCAGACAGGATGATAGGTAGAGTAGAAATAAGAGACAGGAAGGATGCACTTTTTTCTAGGACTGTCATTGGGCACAAAAAAGTCTGGGAACAGACAAATTATTTGTGGAGACATATTTCAAAAGAAAGTAGAGAATACTTGGGAATTCTGTACATGGGGCATAAAGAATGAGGACATCATCTGGAAAGAAACATAAAAGTACAGCTGTGTAAGAACTTACAACAGTAAATGTAACTTACAACAACAGTCGATGTCCTATTAATCACTGTTACAATATTCCCAACTGTTGGGTTATCCCACCAAATAACCTGGGTGTCTGGCTGTGACACCAATGCTAAAACCTTCCATACAGCCAACAAGTTCAATGTATGACTAAAGCCCACAGGTGTAAGGGTACATAAGATGATATATGAAAATAGAGTTGTGTACACTTACCATAAATTTAGATATTCGAGTGTATTCACTGTTGCAGTCATCACTTGTGGGTTATCCCTGCTGAGTAGCCCTCGGCCGTCCTGAATACCAGAGTAAAGGATTTCCCTCCTGCGTTGGCTGGCATGAGACTGTTGCTGATGTCAGGTCATCAGGGCTATAAAGGGTGCAGCCAACGCCATTACATCAGTTTTTCCTTGCCCCACAATAGGTAGGAGCTCCTAAGAGGATGCAGAAATAAGGGGGAAGGTGGGAGGGAATCAGGACTGCAACAGTGAATGCACTCGAACATCTATATTTGTGGTAAGTGTACACAACTATACTATGTTCTT
Organism: Protopterus annectens; assembly: GCF_019279795.1. Classification (NCBI taxonomy): domain Eukaryota; kingdom Metazoa; phylum Chordata; order Ceratodontiformes; family Protopteridae; genus Protopterus; species Protopterus annectens. The sequence continues at coordinate 1,333,055,448 of NC_056725.1, forward strand.
CATGTTTCACTGTTGCAGTCATCACCTGTGGGAATATTCCCAAAGCTGAGGAAGTGGGTGAAGGCATGCCATATAGGTTATGGGGATGCTATCATGCCCTGCAGGACTGCAGATGCGAATCTTGACCTGGTTTTGGAGAATGTAGCCAGCTGGTAGTGCTTGGTGAAAGTGTGGATAGATGTCCATGTAGCAGCCTCTAGAATATCCTTGGTAGGACCCCCCCCCCCCCAAGAAGGCCATGGAGGTAGAGGCTGCTCTCATGGAATGACATTTGATGGATTTTGGAGGACTCTTTCCATGGAAGGCATAGCAGCAATGTATGCAATGAGAGATCCATTTGGAAATGGTCTGCTTTGTAATGGGTTTCCCCTCTGCCCCAGGGGCAAAGGAAGCCAGTAGCTGGTAAGTTTTCCTGACTGATTTGGTCTTGTCAAGGTACAATCTCAACTGTCTGTTTACATCTAGGGTATGCAGAATTCTTTCTCCTTTATTGGTATGTTTAGGAAAGAAAGTAGGTAGGTGTACGGTCTGGTTGACGGTTACATCAGAGACCGCCTTAGGAATAAAGGAGGGGTTGGTTCTCGAAGAGACCCTGTCTGCGTGGAAAATGATGAAGGGCTCTGTGGCCATAAGGGCCTGGAGATCAGATACCCTCCTGGCAGAAGTGATGGCTAGCAAGAAAGCAGTTTTCCAAGAGAGAAACTTGAGAACTGCTGAGGATGCTGGCTCAAAAGGGGGTAAAGTCAACTTTTTCAAGACAAGGTTCAGATCCCAAGCTGGTACAGGTAGCTTTCTAGGTGTTCTGATGTGAGCCACACCTCTGTGGAACTGTTTTAAGAGGTGTTGAGACATAGGCTGAGATAGCTGAAGCATGAGTCTTGATATAGGAGTAAGACCACCCCTTTTCTAGAAACTCTGCCAGGTAGTCCAGAACCACTGGTATAGAGGCATGGGTGTTGTATGCGCCTCTGCTGTTGCACAAGCAGGTGAACCTTTTCCATTTTGCGGAATAAGATTTTCTGGTGCTGGGTCTATAGGCCTCCTTAATAATGTCTAACACTTGTTTGCTGAGGGCTGAATGCCTTTGTGGAATCAGCCATTCGGTTAACTTGAGTTTGGCAAGGCCTGGGTGCAGTAGCCTCCCTCTCTGTTGTGTGAGAAGGTTTGTTGTGGGGGTAGGGAGATGGTAGGGTGAATGCTCAGACTGAGAAGGATGGGGTACCAGTGCTGCCTCAGCCAGTCTGGGGCAATTAGGATAGCCCTTGGTCCTTCCTCTCTGATCTTGAGAAGCACCCTGGGTATCAGTGGTAGTGGGGGGAAAGTGTACACAAACAGGCTGCCCCAGTGGAAGGATAGGCATCCACCCTCTAAGCTTCTGGATGAAACCGTCTTGAGCAGAATTTGGTCAGTTGGCGGTTCTGATAGCTCGCTAAAAGGTCTATGTCTGGTTTCCCCCAGATTTGACTGATCTTTAGGAAGGTCTTCCTGTGCAACTGCCACTCGTGGGGATCCAGGAGTTGTCTGCTTAACTGATCTGACAGGATGTTTTGTTTCCCTGAAAGGTATTGTGCTATCAGATGCACTCCCAGATTTGAGGCTGACTGACAGATTTTCATAGCTAAGGGGTAAGAATGCATGCCCCCCTGCTTGTTGATGTACCGCATGACAGTAGTGTTGTCTGTCTTGATTAAGAGTACTCCTGGTGACAGGTGTTCTTGGAAGGCTAGGACTGCCCTGTGTACTGCTAGCATTTCTTTCAGGTTGATATGGAGACCTTGAACCTCCTTTTCCCAAAAGTACAGAGTTCACAGGGTTCCTTTGTGAGCTCCCCAGGTAATGTCCTAGGCATCTGTAGTTATGGTTTGGTCATGTGGCGGAAGGACAAAGGGTAGGCCCTTGTTCAGATTGCAAACCTTGGCCCACCATAGGACTTCCTTCCCTAAACAAGGAATCAGGGGGAGCTGGTGTTCCAGTGACTGAGAGTGTTGGCACCAGAGGTTCCTTAGGTACCACTGCAATTTTCTCATGTGCAGTCTGGCAAGGGGTACCAGCAGGATGCAAGAGGCCATGTATCCCAGGGCTTGCAAGACTTTTCTGGCAGTGAGGTGGGTTTGTGTGCCATATGGGTGAAGTAAGACTTTAGAAAGGCCTGCTTCTGTGGGGGAGGAAGGCCATTTGTGCTGAGGTGTCTAGAAGGGTGCCCAGGAAGGTTTGCCTTTGTGTGGGCTGAAGATGGAACTTCTCTAGGTTGATGGTGAATCCCAGTGAGGTTAGTAGGGTCTGCACAAAGGAGAGGTCCTGCAGTAGTTTTTTCCTTGGTTTCTGCCTGGATGAGGCAATCGTTGAGATAGGAATAAATGTGTATGCCCTTCTGTCTGCAAATTGCAATGACTGGAGCCAGGCACTTGGTAAAGACTCTGCGAGCAGTGGATAAACTGAAAGTGTTGGGACCGACCCTGCTCTGAACCTTACGTAACTCCTGCAGGACTGTCTGATAGGGATTTGCAGGTAAGCATCCTTCAGATCTATTGTCACTACCAGGCTTGTGGCAGGAGTATAAGTAGTAGTTTTTGCAGAGTCAGCATCTTGAATTTTGCAACCATGAGGGACAGATTCAGGGTGGAGAGGTCTAGGATATGGTGCCAAGTGCCCTCTTTTCTGGGAACCAGGGACAGTCTTGAATAAAAACCTTTTCCAGCCTGTTCCTTTGGTGCAAGTTCTACAGCACCCTGGGCATAAAGCTTTCTGATTTGACAAATAGCGTCTGTCCTCTGATTTACAGGGACGTCTGGGCAACCTGACTTTTTTGGCTTTTCTTTGAAATAGAATCTGCACCTGCTGGTAATTTTCGGGGAACCATAGATCTGAGGTGATGGCCTTCCAGTTTCCTAGGAAGAGGGAAAGTCTTCCTCCTAGCCTGTCTGGTGACATGAGGGGCAGAGGGGAGGGGAGAAAGTCATTGACAGTCCTTAGAGAAGGGAGTGGGCTTAGAACTCTCTTGCCTAGGAGCAGCAGTGGACCACTGCATGGGTCTTTGTTGGCTATGGGACTGGTGCCTAGGGGTTCTGTCTCTGGTTCCCTTTTTCTGGACTGGTTTTGTCCGAGAAGGAAAGGACCAGTGTTTAGTGTGGAATTTCTGCTGAACCTGGGAGGTTGCACCTGTAAGAAGTCCTTGACAGTTTGCATGGACTTGGTTTTGTCCTCCATTTTCTTAATGACCTCTTCCGCTTTAGGTCCAAACAACTGGTCATTATCCAAAGGGACATCTACCAGTTTGGATTTTACCTGGTCAGGCAAAGGTTGCTCCCTTAACCAGGCATGTCTTCTGATCACTGAGCCTGTAACTGCAGCCCTGGTAGAAGCTTCTAAGGCATCAAAACCACAATGCAAGGAGTGTTTGGCTACCTGAGTGCTAGACTGTATGAGGTCTGTTAATTCTCTGGTAGTACTATTGTGAGGAAAGGAAGATAACTTCTGTTTAATTACTTCGAGGACATTCTGCTGGAATTTCAGCATATGAAATTGACAATCTCTTACAGCTAAGGTGGCTGAGGTGTATATCTTTTTTTCCCAGTCCGTCTAAAGCTCTGATTTCTTTGTCAGCTGGAATGGTATTTTTAGATGAGCTTGCCCTAGCTCCCTTAGGGCCTTGAGTAATGACTTCTGGGTCTGCAGTAGGGTTTTTAAAAAGATATTTGTGGATGTCTTGCACCCTGTAATATCTGTCTTGTTTCCTGGGTGCTGTGGGGAGAGAGTCTGGTGAAAAGGCAGATTCTAGAAAAACATCCTCCACTACATCCAGGATAGGAGGAATGGCCAGAGGATTATGCTGAGACAGGTCAAGGAACTCTCTCAGTCTCTTCTAAGACTGAGGATAATCTTGGACCTCCCACTGAAAGTGTTCTCTGAGGGAGTTTAAGGTTTCCCCAAAAGAAAAGTCCGGGGGGGGGCAGACAGAATGGGGTCATCAGAATCAGAGTCCTCAAATGCTGCAAAGGGCTGGTCTTCCATGTCTGACTCCTCAAGAACAGATTCTTCTGATTCCTGGTCAGTGAGGACCTCAGCGGAGGTGTCCCTTTTTCTTTTGGCTGGAGTGGGAAGGTGGGGCTGGCTTCCTCCAATAAGAGTCATCAAGTCTTCTGCCATTCTGAGCAGCTGCTGCGACTGAGGGGCAGGCTGGCTGGTTGTAGATCGGTGGCTGGGCCCTTGGGGAGGGACATTTTTGAGGATAGTCTTAGGCTTGGGCCTGGACTGGTCAGTAGTCTTATACAATGTTAGTTTAACCGGTGGTACTGTCGTCGGTCTAAGCCTGGCTTCAGTTGTCATTGGTGTCTCAGCGGAAGCCGGTTCCTGCAAAACTGCTCCGGGCCCAACTATGTGAGAAAGAGGCGACATACCGGCAGGGGAAGGTGGATCCAGCGGCGTACCGGACTCCGAATGGGTCTCTGTTGTGGTCTGCGATGGTTCACCGGCTGGCATCAAGGGCTGCGAAGACGCCTCACTGAGTTCAGCTGTAGCAGTGAGTTGAAAAATACCAGACTTTTGACTTGAGTTGTCAGAGGGTCTAACATTTTGAGGCCTATCTTTATCCTTCTCTTTCTTTCTTCTAGGTAAGTCAGTAGCCAGCTACGAGACAGATGCCATATTGTGGTGAAAAAAAGGCTCACAAAAATTTCTCACTACAATTTTAGTTCTTCTTTATGTTTCTAGCATTAAACAGGGTAAAGAACCAACACGGGGATGTCGTGGTCTGGGCCTAAACAAATGACGCAGAAAGAATGGAAGTCTCGGTGTGGGATCTGCATTCCACAACTGAGAAAACTATTGACTTTCTCTGACATCAGTTAAAGTCAAGAAAATGTTCCCCAATGGGGTACTTAGCTTTAGATGGTTTTCCTCACTGTGGCAATGGCCGAGCAACACACTCGCAAAACTGCTTCTGCTTCGGGCTCCACGGCACGAAAGACTGATGTAATGGTGTCGGCTGCCACCCTTTATAGCCCTAATGACCTGACATCAGCCACAGTCTCAGGACAGCCGACGCTGGAGGGAAATCCTTTACTCTGTTATTCAGGCCGACCGAGGGCTACCCAGCAGGGATAACCCACAAGTGATGACTGCAACAGTGAAACACAAAGGACATCATAAATCTACATACTATCTCCAAGCCAGTAAACCTGAGAAGGCATGAGAGACAAAATAAACGTGTCAGCTAAGAGGGAGGAGGCAGAAAGATAGTGGTCCTCCTCAGTCCAAAAGGTAAGGAAGAATCAGAGAAGATGGATGGTAGGCAGGAAAAGAAAACTGCAACAGTGTTCAGTAGGACATCTACTATTATGTTAAGTTCTTACACAACTGTGCATAATCATTCCTTAGATCACTGTTGCAGAATTCCAAACAGACAGGTGATTCCCAAAGCTTAAGAGGTATGAACGGTGGTTGGAAGGGAGCTAGGAGATTATCAAGTAATCCAGAGTGGACTGACCAGTCAAAGGTGGCTCTGGGTTTACAAAAAGCATCCACTCTATTACGTTTGGTTAAACTATGCAGAGAAGACCAAGTAGCTACTTCTAAAATTGATTTAGATTCAATCCCCTTACAAAGGGTCCCAGGTGAAGCCTCTGCTCTAGTAAAATGCTGGGGAGGGTAAGCATTTCCCATGTTGAGTGCAGGAAAATAAAATGGATTTAGAAATCCATTTAGCAATACTTGAGATTTGGTTTCCTAACTTAAAATCTTACAAAGAAACAAATAATTGTTCAGACTTGCCAATATCCTTCTCCATGCAAAATTTGAGCAGTCTATGCTCATCAAGATAATGTTGAATTCTTCCTACCTTATTTCATGGACTAGAAAAGAACGTGGGAAGATTTATGGCCTGATTGAGACATAGTTCATTTACTACTTTAAGCATGAAGGAGGGATTTGCCCTTAACTCATTAAATCCTGAACAGCAGGAGGCTAATTAACATCTTTGCTTCCTGAGAACTTCTTAGCCTGGAAATCACTTGCTTCCTTTGAGCTTTTCTCCAAAATCATCTACTGAAAACACAGTTCATTAGGTTATAATATCTGATTAATGATGTGAATTACAAAAAAATGTAAAATATGATATCTCTTTGGCAGACAGGGTGCTATACAAAGGTGTTAGTAGCAAAGGTCTGTCTGTAGATGTTGACTTTATATTAGAGATTAATGAAAGAAGATTTGTATTTTGTTAGCCAAACATACAAACACAAGGTTATATCTCTCCAGTTGTCCAGGACAAATCCACAATATCAGGGATGGCATTGTTCACCTCTTCAAAAAATTTCCAATGATGTACGAGAACAGACGAAAGCATACTGTTGTTTTGTTTAATTGCCAAATCTATGCAAACTATGCATATAATAATTCTGCAATATTTCAAAATTATTTAATCTACAAAACCATTTGTCTTAGGTGGCAAATGTCAGTGACAACACTGTGTGCCTTAATGTTTTAGACATGACGGTACAGTTTGTTCACCTCTAGGTCTCATAGATTTTATGAAATTTAATGCATTTGTGAAAATATAGGTAATAGTCATAACAGCTTTACCAAAAGAGCATTTATATCTCAGAATGCCCTCACATTCCCCACCATGGTTAAACGGCACTGTTTACCATCACCTACTTCTTGAATGCACCACCCCAACATGACAGTATCACACTCTTTTTGCATTAATATAAGCATGGAAGTATGTCCTAATTTTTGTAAACACTCCTTAACTCCAGCTCTATACATCCCATGCTGACAATTTCACTGTCAAGGTTAGCAAATCATGTCAGCTTGTAGATGCCATCTTGCTGCCTTAGTTTTATTTATGTACCTTTACCAGGACTTCAGAAATTAGGCTTTTAAAACAGTGATGAGTATACTCATTTCAGGAGTACAGGGAAGTCTGTAAGGACAAGTGTACTCTTACAGGACACGTAGGAAGTCTGCTTTAATGACAACTATATTCTTGGAGAAAGCAGTAAGTGAAAGACACTCTCTCCTTATGAAAAATAAAGAAGGGAAGTTGACAATAAGGACCTGTAGTTCAGAGACTCATCTAGCAGAAGTGAGGGCTACCAAAAGAATAGCTTTCCAAATATGGAATTTGACAGAAGCAGTAGTTGCTGGATGAAAAGGAGGGAGAGTGAGTTTTTCCAGGACAAAGTTGAGGTCTCAGGTTGAGGGATAGCTTTCCTGGATGGTTTTAGGTGTAGTACACATTTTAAGAACTATTTATCTCTTATCTGGACAGAAGCAGAGGATCCAGAGGTAGGCACACATACATAGTTGAAATGTGCACCTTAATAGATAAGCAAGTTAGGCCAGATTGCAACAGCTCAAACAAAGGTGAGATATTAGCCTGAAATGGGTCCTGATTTTTAGTCTGACACTACAGAGTAAATCTTTTCCATTTTGCTATGTAAGATTTTCTGATAGTTGGTTTTCTTGACTTCTGCAGAACCTTAAAGACATTCTCAGAAAATTGGTGTCTAAAGAGGATTAGAATCCTATAATTCATGATATCAAGTTGAGAGATGACACATTGGTATGAAGTAGTGAGCCCTTGTGTTTGAACAAGTCCACTATAGAGTGGAGTTTCTGGCAAATGCCCTTGGCTAGTGGGAAAAGAAAGGGGAACCAGTGCTGCCTAGGCCAAAAGGGAGTGACCAGTAAGATCTTTGGGTATTCTCTTTGGATCTTTAATAAGACCTTGGGGAGGAGAGAAAGTGGACAGAAAGCACATAAGAACCTCCTTTTCCAAGGAAAAGACATTGCATATGTCTTCCAAGCTTAAGGACAGCAGTTCTTGGTACAAAACAATGGGCATTGTTATTGCTGGAGGCAAAGAGATCTGTCTTTGGCATCCCCCATTTGTCGACTGTGTTTAGGAAGATCTCCCTGTTCAGCATCCATTTATGGGGATATTCCTTTGATCTGCTTAGAAAATTTGCCAGCACATTGCCCCATGACAGAATGTAAACTGTTTGGAAGAAGAGGTTTGCTTTTGGGGCCTGCTGTCATGCCAAAAGAGAAAGTCTGCACAGTTAATAGGATCTGACACCCCCTTGCTTGTTCAAGTACCATATGGCTGGTGTGTTGTCTAAGAACACTCATAAGGAACCTGGGTTCCAAAAGTGGAAGAAGATCTGCAGGACCTGTATTAGTGCCCGTATCTGCTTAAGTTTGCTATGATCTGATCTTTGGTTTGTAACTCAATGTACATAAACTCTCAGGTTTCTTGATCATGCTCCCCATGGATTATCTGATGCATCTGTGGGCAGCTCCTCCTGTGGTGCCTGCTACTTAAAGGGAAGACCCAGACTGAGCAATATTATCCCTCCAACATTTCCTTCTTCAGGCAGGGCAGGAGAGGAACCTATGTGTCCATGGGATGAGAATGTTGGGACCATGTGGATTTCAAGTACCACTGGATCTTCCTCATATGAAGTCTGGCAAAGGGGACCATGAGGATGGGTGTTGCCATGAATTTCAGTGTTTTCCCTTGCAGTACAGGACAGAAGAGACTGGAAGTAACTCGTTAAGAGTTACACTTTATCTGTTGGAAGGAAGGCCTGAATTAGTCTAGTGTTCAGTCTGAAACCCAAGAACACAAGTTCTTGGGTTGGTTTCATTGCTGACTTTCTTAGACTGATTGTGAAACCCAAGCCCTGAAGAAGGACCAAAGTGAAGTCCATATGAGTCAAATATATCTGCTGAGAAAATGCATGTATTAAAAAGTTGGCCAAGTAAGGGAATATCTGGATTCCCTGAGTGCTGCAGTAAGCTATGACTGGAGCAAGGCACTTTGCTAATAATCTGTGGGCTGTAGATAATCCAAAAGGCAAAGCAGAAACTGAAAGTTTGATGAGCCAGTAGAAAAACTCAAAAAGTTCCTGCAAGGAGAGTGAATAGGAATGTGGAGATAGGCATCCTTTAGGTCCAGAGAAACCAGGAATGGACTGAGGGAGAATGAATGAAAGCAGAGTCTGCAGGGACAGCATCTTGCTAGATAGGACAAAGATAAAGTTGTTGAGGGTGGAGAGAGATCCAGAACTGGTCTCTAGTTTCTCTTTCTTGTAACGAAGAACTGTCTGGAACAGAGCCCTTTTCCCACATACTGTGGAGGCACGGGTCCAATCGTGTCTTGCTTGAGCAAGGTTTGTATGATGGGATAGGGCAACTGTACCTGATTTTTGTGGCGGAGGGATGACAATGAATGGAGGCACTTCTAGCCAGGTCATTCTGTACTCATTCTGAATGACAGTGAATCCATTTTTCTGAAGTGATGAGTAGTTAAGTTTTTTAGGGCTAGGTTAAGCTGTCTGGATAGGGGGAGGGATGGACTGATGGGTGGGAAAGGGGATAGATGTAAGTCAAGTAGACTTGTCTGGGTAGGGAGGTCTCCCAGATCTAGAATCCATCTGGTTTGTCTTGGAATTCTTTTCTTAGCATTTTATTCACCATATGAGAAGGCCTAGATTCCCTGTGAGCAAAGGAAGTAGGTTTTGTATGGTAATTCCTTTAATATCCTAGCACAGAGGCAATAAATATTTGTCTACAGTCCCTCAGTTTTACCTGGTTTCTGCAACTGTTTGAAAAGACTGGAAGCATCTGGCCCAAACAAAAGGTCCTTGCTTAAGGGAGAGTTAAGAAGATTTGCTTTAATATCCTCTGTGTGGGGCTGAGAATTTAGCCATGATTACCTCCTGATCACAGAACCTGTGGCAACTGCCCTGGAGGAGGCTTCTACTGCATCATAGCTGAATATTATGCTGTGCCTAGTCCATCTATGAAGCCTGAACCACCATTGATAAAGTCTGTTGTTTACTAGTATGTTGCTCTGGGGAAGACAAAGTTAAATTACCCAAAATAGATAAAAAGTACTTAGTCATCTGAGTATGACAATTTAGAATTGTAAAGGCCAGAGTAGAGGACATATACACCTTTTTTCACAAACTGTCTATTTCTCTGCTCTCTTCATCAGAAGGAAGAACACTGGGAGCAACTTAAAGGACTTGTCTGTAGACATGGAAAACACAGAAAGATGTTCCACAGTGTTTTTGTACAGAAATTTCATGCCCTCAGGTACCTTGTAAAACCTGTCAGGCCTTTTAGGTGGTGGAAGAAGACTCTGGTGCAGTCGAAGTGGATGTAAAAGCATCAAGGAGGGCCTCCAGAACAGGAGGCACAGGAGCAGGAGCAGGGTTACCTACTTCCAGGAGGTTATAATATCTATTAAACTTCAGAATTCTGCTTAGATTCCTAATCAAAATGCATCATCATATTAACAATAGTTTCTACAATGAAGCTTCTTCAATGGGAGGGTTAGAAGAAAGGAAATCTTTACTATATGAGGCCACTTGGCCTGGCAAATGAATATGGTATGAATAAGTCAAGAAGTGCTCATCCGACTCTGATTCATCCTCTTCATCCTCTGAAAAAGTGTCTATTTGTCTGTTTTGGGGAAAGGAAGGAGTAGGAGTGGTAGTACTAGGTACTGTAAAAGATGGTGGCCTACGTGACATTATGCCATTAAATAGGCCCTGTGAAAAATCAATCCACTCCCTTTCTTTGGACATCTGAGAAGAAGAAACATTTTTAGCTTTGTGTTTTTTTCCCCTAGTTGCGAAGTTCACTTTGGATAAATGCAGAAGCTCCAACCCTTGATGAACCTCAATGAGCAATCCTGAAATTTCTCCTCTTGTAAGGATCTGCAGTGTGCACTTGGGTCCTATAGAAATGATTAAGCTGGGTTTCCCTCTTCTCACCATCATCACTAACTTCAGTCATTTCGAAAGTGTGAACCTCAGATGTAATACTGGCCTGTGGCAGGGTTGCGGTAGCAGGAATCTGGGAAGATGTTGGGCATATTGCGAGTTTCAAAATCTTTGCAGGTATGTCCCAGTCTGACTGGGCAGTCATAAAATAAGGGGTAGGCCTCAAACTTTTTCATATGAACAGGCAGGATCTCAGGGGTAAAAGGAGCCACCATCTTTGCTTGGGTAAGGTGCTTAAGGTCCTGAATTTCCAAGTAGGAATTGAGATACAAAAGTAAAATTCTTAAGAGCTTTGAGACAAAGGATTGACAGACTGTACAATTTTTATAGTCATGCTCTGCACAGCAGAAAAGTCATTGGGACTGGAGATCTTTGTAGGGAATCTGCCTATCGCAATCACACATTCTCCTCCTAAATGACATCTAATTGAGCAAGAAACAGCACTACAACTGATAAAAAATAAGGAAGTATCACCAATGCAGGACGTATCTGAACCAGTGAAGGCCAATGGTACCAATAACCACACACAAAAGAGACTGAGAGGTGCGGGACCAGTGTTCGGACTGGCGAAGAGATAGCCTGAAGATTTACATTCATATGTCTGCTTATATACCTATATGCTTAAGCCATATGATGGACGTATGGTTCTACAGAACATTTTGGCTTTGGTGCCTCAGCTGGACGCCTAGATTATTTGGCAAGCTAACCGAACAGTTTGAAATACAGCAATAGTGAGCTAAGGAAGAACAATGAATATTATCAAACTGCTGAGTACTGAAGTTAAAAACCATCATCACTCAAAATTGGAAGGGGACAAAAACAATACAAGAGCAAGAATTACACAAGAGGGTCCTGGATATGTAGAGAAGATGGCAGAAACTGACTAGAAAAAGAAAATTAAGGCGGGGGGAAAATGAAAAAGCAATGGAGAGGAATATATTATTACAAGAGTGAAAATTATACCAGGTGGAAGGAGAGGGTACACTAAAACAATCCAAGAAAGGGGAAGAATAGGGATAGGCTAGAAAATGAAACAGTCAACTGCTAAAGAGATACGGTGTACAATGCATGACAACTGCAAATGACTGCAATATACTGTATGGTGTTAACATAAATTGTCAAATCTAAACAACAGTTTTGGACTATGTCCAATGGAAAAGACAAGATGGACTGTAGTTAAGGATGTAAATGAAAACGGGACACCCACTGGTGCGGTGCTGATAAAGTACACTATGCATTAGAAGTGCACTACATACGTGAAGTGGAAATGTGTTTTGTGCAATAAAGTTTGATTATACAAAAAATATATATAAAGTACTGCCTGTTTAGCGCAGGCGAGATTACAGTAGCTGTGAACGTCCACCATAAAAACAGGCTGCTTTTCCTCACTAAGCATGAAAATAATTTGCATATTCTTAGCAGTGTTGCCTAAAATCTGAAAGAAATGGAATTGGGTGTCATCTTTCTTCTGTTATTTGCTTTACATTTAGAGCTACTAGCAAAGAAAATAAGGGACTCAAAAATTCAAGGATACAACCGGTATGGCAATCAAGAAAAGTTGGCTTTATTTGCAGGTGATATTACTTTATAAATCCCGTAAAGCACACATCAGTGTTATGAAACATTTTCAGTTTCAAGTCTTTTCAGGATATAAAATTAATGAGGTTAAAACAAAGGCAATAGCCATAAATGGTGTACTTGTCATGACTTGGTTCAGCAGTATCCATATTTATAAGGACATAAGATGAAGTATTTAGGAGTATGGACTAAAAAGGCTTCTGTTATGGCAGCCAAAGATATGTGTGAAGTGACTAAACAAAAGATGATCCAAACCTGCAAAACTAGACGTTGTGATATATGGATATGCATAGTAAGATACAAGCAGTGAAAACGTTTTAGCCCCTTTCATTTTATATACAGCTTAGCCATCTTTTTTTCAACCAAATGACAATTTGTGGACAAAGGAATTTATCTGGGAGGGAAAGTGGGCAAGAGTTAATAGGATAATTTGATCTATCCGAAAGGACAAGTTGGTTTAGGATTACTTGATTTAAAGGGATATTTTAGAGCTACACATACCACAAGCTGAAAATTATAATTAAAAGTAGAAAGGGATGATGATGAAGCAGGGGGGAAAATCAAGAAATAAGGAGAGAGTGGGGTTTTGGATAAAGATCTTTAAGGAGAATAATAATCACCATACAGAATATTACATTCATCAAGCAGCAGGAAGTATTCTAATAACTAAGCCAACAAGTGACTGGAGAAAGGAGATTTGGCCATTAGGGATGACTGCAAGGTAGGGTAAAGAAAACAGGCAAGAGGGGGCTGGAATTTACAGGACAAAACTGACAAAGCAACCAAAGTACTTGGAGCAAATTAACTAGAGAGGGGAAGGGTACTACACGGGATGAGATCAAACAGACGTTTGGACTGCATGTTAGAGACTGTCTTCCCTTATCAAGGACTGATATCAGAAAACAGGCAAAGAGAAAGAGACAGGGGAGACTTAAGTGAAAGACCTTTTCTTGTAGATTTATTAGTTGAATGCAGAACAAGTGGCTGCTAAAAAGTGGCATATAAAATATTGCATGAATCAATCGGGGGAGGTTATACAAGTTTGGGAAGTTAGACTGGAAAAGCATTTTAAAAGGGAACAATGGGAGGACATAAGTCCCATATATACAGAAAAATACAGAAGGTTTAGGATTTTTACTTGGAAGTATTTGTACAGGTATTTTATACCCCAAGCAGACTTTAAAGAATTTTTCCTCAGGTAGATAGCAAATGTTGGAGGTGTGATGGGGAAGAAAGAAGGTAACTGGGAACATATACTTTGGGAGAATAATGAGCTGGCAGATTTCAAAAAACTCCCGATAGAGTACTCTGTCAGAATTATTGGAGGAGCAAATGGCTGTAACTAAAGGAATGATTCTTTTGCGCTGGGACATGGGATCTGAACTGTCAAGACATAATAAGGCCCTAAGTTTAATTCTGTTGGCTGCCAAAAAAGCAACTGGTAGAAAACAAGAATCAGAATGTAAACCAACAGTACTAGAGGTACTGAATGTTCTACAAGAGATAAAATAACTGGAATAAGGATCCTTAGAAAAGGAAAGGAGTGAATTACATAGAAATTAATGGAATTTGTGGACACAATACGTGTAGACATTCTCAGGAGGAGGAGGAGGAAGATTGAGGTTTAAGGGAAGGCAGGAATTGTGGGATTTGGGTAATGCTGGATAAAAGACTGTTATAAAGAAAGTGAAGATGTAATGTATAATATGTGCAAATGGAAAATATGTTAATTGTGTCTTTCGGCTTTTCCCGGTTAGGGGTCGCCACAGCGGAACTCTGGCCCGCTAATGATTGGCAGTAGACTTTCACGTGCCGAGTTGCCAGCCCTGATGCACAACCTTCAACAAAGGTATGCCCATTCACGCATGTCTCCAGACAGAAGACGCTCTAGCTGAGAATCGAACGGGACAACGTCTTATTGTGAGGCGACAGCGCTACCGCATCAACATGTTAATATGGTGTGTTTTCTTTTCTGTTGATGTATGTGTGCCTGTCTTATAAGCCATCCACAAATAATCTCCTGCATATTTGTAAGTCAAACAGTACCAGAAATACAAGGTCTAAGGACCTGAATTTTGTCTGTGCCTTAAACAGAACATGATGGAGAGACAGATATGTGTCCCAGAGACTGTCCTTCCTGTGGAACAGCCTCCCCATCCAGGTGAAGCTGAGTTAGTCTATTACCCGATTTTAGCACAACCTACACCAGTGGATGGGGAATAGGAAATGTACACCTAGCCTGGCACCCATGTCCCTTATGGACAGAGGTAGCTTATATATGCCTGGCCCTCAATGACCTACTTGGATACAGGATGCTATTATTCTTTCAGGAAAGCTTGGCTAGACTTAGAAAGGAACCTGGTTTGTTAGCCTAGCAACAATCTATGAATCTAAAATAATTACAAACCCACATTCCTTTTTACCATTCAACTTTTGCATTTAGTCTGTAAGGAAGGTGGGGAGTCTAGCAAAGTGTAGTAAAAACGTTATTAGTCCTTCAGTTTAGAAACCCAAGGAACATAAGATGCGTCACATATCTGTTTTACTCTTTGCTTCCCTCTTACTTTGCATGCCTCCACAACGTTTATGGTTTCAGGTGAACATATGACCAAGTCACACCTCCAGTCATCTTCCTGATTACATCAGTACTTGGGACTTATAAAGGACCCTGGAACAAAAATTTTCAGACCGCATTCAATTCATATTTCCTAGCCTTTCCAGTTGAACATGTGACCTTCATTATTATTTTTTTATCATTATTGTTCAATAAATTTATTTTCCAAGTAGCATCTCACTGGCTTATGCAGTCTTGCCTCACATGCCTATTCTTTTTGGTCACAAATTTCATAATAAATCCTCACAACATAGCTATGCCTTTATCACCATCAACAAGGAGAAAGTAT
>NC_056725.1:1333078224-1333183224 GCF_019279795.1 Protopterus annectens
GTAATTTTTGTTCAGCCCTGTTGGTATAGTCTGGGAAAAAGACATGTAAATCAATGGAGTGGTTTAGATTTGCCTCCGATAACACTTTTGGTAGGAAGGAAGGGTTTGTTCTGAGAGTTACCCTGTCTTTATGAAAAACCAAATAAGGAGGACGGACAGACAAGGCTTGAAGTTCCGATACCCTTCTGGCAGATGTTATAGCTACTAAAAACAGCATTTTCCAAGAAAGAAGTTTGAGGGAGCAAGAAGCTGCAGGTTCAAAAGGGGGCAGAATTAGTGAAGTTAGAACTAAATTCAAATCCCATTGTGGGGGTGGATCTTTGACTGGAGGTCTAAGCAAAAAGATGCCCTTGAGAAAGGCTTTACAGAGTTTGTGGGACATAATATTTGCTTCTGAGAGTCCAACATGAAAATTAGCAATGGCCGCTAATTGTACCCTGATAGTGGCCGATGATGACCCTGAATGAAAAAGCTCCGCCAGAAAGTCCAGAACCTCATGAATGGGTGCATGGAAAGGATCTAAGGACCTAGTTTGTGCCCAGTGTGAAAAACGCTTCTATTTACTCGCATAAGTCTGCCTAGTATTGGACTTATGGGAGGCCAGAATGATATCACTAACAGGAGGAGAAATAAGGGGAAGCCTGGCTATGGCTGGAAGTGGAGCAACCAAGCTGTGAGGTTGATGGAATGTAGAGACTGATGCAGCTTGCCCGTGAGGTGGGTCAACAGATGCCAAGGCTGTTCCAGTAGGTATTTGTGCAGGAACGGGAACCAAACTTGTCGAGGCCAAAAAGAGGCAATGAGGATCATTTTGGATCTCAATGCAGTTGTTTTCTGAATTAATTGCGGGATCAACGGAAAAGGAGGAAAGGCATAAAGAAGACCCCGGGGCCAAACGTGAACAAGAGCGTCTCTGAGGGGTTGGCCTGGCAGAGGAAAAAGTGTGAAGAAGTCGAGGCACTTGCTGTTTTGGGGAGTTGCGAAAAGGTCGCAGCAAGGCTGGCCCCACTTCCGAAAAATTCAGTCTGCTACCACTTGATTTAGAGACCACTTGTGAGGCATGAGGATAGTTCTGCTCAATCTGTCTACTATGATGTTGGACTTTCCGGGGATGTGCGTTGCTATCAGAAACCGTCGAGATGAAATCGCCCATTGCCAATGTCTGAGTGCTTCTTGACAGAGGGGATAGGACCTTGTTCCGCCCTGCTTGTTTATGTACCACACCACAGACATATTGTCTGTTTGAATTGCTATAGTCCCCGTGGGAAGAGAGCTCTGAAGGGCTTGCAACGTCAAAAGCACCGCCGTCATCTCCAGGACATTTATGTGCAGGTGGCATTCTGACTGTTGCCAAGTGCCCTGGACCGTCCTGCCCTGATAATGCCCCCCCCACCCGATCAGGGAGGCATCCGTTGTGACAGTGGCAACTGGAGGGGGGTGAACAAATGGTCTGCCCTGAAAAAGCTGAGGGGAAACCATCCACCAGGAGAGATGTTTCTTGCAAGATGGGGTTATCAAAATGTTGTGGGTCATTGGTAGCTGTTGAAAGGACCACTGAGAAAACAGCATCCACTGAAGGAGCCTCATGTGGAAGCGGGCTAATGGAAGTAGAAGAATCGCCGCCACCATGAGGCCCAACACTTTCAATACTAGCTTGACCTGAACTTTGTTGGGCTGAAACAGGGGCTGAACATTCCTCCTTATGTCTGTCACTCTCTGAGGTGGTAATGTTGCAGACATTTCTGTGGTGTTTAATACGGCGCCTATAAAGTTTATACATTGACAAGGCGACAAGGAGGACTTTGCAAAATTTGTAGAAATACCCAGACTGTTGCAAAGTTGAATAGTGTAATCCCTGGCCATTATAAGATCCTGTTTGGTGGTAGCGGAAATGAGCCAGTCGTCTAAGTATGGCAACACCTGGAATCCTTTCTGTCTCAGGTGAGCCGTGACCACTGCCAAACATTTGGTGAACACCCGGGGGGCTGTGGTGAGACCAAAGGGCAGGGCCCTGAATTGAAAATGACTGACTCCCAGCCGGAAGCGGAGAAACCTCCTGGAGCGCCTGTGTATCTTTATATGGTAGTACGCATCCTGGAGGTCTAATGAGCACATCCGGTTGTCTCTGCCCAAAAAGGGTAGAATGGACTGCAGTGTTACCATCCGAAATTTTGTCTTTAGTACAGAGTTGTTTAACCTGCTGAGGTCTAAAATGGGTCTCCATTCTCCTGTCTTTTTTGGTACCAAAAAGAATGTGGAGTAAATTCCAGATCCTAGCTGATCTGCTGGGACTGCCTGGATGACTCTTTTTTCTAACAGCTTTTTTATTTCTAGCTGAGCCTGACCCCTTTGTGCGGGTGGTACGTCTCTGGTAGGGGTTTTGGCGGTTGTACCGGAGGGAAAGTGAAAGGGATTTTGTAACCCTCGGATATGATCTTCTGTACCCATGTGTCTTGGGAGAGGGCTTGCCAGGCTTCCGGGTACAGAGATAATCTTCCCCCGACTGCCTCCGAAGGCGAACAGTCGGGCAGCTTCTCAGGGATGCTGAAAGGGTTGGTCAGGAAAAGATTCCCTAGAGCCCTGGTTCTGAGGACCCCCTCTGCCCCTGGGGTGGCGTCTGTTATTATTTCCCCCTCTGCCTCTAGGGGGAAATTCACCACGTGTGGCAGGCGCGACTCCCTGAGGTTTGCAGAACCACATCTTTCCTCCCTTCTGTCCCTTAGGATAAGGTCTAGAAGGCGTGGAAAAACGGACTCCCATGGCAGAGAGAGTCTTACATCTTGCTCGCATCTGGTGAGGGTATTCTTCACCTGAGGTCCGAACAATTCCGAACCGTCAAAGGGGGTGTTGGTGAAGGACGCCTTGAAGGGATCGGCAAAGTTACAGAGTCGCATCCAAGAGTGATGTCTCAACGCAACGCCTGTGCCAGCGGCCCTACTCGCTCCATCGGCTGCATAAGAGATGAGCCGCATGGAGGAGTTAACAATGGAGTTCTGGGTAGCCAGCTGAGAGTTTATTTTGTCCTTAAACCCCGCAGCAGAAGGATCCTGTACCGTTTCACCCAGCTCTTTGAGCAAGTCTTTCTGAAGGCGGGTGAAATGACATAAATAGTTCAGCAATCGCATAGAAAATGTCGCTGAAGCAAAGGTCTGCTTGCCGTACCTGTCCATGGTCCTGGACTCTTTGTTAGGAGAATGAACAGATACAGAAGGATCAGCCAATTCCTTCTTAGTGGCTGCTGCTACCACCATAGCATCAACTGAAACACCTTTGGTGAGAAAGGATTTGTCATCTGGTGCAGAAATAAATTTAGAAGGCCTCCTAGGGGTAGGTTCCATTGAATCAGGAGCTGCCCACGCCTTTCTAGCCACTACCTCCATTAGTGGGTCGAAAGGGGGAGACACACAGAAGGTGGAAGGGCGAGATCCAAAGGCTTCAAGGTAAACCAACTCATCCTCGGAAGGTTTGAGAGTGGACCAATTTCCCCTCTGTCTTAGGATTTCCAGGATGTCTGAAAAGGAGACATCCTTAGAGGGGGATCTGGGGGAACCTTCCGACTCATCCAAGTCGGTGTCCGACGTGTGCTTCCTCTTGCACTTTCTTTTCCTAGGGGGTTCCCCTGAAACTTCAGGGGAGCCCTCGGAAGAGGAGGAGACACCCAAGGTGGGTACCCTACGCTTTGGATCTCTGCTGTCAGGTGTAAGAGGATGGCCAGAGACCGTAACAGGCACTACAGAGGGAGGAGCTGCAGAACTTAACCTTGGAGTGGACACTGGGTCCAGCACACTCCTCATCACCTCGAAGGCTCCCCTATCAGATACCAAAGGTAGCACCGGCTCCGAAGAGACCGGAACCGACAGAGAAGGCTCCAAGAATGATGTCGGGGCCAAACTAACCAGAGCCGAAGCTCCAAGAGGGAGAGCAGGGTCGGACAAGGGTCCGATGCCACTCGCCCCCTCGGAGCCGACAATGGAGTCTCGGCACCCGGACCTCTCCACGGATGGAACCAATGAAGAGGTCATAGCCGACGACACCGGAGCCGAAGGAGGAAGTATCGGCTCCGACGTGGGCAAGGTCACGGTTCCGACAAACTCCAGCTCCGAGCTCGAGAGATGAGTCGGAGGAGGAATGGATAGCTGTATCGAAGGAGCCACAATCTGGTGAGATGGGCTCTGGAGCTTTTGGGCCAGCGCCTGAGATTTTATGAGTCTACTGACCACCTTCTCGATGTCATGGTCGGACAGCCTGGATGACCTCGATGAATGAGTCCTATGACTCCGCTCCGATAGGAGAGGGGACCTCGGAGCCGATCTGACGGACTCTAGCGAAGGGGACCTAGAGCGCTTGCACGCTGGGGTCGACTCCGATGATGGTTTCGAAGTGGAAACCACTTTGCTCGCCTCGGAGCCAGCCGGAACCAAGGTCGGAGCCGTCTCGATAATGCCAGCCGTCGGCTCAGAAGCTGGAGCCAAGGGTTTGGCGGTTTTTGACAACTTCCCCGAGCCAGACTTGGATGGGGAGTCATCAGGCTTTAACAAGCCCCTTAGGATGAGCTTGTTGCGCCTTTCCTGCAGGACTCTTGAACTAAATCCGTGACAAACGGAACAAGAGTCCTGCAGGTGTAAAGGCCCCAAGCAATAGACACAAGAAGCGTGACCGTCTGTCAGAGACATTTTCTGACAGCACGAGTCACACTTCTTGAATCCCGAAACCTTAGGGTCCTTTGACATCCTGACAAAAAATAAAAAGGAACACAGTCAGTCCACCCACACACACTTATTTAAGTTAAGGAGAACTGACTAAAAACCCACACACACACTGAAAGGGGTGGGGGAAAACTAAGGAAAAGCCCGTAGGCCTAAGATAAAAAACTAACTAAAGAAAGGGAAAAAGGGCTACCGAAAAGGGTAAGGCAGTTAGAAGGGACCTAAAGAAGGGTAACTAACTGGAAAAAAACTACTGAGACTGAATATATATCTGAAAAAGCACTTACTGACCAGAGCCGGTAAAAACAGACTACCTAGCAGCGAAGCGGCAAACGAGATCTGGGGAGTTAGCGCATGGTATTGTGGGATATAGGGCTGCCTCGAGCCGGTAAAAATAGCTCTCGAGCTATAGTATAGGCTGAGTCGGAGCCGAGGATCGGCTCCGAACCCATCCAGCAAGAATGAAGGCGAGAATGACAACTTAAGATCGCTAATTTATTTTTAACAAATTCTAGTTTTATGACATTTAACATTTTCCTAAACTTTGTTGCAAGTAATCTTGAAATAATTTTCAGACATATTCACAACAGAGAATGTCATACAGTAGAATATGGCCTTAGTAACTAAGGGTATCAGAAAATTTCCAAGAAAATGTAAAATCTATTTTCAACTTACCTCCGTATTTGACCCTTAAAAGTTTTTCAAAAAGGACAGATAGCAACTATTATTGTAGAGCACTAGATCTATTCTAGTATGAGTAATAATGTACACTTGGTCTCCAGTACTGCCATGAAGTGTGATATAAAACATAAGTACATATTAGCTTTATCAAAAGAAAGCAGAAATGAAAGTCTTACCAGAATGGCCATACAAAATATATTTTTACATAATGGTAATCCATCACAAAGAAATTCTTGATAATAAGCATAAAAAAAGAAGTTATGTTCTTACCATAACGTTACATCTGAGTAGTAGACTTCATTCTTCTGCACATATGGGTATACGGATCCGAGCCGGCAAAAACTTTTCAAGCATCAGCTCCGAGCTCCAAGCTCCTCCCCTATCTCTATTACCTCACTTCCTCCTATCCAGCCCCAGATCGAGTTTGCTGTCACTAAAAAGGGACATAACCAAAAACCCTAAACAGGATAACCTGAAGAGTGAGGGGATGGAGGGAGGGAAAGTGCAGAAGAATGAAGTCTACTACTCAGATAGAACGTTATGGTAAGAACGTAACTTCTTTATCTGAAGTAGTTGACTTCATTCATTCTGCACATATGGGACAGAGTCCCCAGCTACCAGAATTCTTGGGAGGCCCTTATGGAAGGATATTTCTGAGCACCGCAGAGCCAAAGGATGCTCTCTCTCTAGAAATAAGATCCAATTTGTAATGAGAGATGAATGTGTGCGAATTTGCCCAAGTCGCTGCTGCACAAATATCATCTAATGAAACTCTCGACCAGAAAGCTGCAGAAGTGGCCATAGCTCTAGCAGAATGAGCCTTCAATACACCAGGAGGAGATAACCCTTTGTCCTTATAGACCTGCGCAATACACAGCATGATCCACCTTGCTAAGGACACTTTCGAAACTGCTTTGCCCAAAAATGGTTTAGAAAAAGAGACAAAGAATTGATCCGACTTCTGGAAGGGTTTAGTCCTATGGAGGTAAAAACAAAGCTGTCTATGGACATCCAACAAATGAAGCTTACGTTCACCTCTATTCTGGAAATTTGGGAAGAAGACTGGCAAATTTATGGATTGATTAATATTGGCTGCTGAAGACACTTTGGGAAGAAAAGAAGGGTTCGTGTGCAACAAAACCCTATCCTTGTGAAAAACCAAATAGGGGACAAGGAGGATAATGCCTGCAACTCAGAAACTCTCTTAGCCGAAGTGATGGCGACCAAGAATGCTGTCTTCCATGACAAGAACGTCATCAGAACTGAACCGGCTGGCTTGAAAGGGGGAAAGGTCAAGGCCTGAAGGACTAAAGTCAAATCCCAGGGGGGCACTGTTTCTTTAACTGGAGTTCGCAATAAAAAAGTGCCCTTCAGGAAGGCTTTACAGAGTTTGGCCGAAGCCAGAGCAACCTTATTTTCACCCACATGAAAATTAGAGATGGCAGCCAGTTGAACCTTGATGATGGAAGCACTAGAGCCTGACCGAAAAAGATCTGCCAAAAAATCCAGTATGACCGGAACAGGGGCTGTAATCTGGTTCTGATTGCACTGAGAGGCCCAAACGCAAAAACGTTTCTACTTGCTATTGTACAGTTTCCTAGTGGAGGCCTTAAGAGAAGCTACCAGAATATTCTTAACAGGAGATGAAAGTCTGGGAGTCCTGATGATCATGGGAACTGGAGCAGCCAAGCCGTCAGCTTGAGACTGTCCAGGTTGGGCAGGGGCAAGCCCGACGGATGAGTAATTAGATCTGGACATAGATCTAGAGCCCATGGAGGGGCCAACAAGCGAGACCATATGAAGGGAAACCACACTTGACGCGGCCAGAAGGGAGCTATGAGAATGACTTTGCACTGCAGCCGGCAAGCTCTCTGAAGGAACTTCAGAATCATAGGTAATGGGGGATAAGCATACAGTAGCCTGGGAGGCCAAGCATGGACTAGAGCGTCCCTGGGGGCATCCCCCAGAGGGGGGATCAGAGCGAAGAATTTGCTGCACTTCGCATTGGAAGGAGATGCGAAGAGATTGCAGAAAGGTTGACCCCAAACATGGAAGATCTTCTCCACCACTGATTGTTTCAGGGACCACTCATAGGGAAGAAGGATAGACCTGCTGAGACTGTCTGCCAGAATGTTGGAGCATCCCGGGATATGCGTTGCTATGAGAAACTGGCTGGTGGATATGGCCCACTCCCAAACTCCCATGGCCTCGTGACAAAGGGGGTAGGATCGGGTCCCTCCCTGTTTTTTTATATACCAGACTACAGACATGTTGTCTGATTGAATGGCTATTGTCCCCAGAGGAAGGACCGGGTGGAAGGCTCTCAATGCTAACAAAATTGCTCACATTTCCAGGACATTGATGTGTAGCTTGGTCTCTGGAGGGGACCACATGCCTTGGACAATTCTTCCCAGGAAGTGCCCCCCCCAACCGAGCTGGGAAGCGTCCGTGGTCACCGTGGCTTGAGCCTGAGGGGCTAGAAAGCTGTGCCCTGCAAATATGTCCACAGAGTGAAGCTACCACAGGAGTGCCATTCTGCATGCCCGATTGATACGGATGTGGAAACTCATCGGAAGGTCTAGCCAGGACCATTGGACTGCCAGATTCCACTGAAGGACTCTCATGTGAAGACGTGCAAGAGGGAGTATAGAGATTGCTGCTGCCATGGAACCCAGGGCCCTGAGAACATCGGCTGCTGTGACGACCGCGTGATCCAAGATCACGGAAACATGGAGTCTGAGATTCGCTATCCTTTCCGGGGTGAGAAAAATCTTTGACTGAACTGAATCCAACCGAGCCCCGATGAAATCTATGATTTGAACCGGAGTCAGGTGGGACTTGTTGAGGTTGATCGAGATGCCTAACTTGTGAGCCAGACCAAGCAAGTAGTGTAGGGCATGATACAGGAGATGCTTGGTGGATGTAAGGGAGGAAAAAGGGAAGGAATTCACACTCAACAAATAGCAAAAAGTACCAAAAACCTTACCACCTAGCTAAGAGCTCAGAGACCACGATGCTGACTCACAGAGCGGCAAGCGAGATCTGGGGCTAGATAGGAGGAAGTGAGGTAATATAGGTAGGGGAGGAGCTTGGAGCTGATGCTTGAAAAGTTTTCGCCGGCTCGGATCCGAATCGGATCCGTATACCCATATGTGCAGAATGAAGTCAACTACTTCAGATTGTACAGTTAACCATAACTCTGTCCTAAACCAAATCAGCAGAATGCTTTTTACTATACTTTCATGCTCAAATTCCTGCCTGAAAGTCAAATATTTAACACAAAAAAACAGAAATGTAACAAAAGAATCAAAAGAGCATTATTCAAAGTATAAATGCAGTTATTTAGAAAATCCAGAACAACCTCCTAGTAACTGATTTGTGCAGTAGGAAATCCTACTATACCTCTAGATGGAAGGATTTACCCCCTCACCTCCCTTACTCAAATATACTAACACAATGGTCATACAACAGTGCGGAAAAGGCAAAGACCACTTACAATAAAAGCCCATGCCACTCCATTATACACGCGGTGCAACAACAAACTATAGAAAATAGAACTGCAGTAGCAATCTGGCATACCATAAAACAAAGAAAAATGTTAAGTTACGTACATTAGATTTCTCTGGTCTCTGTGTGGACACTGGAACACCAGGACTAGTGTATTTGGTACCCCCTCTGGTGATGGCAACAAAATCCTCAGAAGATTAAGCTTTTTCTCACCCATAATTCACCCTGCTGTCAGTCCTCCAGATCCAGTGTGCCTGATATAGACAAAAAAACTCACAATTAGGAAAGTACAACCTTTAACACAACCCCCAAATGTTCTCCACTACATCTCTGAGGCAAGAACAGTTTGGAGGGGGGTGGTGGCCAGGTTGTTCCAGTGTACTGACAGAGACAAGAGAAATTCAAGTTTCCTGTAAGTACATAGCTTACTTATATCTCAAGTCCTGTATGGATACAAGAACGGCAGGACAAAAGCATTAAACACTGGTGGTCTACACCAGTAAGCCTTTCTAAATGGTAGTTTCAAAAGAACCCTTCATCCTAGAAGTAGAGTCCAGGCTATAATGTCTAGAAAAGATATAAAAGGAGGACCAAGTAGCTGCTTCTATAATATCCTAAAGTGTAAGATTAGGAGAAAGGCTGTGGTTGTGGCTTGAGCCGTAACAAAGAGCACTTTAGGGGCACCAGCAAATTCTTGTCTGTTGGATCATAACCAAATGAAATACAATCAGTAATTCATTTAGCCAGTGTAGTCTTGGAGATCTAGTGGCCCAGCTTAGCTGTTGAAAAACAAAATGCTGTTCATCTTTCCTGACAGCTTTAGAATGGTCCAGACAGAAATTCAGTTGTCTGTGAACATCTAGGCAGTGCAATGCATATTACCCTTTATCAGTGTACTTTAGGGAAAAAAAAGGTAAAAGAATATACTGATTCAGATTAGTCTGACAGGGCACTTTGGTAAGAAAGAACGTTTGGTCTTAAGAGAAACTCTGTCCTAATGGAGGACAATATACATAAATTGTGACAACAAGGTTTGCAACTCTGAAACTCATCTTGTTGAAGAGATAGCCAGAAAGGCTGTCTTTCAAGAAACAAGCTTAACATCGGCCGAGCTAGCTGGTTCAAAGGGAGGTTTCATTAGAAATTCCAACATGAAACTCAAATCTAATGTAGGTGTCTGTAGTTAGTGGAGGCCTTGAATGGAAGTCACCGTTAATGAAGGCTTTTCCAGTCCACAGCAAGGGGAACCATGTCTGGCAAAGTAAGAATGGAGCTATGAGAATATGCACGAGTCTCAAGTTTAACGTAAATGACAGAAGGCAGAAAGGATTCATGGGGGGCCAATTGTGGGAGAAAGCGTTCCTTGATGACTGTCCTTCTATAGGGATTATGCTGAAAAAGGAAATGGCATTTAGCACTGAATGGAGAAGTAAAATGATTGCAACAAGATTGTCCTCATTTCTTGAATATGTCATTCAATGTTTTGGTATTTAGAGACCATTCCTGGAGTGGCAGGATCTGCCTCAATAATGATGGATGTCCCTGGTATATGCATTGCTCACAGAAAGTGATGCAAGGCTAGTGCCCTCTCCACACACACTCATAGCTTCTCTGCACATGGTGTAGGATTGGGTTCTACCTTACTTGTTGATGTACCATACCACTGCCATGTAGACTGTATGGCAATTGCATATTGAGGAAGCATGTTCTGAAATTCTTGCAACACTGGGATGACTACTCTCATCATGAGAATGCTAATGTGCAAGTAGGCCTCTTCCATGGTCCACAAACTTTGTATTGTCTTTTATATGATTTTGTATGGTCTTTTACATGAAGTGCCCCCATCCTACCCAAGGAATAACACATCCGTGTTTACGGTTACTTTCATAAGCGGTTTGGTAAATGGAGTTCTGACTAACAGATTCCAAGGACTGGTCCACCACTGTAAGTGTACGCTCCTCTTGACAGCATTCAATAAGATGACTGTTTAACAGTGGCTGGTAAAGTTGATCCCATTAAGTCTGCCGTATCCATTGTAAGATTTTCATTTTGAGCCTGGCCTGTGGTACCATTTGGATGGAGGTGACCATCTACCCCAAAACCTTTAGGATGCTTGCTGCTGAACAACTGTCCTGTAATTATCAACTGTATCACTTCTTGTACTATCTCTGTAACCCTCTCTGTTGAGAAAGTATTACCAGTTACTTCAATGTACTGATGTGACAGCCTAAGAATGCCAAGTCATGAACAGGTAGAGACTGGATTTGAACAAGCAGATGACAATCCGGAAAAACTGACAGATCTAGAGCAAGAACTACACTGCATCCACTAACTGCTTCTGTGATGTAGCTGTCTGGAGGCACTTGTCCACGTATGGGAAACTCCATATTCCCAGAAGTCACACATGCTTCAACTGGAGCCATGCAGGTGGGTGGGCTTTGGTGAGACAAAATGGTAGGGCCTGTAATTGAGAAAGATTGGTTCCCATCTGGAAGCAAAGATACTTCCTGGATAACCGATCTATTTTTATGTAACTCTTTTAACTATCACTGAAATGAAGAAAAGGCTGGCTGAATGTGAGATTACACAAGAAGAGATGTTTAAAAAAATAATAGATTGGAAGACACAGCATGGAGGGAAAACCTGAGATTTTTCTGCTGTACCCGAGAAGATGGAAGGAACAGACTGTATTAATTTTATGAAAGCACAAATAAGCAACTGGACTAGTATTCCACAACAGGAACTGTTACTTGAAAGGGCACATCGTGTGTATGCTCCAAACCTGAATATGAAAGAACAACCTAGACCTCTAATAGTAAAGACGCAATCTTACCAGCAGAAGGAGCTGATTCTGACAAAACTGTGGCAGAAGGACAGAGTACTTAAAGTGGGATATAGCAGTGTTTGTGCAGAATGACTACTCATTGTACACCAGGCAGAAGAGGAGTAAATATATTCCATTATTCAGGGAATGTCGAGAAGAAGGCATGAGACTCAAACTGCTGTATCCAGCTATCTTCAACATATTTTTCCCTGGAGGAACAAAATCATTTTTTGATGAAGTACATGCTAAGGAAGAAATACAAAAGTTTGTCAAACAAAAAGTAAGATGTGAAAGAGAAGAAGATTCTGCATCTTGTTCTTCTGGTAATAAAGAACACAGAGACAGACTGTGCCAGTGAAACCTTTCCCAGTGTTTTAATGGAAAATGCTTGAGAGGAGAAAAAAAGCACAGAAGTTGACTAGAAGAATCAAGAGTACATTGGAAATGAAGCAGAGACAGTGTGTGGGAGATGGAGATGAACAGGAATAGAACAAGAAAATCTGGAAATATTGGTCTTTCGTGGACTTTGTTAAACTTGTAGGAGACTCAAATGCATATGCCCTACTTCATGTCATGAATGTTTGGAGAATAAAATCAGTAACTTGGAAATGAACAAATGTGGGATTATAAAGCAATAATTATATTTGTGAAACATGACAGAACAAGAAAATCTGGAAATATTGGACTTTTTTGGGCTTTGTTAAACTTACAGAGGACTCTAAAGCATATGCACTATTGATGTCATTAACGTTTGGAAAAATAGGAGAGGGGAAATTAGGGAGAAAATTAAATGTTAAGTAAAACATTTTTAATGTACTATTTTGATAGTGCATTATTTTATTTGCATATTATAAAGTAACATTTTCAGTTATTTTTAAGTGTAATGGGGATACTAATGTAAATAGGTGCTCCTGTTTTTATTTTCTTTCCCCCTTCTCCTTGTTCAGTTTCAAGAAATGTAGTCACTGCAATTAAAAATTCTGGTTAAAAAACCATGACAAAAAAATGTGTGTGCCTTTTGTCATTCTTGCATAGGGGAATTACTAGGTTAAGGCAATTAGCTTAATCTAGCAACAAGTTTTAAGAAAAAACAAGTAAATGAAAAAAGAATACTGAATTGTATAAGGCTTTTTTTTAGTAAACAAAGGTATGCTTGGCAGTTTTATGTCTGGTTTTTATGTCTCTAGTAGATGACCTGATAAAGAGCAATGGCTTAGAGAAGATGTTTTCTGAAATCTTTCAAGTGTTTTCCCAGCTGATAGAGCTATAAAGATAAGACAAACCTAGACAACACTTAATAGAACCTTTCTATTGGGTTTCTTAAATGTGAGTGTGTGGCTGTCAGTTTGGAACTTTTGTTACTAATAGGAGGGTAAAACTTTAATATTTGAAGATGTACACAGTTTTGTGTGTTATTATTAAGTTAATAGCTTTTAGGGGGTATTGAGGATGTGTCTGTATTTTTGTTTGAGGGTTTTCAATAAAACAAAATGGAAATGACAAGAAACAACTGTATAAAATATTAACCTGTCAAACAGTACATGCACATAACACAAAAGCTACAACTAGACATTTAACAAAAAAGCTGTTATACATAATAGGTGGGAATAATACTTTTTCAGGAATAGGATGCTTTCTGTAAAGTCTTTAAATGTTAATGGTCTCACAGATAAATACAAAAAAGAAAAAGTGGTGAACCATATTAAAAATGTAGAGTGCAAATAGCTATGCTACAAGAGACACACTTGGAAAGAAATGAACATGTGAATTTGATATAGAAATATTTTCAATTTGGTTATTCAGCGAAATACCTGGAGCAAAGGAAGACAGAAGTATTTATATTAATTGCAAGAGGAGCTCCAATAGTGATAGAAGAGGATAAAAAAGACAATAATGGTAGATTTGTAGTACTAAGGAGCTACTGGCAAGGGATGAAGATTACACAGAAATGTAGTTACATTTAACCAAAAACTGCTATGATGGAGGAATTCTGGGAGAAATAATCATCTTTCAGCAAGGAATATTACTTATAGGTGCTGATTGGAATTCAATTTGCAACAGTGAAGATGTGTCTAGGTAGGCCAGAAGGGGAAAATATAATAAAGGAAGGGTAGACTTTTAAATAAATTTATGAAAATATTTAGCATGGAAGATGTAAATTCAATATTTGGAGTTCGGAGTGAATTTATATATTATTCCCCAAGATACAAAAATTGGGCTAGGCCACACAGAATTTACATTTCACAGGAACATGTGCATTTATTTGAAGGTCTTAATATGCACCCAATAACTGTTTCAGATTATGCACCAATAATAACTAAAATAAAAGCACAGGGTAATGAAATGAAAATAAGACACTGGTGCTTTCCCACCCATCTGTTGAAAAGAGAGGAATTTAAGGAATGGGTAGTGGAAAATATTCAGGCGCTATTAGAGAAGATAGAAATTTCTTCCAAAAATATAGCTAGGGAGTGGGATAAAATAAAGTGGAGTTTAAAAATAGGGTGAAAATAAAAGAAAGGGAGATATGGTTAAGAAGTAACAAGAATTATTAAGAGGGACTGACAAATGTTAAGTATTGCAAAATAGGGGGAATCTCACAAAACAAGAAGAGGAACAACTGCAGAATGCTAAACAGAAAATAAGGGATTACCTCAATAATATACATGAGTTTAGAAAGCTTGCTGTTAAGCAACTGTTTTTTGATAATAACTCTAGAGCACAAAAAATCTTTTAGCATAACAACTTAGGCAGCAGAAAGTAGAAAGGGCTATTATCAAGCTTAGAGCCTATAACATGGAAGATAACAAAAGATCCTCTAGAAGTATTAGAAATATTTCAGAAATTCTGTGAAACTGTGTAAAGCAGAGAAACATGGAAATCAAGAAAAGGTACAAATGGAAATGTTTAAATAAGAATTAAATATGCCAAGGTTACAGGTAAAGGAAGCTCAATTACTAATAGGATAGGAGGAGATAACATAAAAATGGTGATGTACAACCAATCTACAGGAAAGTCCCCAGGAATAGATTAGATTTCTATGGAAGTCTGGAAGCTAGGAGGGAAAAACAGATACAGATCTGGAAGGTTTTGTTTAACAGTATTTGAAGAGGAAGAAAAATACCAACTTCCTGGAAGAAAGCTGTGCAGCTGTAATACCTACAAAGGGTAAAGATCCATCTGATCCAGCTTTATACAGTCCCATTTCGATACTACACTATTAGTATAAAGTATTTATGTCTATAATGGCTAAAAGAATGGCAAAAGTGATACCAAAATTGATAGATATGGATTAACGTGGTTTTGTGGAGGGGAGGAAAACATTTGACAACATTAACAGAACACTAATGATTCAGAGGGAAGCAGAATGTAAGAAGATACCACTGTTGTTGGTGGGTCTTGATGCAGAGAAAGCATTTGAAAGAGTAAGTTGGGACTTTATGAGCAGATCAATTGAAGCATTTGCATTCCCTGATAAAATTATATGGTTGATTTAGGATATATGAAGGATTGAAGGTGAAAAATGAAAGTGGGTGGGGTCCTCTCTGATAATTTCTGTTTGAGCAGAAAAAACAGGCAGGGATGCCCTCTCTCCCCTTTGTTATTTGCTTTATATTTAGAACCATTGGCAAAAAAAAAGTAAGGAACTCAGAAATTCAAGGATATAATTGGTATGGTAGTCAAGAAAAGCTAGCTCTATTTGCAGATGATATTAATTTATACCTGATAAAACCAGAAAGGGACATTACAGTGTTGTGGAACATTTTGAGACAGTTTCAAATATTTTCAGGATACAAAATTAATGAAGCTAAAAACAAAGGCAACAGTGGTAAATTATATACCCACACATGAATTGGTTCAGCAGTATCCATATTTATGGGAACATGATAAAATTAAGTATTAAGGAATATGGATTAAAAAAGATTTCAGTGTGGCAGCTAAGGATATGTGGGAAGAGACTTGACAAAAGATAATACAAAAACTGAGAAAATGTAAGCTCTGTTATATAGATATCGATAGTAAGATACAATCAGGTAAATGTGTTAGTCCATTTTGTCTTACACACAGGTCAGGCATATTGTTATCAACCATAGGAGAGGTTGTGGTGGATAGCAATTAACAAAGAGTTGAAGGTTTTATCTGGGAGAGGAAGATGCCAAGAGTCAAGTGGGATAAGTTGATTCTTCCAATAGAACAAGGAGGACTGGGATTACCTGATTTGAAGGGGTATTTTACAGCAACACCGTTAAGGCTCCTATATATAGTACAAGCAGAAAACTATAAATCAAGTGGAAAAGGATGATGATGAAACATGGGAGATGCTCAAGAAATAAGGAGAGACTGGGATTTTGGATGCAGACCTTTAAGAAGAATAACAAAAATCATTCAGAATATTATATTCATAAGGTAGCAGAAAGCATTCTAAGAACTAAGCAAACACCAGAATGGAGAAAGAAGATTCTACCGATAATGATGACCGTAATTAGTGATATAGACAACAGGCAACAGGGTGTTGGAATTTACTGGAGAACCATATCACTGAAACGACACTGGAGATGAAATAAAAGCCAAACCCTTTATTGTAATAATAGTTGAGCGATTTCATTTCCAATTGCCAAGGACCTTCTTCAGAACTACTAAAACATTTAAAAACACTTATTTAAATATTATCACATGCTCTCTGTCTAGCCTATGTTTGGAATACCCCAATCAACACTTATTTAAACTAATTAAACAATTTTAAACATCCATAAGCCTCAGTTTCAGAACAGAACTGATGGAAACTGAATCATTTGGCCCTGAGTAACTAGTAGCATCAGATCTTAATTGCCATTCCAATACCAGTTTGTTTAAATGATCTCCTGTAACAAAACCTCTCAAATCACTACTAACTTGATCCACCACCAAAAGCTTGAAATTATATTCTTTACACAACTGAATGTGTCTATAAAGAGCATTCATAGACCTACTGTTCCTTATAGCCAACATATGTTCACTTATCTTAGTTTTCAGCTTTCTACTAGTTTTTCCTATACAAAATGCAGGAAATCAGTATAATCAATCCTGGATTTTATATACAAGCTTCCTGGATGATATATTTATTTTACGGACAGATACTCAGTAGAAATTAGATGCAATTTTAAGTTATTTAAATAGAACATGTGAATTTTTAAAGTTCACTTGGAGTGTGAACACTGATAAGACTGTTTATTTAGACATAGAATTAACCAAAAAAATTGTCTAAGTCACATTTTATATCCAACATTGATAGGAAAAGCATCTTTTCAAACATGTAACTTCATTTCGAAAACTGGCATCCATTATATCAAAAGAAGGCAGTGGTTAAAGGACAGATGGTCCAGTTAGCCCGCGTAATATTTGAGTTTGATACCTTTATAAATGAAATAGAAATGCTTTTGAAGAGGGGCTACCCACTGGAATTCTTAATAAATATTACAAATGAAGTTTGTACAAAAAGGAAAAATGGGTACTAAGTGCCTATCTTGAATAATGAAAAAAATATATAAATAATGGGTTAAAAGCTATAATTGAATTTTGTGACAATAACAAAGATATAATAAATTTTATATAAGCACATATACAGTTGATAGTAAACCAATAGTGGAATGTCTCATTCGCAACTGAGACATTTTCAAGATGGATAGTTCATTATATGCTAAGATAGGGGGAGCCAAAATTAGTTTTCAGGAAGGGCAGTTCTTTTAAAGAATTTTTAGAATGCAATAAAGATTGCAACTATGAGCCCAATATTAAAAAGAAAGTAGAATGTTTAAATGTGAACATTGTGACCAATGCCCATACACTAGGACAATGGATAATTTTAAAATAAGAAATAATATGTACAAAATCACAAAACACTATACTTGTAATTCAGCACAAGTTGTGTATTTAGCCACCTGTGAACAATGTCCTGCATTTTACATAGGAAATACTAGTATAAAGCTGAAAACTAGGATAAGTGAACATATGTTGGATATAAGGAACAGTAGGTCTATGAATGCTATTTATAGACACATTCAAGTGTATAAAGAACATAATTTCAAGTTTTTGGTGGTAGATCAAATTAGTAGTGATTTGAGAGGTTTTGTTACAGGAGATCATTTAAACAAATGGGAATTAGAATGGCAATTAAGATCTGATGCCACTAGTTACCCAGGCTGAATGATTCAATTTCCATCAATTCTGTTCTGAAACTGAGGCATATGGATGCTTAATTAGTTTAAACAAGCATTGATTGGGGTATTCTAAGCACTGGCTAGACAAAGAACATGTGATAATATTTAAATAAGTGCTTTTATGCATTTTAGTAGTTCTGAAGAAGTTTCTTGGCAATTGGGAATGAAAGAGCTCAACTACCGTTAGAATAAAGCGTTTGGCTTTTATTTTGTCTCCAGTGTTGTTTCAGTGCTACAGGTTTGGTTTATATTAATTTGTCTTTTTCTGTGGAGTTCCAGTTTGTTTACGGTGAATTTAATGGTAAAAACTGACAAAGGAACCAAGGTATTGGGAGCAAATAACTAGAGAGGGAAATGTAACAGAATGGGAAGACATCAAGAACTTATGTGGACTGCAGGTTAGACATTGCCTTCCCCATCAAGGACTGATATTAGAGTATAGGCAAGGAGAAAAAAAAATAGGTTGGCCCTAAATGAAAGACAAGCACTGGTAGAGTTTTTAGTAGAATCTAGAACAGAAGTTGCTGTTAAGAAAGGAATAATTAGAAGAGCATATTAAATATTGCATGATAACTAAGAATCAATCAGAGGAGGCTAGAAAGGACTGGGAAGATAGATTGGATAAGCAATTCACAAAGAAACAATGGGGGATATAAGTATGTCTGCCAAATATGAAACAGAGTCTAGAAGATTTAGGATGTTTGCTTGGAAGTGTTTACATAGGTATTTTTATACCCCAAGTAGACTCCAAAGAAATTTTCCTCAGGTAGATGGCAAATGTTGGAAGTGTGATGGGGAAGAAAGAATAAACAGGAAACATATTTTCTGGGAGTGAAATGAGTTGGCAGACTTTAAAGATTCCCTGTAGACTTCTCTGTTGGAGATACTGGGTGAGCAAATTGATGTAACTAAGGAAATTATTTTTTTTAAGCTATGATACAGAACTGGAATTGCCTAGACATAGTAAGGCCTTGCTGAGTATAATTATGGTGTCTGTCAAAAAAGCAAACAGGGAACAAACAGGGAATATTAATTATACTAGCAAGCCTTGAGACAATCAGATAAAACACACAAGTTGTTTGACCAGTATTCAGCACAGCAGGAATAAGGGTGGGAGAAAAATAGCACTTTCAGCACAGATCAGAAGCCAGCAAATATATATATATCTAAATCAATCAAGAAAAAACAATTAGGATACTACAGAACTTTGAAAAGAAGGGCACAAAAATATACTTATGACTTTATATTTTGAATTATTTCAGTAGCACTCTCAGTCAGACCTCAAGGAGTTTCAAGCGATGAATGCAGAGGTAAAACATTGGGAATATTAATTATACTAGCAAACCTTGAGGCAATCAGATAAAACACACAAGTTGTTTGACCAGTATTTAACACAGCAGGAATAAGGGTGGGAGAAAAATAGAACTTTCAGCACAGATCAGAAGCCAGCAAATATATATATATATATATATATATATATATATATATATAAATCAGTCAAGCAAAAACAATTAGGATACTGCAGAACTTTGAAAATAAGTACCCAAAAATATACTTATCACTTTATATTTCGAATTGTTTCAGTAGCACTCTCAGTCAGAACTCAAGGAGTTTCAAGCAATGAATGCAGAGGTAACAAACAGGGAATATTAATTATACTAGCAAGCCTTGAGACAATCAGAATAAACACACACATTGTTTGACCAGTATTTAACACAGCATGAATAAGGGTGGGAGAAAAATAGCACTTTCAGCACAGACCAGAAGCCAGCAAATATATATATATCTAAATCAATCAAGCAAAAACAATTAAGATACTGCAGAACTTTGAAAAGAAGTGCCCAAAAATATAATTACCACTTTATATTTCAAATTGTTTCAGTAGCACTCTCAGTCAGAACTCAAGGAGTTTCAAGCAATGAATGCCAACTGGCTCACTGACAGAACTCACACTGTGAAAGTAGCAGACTCCAAATCTGACTTCAGACCAGTGACAAGGGTAGTACCACAGGGATCAGTCCTGGGTCCTCTCCTGTTTGTTATCTACTTCTCTGAAGTACAGGCTAACACAGAAGGTCTTTGGCTAACAAAGTTCGCAGATGACTGCGAACTAGGAGTCATAATCAAAACCCCTAACGATGTGGACATCCTACAAAAGGGCCTCACTGAGATAGCTGCCTGGTGTCAAAGCCATGGCCTCAAGCCAATGCCAAAAAGTGCACCCCTTTGGTAAAATCTCTGTACCTATGAACTACCACATAGGCTGTAGTCTACTTAACACCGAAAGTGTGATAAGAGACCTTGGGACACAGGTGGACAGTAGTCTCTCCTTTGATAATCACATCGCCACAGTAGTCAGGAAATCCTTCTACGTGGCACACCTCATCACAAAAGGTTTCTCATCCAGGAAAAAAATAGGTAATTGTTCCCCTCTACTCATCACTCATTAGACCCATTATAGAGTACAACGCCCCTTTTGGTATGTACCTCACAAGACATCTACAACAACTGGAAAGGCCCAGAAATATCTCACAAAGATGATTACCGGCCTCAAACAGATGCCCTATGCAGACCATCTCAAAAAACTCCTGCTTTACTCCGTCGCATATCACCTACTCAGAGGCAATCTCTGCCTAACATACAAAGCTAGGTCAAACCCAGAGCTGTTGGACATGCTCCACTTAAAAAATCCCAATCCCTCCGAGCTACACGCTCTAGGGACCTAAACCTATTTCACCACAATAAACAGAACATGCTGGCAGAATAGATTCCTGTCCCAGATACTCCCCATACTCTGGAACAAACTACCTATCTATATCGAACAAAGCTCCTCATTAGCACTCTTCAATAAAAATCTTGATAACTGGATCGGAAATAGGAAATTCACCCCGGGGATCACTTCTGTGGCTCTGCTCGACAGTGGCACAAGAAAATAATTTTCTTGTATGGCGAAAGCCAGGGAACCTTTTTGGCTAGGTTTATACAGGCCCTAGGGCCAATAGCCTAGTACCTACCTATGAACTAGAAAATGGAAATCAAAGTCTATACCAAATTTACTTGAAGTAGTGAATATAGTAACAGAGATAAAAGAACTGGGATTGGGATATTTAGAAAATGGTAGGAGCAAATTACATAGGAAAATGGGAATTGTAGGCTCAATGCATGCAGAGGAGGAAGGAAGTTTAAAAGAAGGCAGGATTTGAATGAGCTATGAAATGTTTGACCGATAATGACTGGGTATATTATAAGTGATGTATAATGTTTACAACTACAGTTGTGTCAGCATAGTTGGCAATGTATAATGTTAGCAAATTAAATTGTGACAGTATAGTTTATTTTCATTTATATAAATGTAAGATTGCCTATGTCATACGTGATAATTTAATAAAGATGTTACTTGTTTAAACAAAGTTTGTGCCAGTACTGGCATGTCCAGTGCTACTCTGGTTTGAAAAATAACTGCATAATCATGTTTGCATATGCAGGTATAAGTAAGATACTTGTGCCTCGGGTTTAATGATAAAACTGGTCCCCAATGAAAAGTGTTTTTCATCAGGATATAAAGTGTTTTTCATCAGGATATACAATAACAGGGATGTTTTACAACTGACAAAATCTGCACTTCTACCAAGTAATAACCCTGCTATGGTACTACAAAACAAACAGTTCATGGCTCTTCTATCTCTCACATTATTGTATGTACTCAGTTGTTTTCTTAAAACATGGGAGAATATTCTTACCTGATTAAAGATAACAAATCCTGATAAGGAGGCTGAATATAAAGATCCTCTTCTACTTCAATATCCCTTCAAAAAGAATACATTTTAGGCGTTAATGTCAGATATTTCAACAGACCAGTACTTTTCATACTTCCAGAGAGCAGCAAATTATGGAATGTTAATGGTGCAAAGACATTTTGTGATAAATGTTTGACTGTGGTTTGTTACGCAGGCTTTGCAAACACAATAACGATGTTACAGCTTTAAGTATTACGACGTCTGAGGATTACACTCTGTAAGGAAATGTGATGCTCAGGTTAATGGAGTACAGGATACTGCGACCCAAAAAAGGAATTATTTTAATGTAAACTCATGGGACATAGTATTCTAATTATGACAGTAAAAATCAGCTGAAAAGCACTCCTCCCCAGCATAGCACATGTGTACTTACAGTATCAGTTGCTACATGAGGGAACCCTCCTTGATATTCTACCATTTACAAAGCAATACTTCTACTGGCGGACTCTGTGTTCAGTATTACATACTCTCAGTGCTGGCCATGTCATGACAATTAAGTGCTCCCAGTCCTACCAATTAGTCCTCAGACTTCCTGCAAATCAACAAATTATTATGAAGGCTTCAGCCATCCACAACCAACAAGTAATATACAAAGCATTTTATTTCCCAACTTACCAAGCACTCAAATAACCCAAAATGGATGGAGAACCACCCATGTACAAGAGAATGAGATGAGAGTAACGTGACCCACCAAAGAGGATCCACTAGCAAATCAACTTCAGCAGTAAGAATGGGTCTGTTATATGTAAGACGGAGCACCCTCCTCAGTGGTTTCTGTGGGTGAGTGGAATCCTAAGTAGTATCCACCAGGGTGGAAGAAGAGCCAGGAGGTAGACCAAGGACCAAAGCTCAGAAGGTTTGGTCCTGATGTACTATCACACTAAATGAAACCCAAGTCCTGCAGTCATGGCCAAGATATTAATGACTAGTGAAAGGTCTGCATTGAAGTCCAAGTGGCAGCAGCTTACATAACTGCATACTGAAGTAAACAATGGCCACTGTATTAGTGGATGGGCATTTGGTAGTTGCATGTTCCAGCAGGAAGTGCTGGCAAAAGCCAATGTAAGCTGGAAATTCCCTTAGTAAAACTTTCTTAAGCTGTGTGATTTCTTCCCTCCCCAGAGTAAAGTAGATGAACAGCTGGGCAATCTTGTTATCGGCAGAAGTAACTTATACATGTTACCTGACTGCATAATAACTGAGGGCCATATCATTTGTGTGTCTGATGTAAGTCAGAAACATCTGTAAGGTAACTGTCTGAGGTAGTACTGGATACTATTTTGCCAATACTGAGAACCATTTTCACTTGGAGTATTAGGCCTGCTGTATGGAAGGCTTTCAGGCATCTTTAGTAACTTCTGAGACCTCCATCAGCTGATCCAGAGGGATCAAAGTACCTAGATGAGGAGCAAAACTCAAAGGTGGTGTTAGCTGTTGTCACGCCAAGAGTGAGATCCTTACTTTGGATCTGGAAACCATCTTTTTCTATCAGGGACCCAAGAGCTGGAAACCATACTGTTCTTATCTACCATACATCAAAAAGAATAGTTCTGGTCTTTAGTTTCTAAGGTTTGCATTCAGGTATTGAATCAGTGGAACAGGGGAAGTTATGCAGGAATCTCACATGACATGTTATGACAAATTAATTCATCACCACCTTCAATTTGCCCTGCTGCAACAAACGGAATAGGGGAGGATGACATTTTCTTAAGTGGCCAAAAGGTAAACTGTCCTTTGCCTTGCTCACAGGGTTATTAGAATAGATGGCTGTGACTCATAAATGTGGAAGGATTGGAAGACTGAAAAAAAAAAACACAGTCTTTGAATGTATAGCTCCACCAAGGAAATTGAAGAATGGCTCAGGGAGTCTGAAAGCTTGTTCTTCTCCCACAGGATATAAATCACTAGCAAAGGGATACCACTGTTTATGGCTGGCTGGTAGGTATTTAGTACCTATATGCAAAAGGGGGATAGGTGTTCATGCCCCTTCCTTTGTTTAGGGATCACATGACAGACTGGTTGTTTGACAGGACAAGTGTTGCCTGAAGCAGCTGCGTCTCCAAGGCATTCAGATTCAGGAAGACTGCCCATTACTTAAATTGCTTCATGTGGAGTGTCCTCTGCAGAGGTACCACAGACCACACCATGAAGTGTGTGGGAGCCAAAGCGAGCTCCCCATTCACCAGTAAAGTATCTTTCATTACAGCTTTCAGTGGGTTTGACAGGAATGATAGGCCAACCAAAGGTTGCTGTGACTTGCCCATCATCCCAGAGCCTGGTGACAGGTTTCTATCACAGGAGAAAATACATGAGTGTAACCACTGACACTTGATAGTTCTTTGCAAAACATGTATCTTCAGGCATGCAAATGGCACCATGAAGATCATGCCAGCTGTCAAGCGGGTGGGTGAGGTAGTGTCTGAGCTTGGACCCTGTACTGTGTCCTTATCCAAGGTTCAAGTTAGAAGGTTATGACTTTCTGGGCAGAAACAACAGGCACTTGACAACTATACAGATTCAAATCTACAAAGACAACTATCCAATAAGGAGCCACAAAGGACTTCTCCCAGTTTATGGCCACCTTAGGGACTGCAACCATTTGTCTTTCCACTATAGGTTGACCAGGAGTCAGTCTGAGTAGGGAAATGTGGAAGACTTTCACCTGCAAAAATCTGGTCACCATAGCCAAACCTTGGAGGATATTCTGGGCACTAAAGTAATAACAATTTGCACTGCAAGTGATGCCCACCCAGTTCAAAGCAGAGGAATCTCATGTCTGGACCCTCACAGGCTGATATGCCAAAAGGCATCCATAGTGGCCGATAACTGGTAACGTCGTTCAGGTGTGCAGAAACAGCAGAGAA
Source organism: Protopterus annectens (assembly GCF_019279795.1). Lineage (NCBI taxonomy): Eukaryota > Metazoa > Chordata > Ceratodontiformes > Protopteridae > Protopterus > Protopterus annectens. Next base: position 1,333,102,801 of record NC_056725.1, read on the forward strand.
ATGACCCTCTAGGAGAGTCAGCATGCATAATTTAATATATGAGATGCACTGCTTGATGCTTCCAGCATCCAAAAGAGGACACAAACTGGCCATTCCCCTGGGGACCAGGTAAAAGCAGATGTAAGACCCCATACTTTTCCAAATGAAGAACATCATCTCTGGTCTGTTCTGACATCAGAATCTGGGTCTTAGTATGCAATATAACATAACTAAACCCACTAAAACTTGTATGATTAATTCTTACATTGACTCATTTAGGAAAATTATTAATGCAAATATAGATTTAAAAATCTGGTTTGAGCTTTTAACACCATTTATAGTCACAAAGAACTTTCCACATAAAATATATAGAGAAGTTATTAACTCCTGGGAACAGAAAGGATTTGTTTGTTGGCTCCAATGTTTAAAAGAACTAAAGGTTTTAGATATGCAAGTAGTAAAAACAACATACAAAATTCCACACAACAGGACTGGCTAACTTTACAGAGCATTCCATCATATTCGTAAGATTTAAGTAGAATAATTAACAATTCTTCATTTAAAGAAATACCTAAATTTACGAAATATATATATATGAAATCATATATAATGACTTTGACATGGGAAACAGTATTTCAAAATTTTACAAAATATTGATAAACTATAAAACAACACCCAAAACCTCATATTGGAAATATATAACAAAAGGACACTCAATACAGTTAAATGAAGATATTAAAACAAATATCATATTATCGATAAAATATACATCCTTTGCACAGCACTGGACAGTTTTTAATTGGAAATGCTTGCACAGAGCATTCTTAACCCCAGACAGAATCAGTAAAATTAGTTCTTCCATAAAAGGAATATGTTGGAGATGTGAGCAAGTACAAAATGCAGATTGGAACCACATTTTCTTTGATTGTGTTAAAATTAAGCCATTTTGGAATGATATTAATAACTTTCTACAAACTTTATTTAATGAATCTTTTATTTAACTAAAGCTCTTGTATTATTAAATGTAAACGAAGGTCCTCATTTGAATAGGTCAAACATGTATCTAGCATGGACTGTACTTGAAATTTAAAGGAAGTGTATAACAAGAAGATGGAATACAAACACGATACCACTTTTGGAAGACTTCTACAGCCTACTGAAGACCACAGCATTATTGGAAATTAAAATTAAAGAACTAAGAATTTATCCAAAGCCATTTATCAACAACCCTTGGGGATGAGTCTTATCATTGATTGACGCTATACAGTAATTGATCAGACACTCTGATAATGGATTGGACATACTTATAAAGTAACTGTATACATTAAGATCTGTTATAGTGTCAGGCTAATGTAAATAGTGTACATAGTTATTTAAGATGTTACGTATAAATACTATAGAATTCATTCAAATGTATTTGAAAAATAAAAAACATTTTTTGAGAAAAAAAAAAGGATCAACTGATATGGTAAAAAAAAAAAAAGAGAGAATCTGGGTCTTTCCCAAGAGACCCACTGAGACATGCTGGTCTCTCAGCAGGTCCCTTTCTGGTGATGACATCTGAGATCCAAGTCATGGCCAAAGGAGACCTTGTACAGGTGACAGTGGCAAGGCAGCCTGCAGGATTTTTTTGCAGGGGGGTTCAACCCCCCACGCAGCCATTCCAGTGTCCCATTCCTTGCCTATTTCTACCCAGTTGCCATAAACACTGTTCAAAACTCTCAGTATGCACACTGTTTAATGTTTTCCTTCCGCAATGATTACAGATATTTGGATTTAATTTGCAACTTTTATTTCAAATTTTATAGTACAAACACTAACAGACATTTGCTAAACAAAGCAAGTGTCTTACAATGAAAACACACTTAGCATTAAAACTTTTCTATGTTTGAAACTCATATTCACTGAAACAGCATCGAAAGCCACGTTCAGAGAAAATACATCTGGCCAGTGGCGGGTTAAGTTTATCTTTCGGCTGTTTTCAAATCATAGGCCCCTTACACACATTTTTAGGACCATGCAAAAGTTCTTTGATTCACCTTCCTGATTGTATTAATTATAATATATAATAACTGAATTATATCCCTTGTATAATACAGCACCACTTGTTACAGTGTGTTTTAAATTTATACTTTTGAACATTTTTCCAGTAAGTAATGAAACAAAAAAAAACATACAAACCAGTAATGACAAACTGCCCAATTCAGAACATTTCAACCATAAAAGGCCACTCAAACTTCTGTCATTACAATCCACTAGTATTAGCCAATATGCACAATCTCTGCAGAAGTAAAAGTCATCTGAATAATCCCACATTAAAGAGATCTGAAACTGATGAAGAGGTTGTTGCAAGAAAACAAGTTTATATGCCAGTGTTTCATTTACAAATTCAATGCCTGCTGCCCTTGAAGAATAAATTGTCTATGTTACATTAAAAAAATGGTAAACTGATATACTGCAATAGGGACTGGGCGGCAAGCTGAAAAACAGGTTCATAGTTACTAGGGATCTCATCCAAAGGAGGACATACTCAGGACTGCAGCACCCCACCCCCTTAAAATACAACTCTACATGCTGAGGGATTAGAACCTACAGCCCTCTGCATCAAAGTGCAAGCATTCTACCTGCTGTGCTGCTAACACTGTTTTAAAATTCTATACCACAATAGTGTTACACTTGCTAAACAAAACAGTTGCACATTTAAGTAGACAGCATCAGCAGCAGTAAATGTCTCTTCCCTTAAAACTCACAATTCCTTAAAAATGCACTTAAAAATAAATTCCACCTGCTAACTCTCAACCTCTTAGTGCAAGAAATCTGGACAAAGCCTAAAATAAACAGGGACAGGTTATTAATATTGCCCTCATGAACTTAGAAAATTGCTAGTATAACAGGATTTGTGTTGGTATGCATTTTTCTAAAGGATATGATGTCTAAAACTCAAATGTCTATCATTATTTAGCAACTTCAATCCTTTTTAGGAGGAATATGGGGCAAATCTCTGGACATTCTGCAAAAACCTGGACAGCTGAGGGGTATGCTACCTCCCTCTTATATACATATACATATACATACACACACACACACACACACACACACACACACACACACACACACACACACACACACACACATCTACCTTTGTAACTCAAATAGAAAGCTACACATTAACATGGTTGTGCTCCTCCAGCTTTATGTAATGTCACTTAGCAATAAAACTTAACAATGAAAACACTAAGAGGCATTTTTCAGTAAATATACTCCAGGTACAAGAAGAGCTCACAGTAATAATTTATAAACGAAAGTGAGTTGAAGTTGGTTTTGATCAGTTAAAATGTATCCATGCAAATCAGTTCCAGATTCACAACAGTAAGCCTTCTGGTGATTATAGAGCTGATAAATATATTCAGAAATGTGGATTAGATAAAGTTGTTATTCTTTTCAAAAGAAACTTGAGTGTAATTTTAAGGTCATTGACTTATGTGGTCACCTGATGAAGCAGAAATGTGAACAATGACATACCACAGCATCTGTGTTGCGATGGTCCTTGTGTACATTTAGGCCACACTAAGTGCTAGAGATGACTCTGACCATATGCCACAACCTTGTATTGTGCAGTCAGTGAAGCATGGGCACAGAAACCACCCATCTCAGTGCTAAAGAAATAATCTTAAGGAAATACCTCTAGCAAAGGAACATTGAATTCTCTTTACTAAGGTGTTTGTATGAAAGCAACATCACTATGGAGCATTATTCTTTATGACTATGTGCAGGATAATTTACACCAAACAAGGTAATAAGAAGCCTCAATCTTCTTTTCATGATTCCTTTGCACATTATTTAACCAGCCTGTACTGTTAAATGTAGTACAGAGCACAGAGCTTTGCTAAATTCAGAAATGCTAACCACATTGCTTATCCTTTATCTTTATTATACATTCAAATTAAGCAGTCAAGGTGGTCTGACAAGATTAGTCGTTATGAAATCATTCTAAAAAATGTCTAGTAAAGAAATTAAATAACCACACCTATATGAAAAACACGAATCCCAATCTACTCTTAGGAGTTTAATTTATTTATGAAGGTATGAATGGCGATAATAGGTTATATTATATCTTACCCAATTATATCTCTGCCTGTGGCCTTTTAGATCAAGTAAGAGTTCAGGAAACTGATAACAATCTAGATACCAATCTAGGCCAAAGTGAAGTATAAATACTGCTTCCAGAACTTAAAACACATATAAAAGCTACATGTTAGCTATGGGACCTCTGTACTATTCTATCACTGTTAGAAAATAGGTCATGATTTTCAGATTCTGATATACAAAGCTAAATAGTAAAATATATTAAGAAAAACAAACATTTACAACAGATAAGGATCACTTGGCATAGAGGCCTGCCCGTTCTTCCTTGATGGATTATCGACTAGTTTGATTAACAAATCATTTTGTCCTTTAACATATAATTTGGACTGGCTTAGGGCTAGTTTGTGCATTACTTTATTGTAGGCAATTATTTTTGAATTCACTGTCATTTCACTAATGCTGCCCTATGTTTCTATGACCATGTGTTTATTGATATTACCACAGAACTCCCCCATCTTTATCTTTTCTTTAATGTCTTTATTTCTGAAACATACTACTACCTACCCGGACTTTCTGATTTCCGTGAACAAAAGGAACACTTTTATAATTTCCCAGTTTTTTTAGACTATCCAATCTCAGTTTCTTTTAGGCCTTTTCATATGAATTCCACTGCCATCTTATCCTGCATGTTTTAGCTTCTCCCTCTGTCACATCTTGCCTCTGCCTATCTTTACAGAAATTTATTCAGAGCTGCACAACAACACCTAAGCGATTACATTCCCTAGTCAGATCACCTAAACTCGAGTCATAGCTGATCAGGCATAACAGCTTGAGATGGCAGTCACTTTTTTGCTGTTGATCATTTCAGAAAGAGCCCCTACAGAAACATACATGTCTACCTTTACCTACCTACTTCTTACATCTTACATACATGCATACACACCCCTACCTACCTATTTCTTACACACAAACACACACACACACACACACACACACACACACACACACACACACACACACACACACCTACCTTTCACTTGTACATTCAGCCACAGTCCAAACTTATTCTGAAATTCAAATTCTGCACAGGCGCGGAAGATGAAGACATAAACCATTGGTCACACAGACACAGAAGATAAAAAGAGGTTGCAAACACGTGTTGTGCTTGTGCGACTGGACACAAAGGGCATTCTTAAAGAAGAATATCCTTAAATAAAACAACATATATATTTTTTTAAATTTAAAGAAAAATAGTCTTCCGGCCAGCCAATTCCGGGGGGGGCTGCAAGTGCACCCCCTTGCACCTGCCTGCAGGCGCCCTTGGTCAGTGGTTGTTGATGATGGCTTTCCAAGCAGGATAAATTCAGGGAACAGTTCTTCCAGAGAGCCTCAGACCAAAGCCAAGAGTGCTGCAGGTGAGCCAGTAGAATCCTGCCTTGGCAGGCTATGTCCTCTTTTAGGTTAGCTAGGTCTAGAAAAGGAGTAATGTGGAAAAAAATCATCAGTGTCTAAAAGTGGTGAAGAAATGGTTCCTCCTCCAGAGTTCATCTACTAGGTCCTAACAGGTCTGACTGCAAAGTATTTACCTTATTTAACAAGCAGGAGGTTATTTGCAAGCTTCTCTTTGACGTAGGACAGTCTAAGCTGTGGCATCATGAGCAGGTACACAACCGAGTCTGTGGCCCTAGCCACCATATCAACACAATCAAAACTGCAACAACAGACGCAAGTCTGTGTGTTTGTGTGTGTCTGTTTGTGACCTTCTGTGTGATAACAGAATCATTCTTCTTTGTTTATGTATTATATTGCATTACCTGTCAGACAGTAGAGTAGATTGGTTTATTCTGTTGTCGAATCAGTTGTCTTAACTGTGATGTAGTGGGTTATAAAACCATAAATGTGTGCTTGGCACACTTGTGCATATATTCATTTGGCTATCTTACCTAACAATGGACCGCGATAAAGCAAAATACACTAGCAACAGTAAAGATATTTTGATTTTATATAGTCTAGAAACATCATCACAAATGTAAATACATTCTGCATCGTATCAGCATTGTCACTAACTGGTATAAACTACAGCAGCAACACTGGGTTTTAAGAACTCATTTAAATCGACATAGGTCAGAGGTTGAAATGGGTCCTGTGGGATTAGCCTACTACATTGGTTACCAAACTGGAATAAATAAATAAATAGAATATTTTCAGTTAACAGCAGCATAACATATTCACATTAAGAGCAGCAGCACTCATTACATTCAAAGTCAAATAACTTCAAATGACTGCAAATATATTTGTATTATAAGCACAATGCCACTAGGAACAAATAAATCTACCAAGTCATATTTTTATCCTACAAATGCTTGTTAAACGTAGGCAATTTCAGAAAAAAAGTATTTTTCCTTTCCATTACCCCAGGCAAATCACTGTTGCTATCCTCTGTTGATGTCATCTCATGGTCACAGTCTGTGCATTAAAAGCGAAATATTTCAAGAATTAAGATAGACTTTTCATGCATTCAAAACCTATATTTTAAGCATATTAAAATGCAGACATTGCTAATGTTTGAAACTGCTCCCTAGTCAGTGAAGGCTACTGAAGGAGACAAAGCTGATTACAGTAAGGAATCCTGTGACCAAGCCACTAGCATGGGTCCTTACGCTGAATTTTTAGAAACAGTGTCAACTGAGGTCTGGACTCCCGAGTGTGCAGTTCCTTGGATGAGATGTTAAATCAAGGTGGTAACTATCTGGGATAGTGGAAGCTCAGGTGGATATAAAGGATTTCACAGCCCTTAGAAAAAGTGTAAGGCCTTGGCAAAATCTCCATTAAGGATACCATCCTGGGTCTCCTCTGGATAGAGGACACTGAACTAGTGGGACTAACCCAGTTAACAAAGTCTAAATAAATAAATATATAATGACAATATCAAGAAAGGAAAATAACTGATAATGAGGAAGATGTTACTGCCCTTCACAAAGTATTATATGGCTTTGGACAAACAATACACTAATGTCAACAGAAAGGAAAGTGTACAACAGACAACAACTATTTCTTTTAAAGTCAACAGCTCAAACATTTCAAGTTTTGTAGGTTTTGGTATACTTGTTGACAAATGAAACAACTTTCAAAAATGACATACAGGAATTAAGAAACGAGGGCTCTAACATCATATGCTGTACATAACGACAGAGTTGGAATTTGATTGTCTAAATGATGCACCAAGACAAACGTTCATAGTAAACAACAGGAAAAACGTCAGTGTAAATTATGAGGAGAACAGTTAAAGTAAAAGATTTAATTTATAAAGAATGACTAAAATTTCTGAATGAATATCCTTTAGCTTGCAGAAAATGTACGGGCGATCTTATTATAATCTTTAAAGCTTGCAATTACAACTTTATTTGTTTCAATGTTTAACAAAAAAAAATCATTTAATTCATACAGAAAATCAAAACTTCTAAGGGATTTCAGTCACAGTCATTGCATCAGGAGCTGGTTTTGTAACAGGGAGGTTGAGGCCTAAAATAAACTACCCGATTCATTCAAAATTAGTAATGCAAGTGAAGACTTTAAACTGAGTGTAGACGAATTCCTTGGGGATATAAAATTTGATGCATGCTAGGCAGGCAGTTATGGACTTCTGTCATCTGTCTAGATGACAATGTGACAGTGGTGATAATGACATTGATAACATAAGTGATCCCGAAGGTGCATAAGGACCCTTTAAACCCCCCATGAAACCTATAGTCTCGGGGAAGGGGTGGTGCACCGAAACCCTGTCGATATACATTGAGAAGAAGCTGAGACCATTACTTGATCAGAATCCTACTATGTTGAACGATTCTAAACAGTTTATAACTGATTTATATGATTTTTATAAAACTGATTCGAGGGTTAAGGGTATGTTTGTTGTTACACTGGATGTGCAATCCTTATTTACAGTCATTCTGAACCAGACTGGTACAGCGATGTTGCAGTGGTACTTAGATAAGCACACAGATCTTGACAGCAAAAATGTGGAAATGCTAGCCTTATTAATGGAATTGGTATTATAAAACAATGTTTTCATGTTTGACAGTCAGTTGTGTTTACAAAAGGATGGCATAGCTATGGGCACTTCGTGTGCCAACAGCTACGCCAACATTATAATGGCTGTTTGGGAACAGGAGCATATTATAGATGGACATTATATAGGAGTCTATCAGCATTTTGTAGACAACCTTTTCTTAACTTGGACTGGTCCTCTGGAAGCTTTGGAGCAATGCTATAATTATTTTAATCAGACCTCTACTTTTCTAAAATTTACTATGAAATATTCCCAGACCTCCATAGACTTCTTGTACGTTAAAATATGTCTGACTAATGAAGGTAAAATTACCACATGCGTATTTAAGAAAGATTGTTACAGAAATAAATTTTCGCATAGAACTCATATGCATCCACAGCACATTTTTAACAATATAGTCAGAGGTCATGGCATGAGAGTATCTAGGATATGTGCTGAGCAAGAAGCGTTTCACAGAGAAATTTCACAACTGGAAAATAGGTTTGTACAGAGAGGTTATAAGAACAATGTGTGCATGACTTTAAATCAAGTTAGAAACTGTAGGACAACAACAGGTAGTCCCTATTTTTTTGGATAATATGGAACGTAGTAGGAATGTTAAAGATAGGTGTGGTAGTTTAGTTAGGATGCCAGTTCTTTATGCCAATAATGTCAAACCTGTACTGGAGATTTATAGGAAATACTGGCCGATATTAGCAGCGGACCCTGATATTAAAAAAGTTGTAGGGACACAGCCATCTTTCCTTTATAAGAATTTTCAGTCATAGTCTCACCTCAGGCTTTGTGCCCACTGAATGGCACACAGCAACAGTTATCCCACTCCACAAAGGGGGAGCCACCACTGATCCTGGGAACTATTGCCATATTAGCCTGACGAGCCTGGTCTGCAAAGCCATGGAATGTATCACGGAACTCATAAACAAAGACATTGGTAACCTCCAAACTCTGGACCCCACCCAATTTGAGTCTGTGAAAGGCAGAGCATGCCTTCTGAACATGATCAACTTCTTTGAGGCAGTCACAAAAGCCGCAGACAAGGGTAAGGTGGTTCACACAGCCGATCTTAACCTCGCCAAGGCTTTTGACACCATCCCCCATTCTGGAATTATAGCTAAACTCACTTAACTAGGTATAAATCCCTACATCACAAGATGGGATGCCAACTGGCTCACTGACATAACCCACACTGTAAAAGTTGCAGACTCCAAATCTGACTTCAAACCAGAGACAAGTGGAGTACCACAGGGTTCAGTCCTGGGACCTCTCCTGTTTGGTATCTACTTCTCTGAAATACAGGCTAACACAGAAGGCCTCTGGCTAACGAAGTTCGCAGATGACTGCAAACAAGGAGCCATAGTCAAGTCCCCAAATGATTTGGACATCCTACAGAAGGGCCTCACTGAGACAGATGCCTGGTGTCAGAGGCATGGCCATTCAAGCTCAATGTCAAAAAGTGCATAGTCATCCCCTTTGGTAAAAACTCTGTACCCATGAACTACCACATAAACATCAGTCTACTTAATGCCAAATGTGTGATAAGAGACCTTGGGACCCAGGTGGACAGTAGTCTCTCCTTTGATAATCACATCGCCACAGTAGTCAGGAAATCCTTCTATGTGGCATACCTCATCACAAAAGGGTTCTCATCCAGGAAAAAAGAGGTCATTGTTCTCCTCTAGTCGGCAGTCATTAGACCCATTCTAGAGTACAATGCCCCTTTTGGAATGTACCTCAGAAGACATCTGCAGCAGCTGGAAAGGCCACAGAAGTACCTCATAAAGAGGATTACTGGCCTCAAACAGATGCCCTACACTGACCATCTCAAAAAACTCCAGCTTTACTCTGTAGCATATTGCCTACTCCGAGGAGATCTCTGCTTAACATATAAAGCTATGTTAAACCCAGAGCTGTTGGACATGCTACACCTAAAGAAATCCCAATCCCTCCGAACTACACACTCTAGGGACCTAAACCTTGTCACCACAATAAACAGGACATGCTGGAGGGATAGATTCCTGTCCCAGAGACTTCCTATACTCTGGAACAAGCTACCCATCTATGTCAAGCAAAGTTCCTCATTAGCACTCTTCAAGAAAAATCTTGATGAGTTAATGGGAAATACACCCCGGGGGTCACTTCAGTGGCTCTGCTTGACAGGGGCACAGAAAATTAACTTTCTTGGGTGGTGTAAACCAGGAACCTTGTTGGCTAGGCTTACTTAGGCCCTTGGGCCGATAGCCTAGTACCTACCTATGAACATATGAAAAGAATGTTATGCTACCCAAAGTGAGAAGACATAAAAAGAACTAATAAAATTACGAGGCCATGTAATAAATGTAATTATTGTCAATATGTAGATAGCTCGCGTAAGTTTATTCAGACGGACTTTGGTAAAACTTTTTGGTTTCATACTGAAGGTACTGTACCTGTGACACAGAACACATAGTTTATCTAACTTATTGTGAAACGTGTTTTGTGTTTTACATAGGCAAAACAGACAGGAAGTTCATGTTTAGGATTACGGAGCATTTATATGATATTCAAAGACAAGTTACAACGAATGCTCTTGCCATACATATTATGAATAATGTAGGCACACATAACTTGAAATTCATGATAGTGGAAAATACTCGAATTAGTAATAGAATGGGGGACATCAGGAATCAAACAGAAGTCAATGAAACAAAGTGGATAGTTAAGTTAAGAGCTAGGGTCTATATCACATAGTCAAACATTTACAATGTCGAACGACATATGGTCGAGATCATATGTTTGAATTTGTAAATGTTCGAGCATGTGAATGGAAATCTCCATAAGCGGAGGTTTCCATTCACTTCAATGTGGTGCGATCTCGGATTTGGTATATTTAAGTAGCATGGGGGGGGGGGGGGACAGGGGGGCTTGCCTCCCTGTACAAAACAAGTTTTACATTTTTCCGTTGTGTTTTTATTTTTTTATAGCTAGTCGAAGTTCCGTGACTTTGACATATGTGTTTGAACATATGTCAGTCAAAGTTACGGCACTTCGACTGCGTGATATATATACCCAAGAGTTGATGTAGGCAAGGGACTTAATGACAAAGTTCCTATTAAGCCTATACTTAAAGCAAGGCCTCTTAGAAAATAAATGAATAAAATAACATCTTTCTGTTCATTACCATTTTTATATGCGCCTTTATGAAAAATTATTCATATTTGATTAATGTAGGTTTGTTTGGAAGATATGTATATGCCTTTAAGGGGGGGTTATCTAATTGGTTTTCAGTTAAGGGGTTTTATTTAAACTGAAGCTGCTGTAGTGTTAGTTAAACGTCTGAGGGAGCAGTGGGATTCACTGTGAAAGCGCTTGCATACTTGTTTTTGTTATTAAACCTTTTTGAACTGGAACGCAGCCATGGGTTCATTTATACTTACATTGATGATGATGAAGATGATATCCTCCACAGGCTCAGAAATACATCTTTTGAAAAAATATTAGAGGAGTCACGAAAGTGAACAGTATTCATAAAAATGAAAACTAGGATTAGTAAAACTTTTTCTTCAGTGTACAAGGGTATTTTACATTAACAACTAACTGGAAATGGTTAGGAGATGGATGACCTCCCTTTTATAAGGATGTGTTTTGTGATGGGCAATGTATTTATCCACTGAAGGAGGGAGGGGACACCTATCATGAGCAGTTTAATAATTTACCATCTGAGTAGCACCAGTGGTTACATTTAAGTTTGCAATGCTGGGCAATCCCTACAAAATACTCTGAAATGTCTTGAAATCCAGTTATGCATTCAGTAAGCCTTTATCATCAGTTTTTAAGGCTGTCCAGTAGAACAGTTATTAATAAAACTGCATTGTCATAAGTCACTGTGGTTTTGACATTACCTCATTCTTGATGGCCAAAGAGTAATACCATAATTCCAAGATTTGATATAATTATTACAATTTATTCAATTGGTACAATGTATACAAAATTTGTGACTTGTAAAGATCAGTAGTTTTAAGAAAAAGTGTTAGGTGAAACAAAAAGTATATTCTTTCGCATTAAGTAACACACTTGATAAAAAAGAAAACATGTAAAACATCACAGTATTGTATGGTTAATGCCTCTTTTGTAAATTTCAACTGGCAAATCTAGCCAAATACACTTTGTGCCCATATTAACCAAATGGTAATACAACTGCACCACATTCCCAACTTGTGTAAAAACAGGATACTACTATTCCAATACTACACTTCTAGGTGAAATCATTTAACTGAATTACATCCTCTTAAGAAAATGGCTACTTATGAACAGGCTGATTCATTAAAATAAGTTCAGGGAAATAAAAAGGACTGTATTCCAAATGTCACTGTGCAGAATCTGTTTTGTCTAAACGCACACACTCACAAATAAAATCCAAAGCCAAAAAGGGTAACTCAGAAACCATAAAAAGTACAACAAAGAAGTTTGCAGGAGGTAAGTAGCATGCACTCACTGATGAGTTTGTGTGTGTGTGTGGGGGGGGGCACATCCCCAATAAATTGTTTACCAACTCCACAGTCATACTACAGTGAAAAAAATGGAAAAGTTCCCTGAAAGTGCATCACCAGCTCACACAACAGAACACAGTGCAGTTAAACGAATCACAGCATTCATCTTTCGCAAGAAAACAAATGATCAAAGAAGCCTTAAAGAAGTGTACGTATGCCACCGTATGTCATAAATACATGTGTGTGTGTGTGTGTGTGTGTGTGTGTGTGTGTGTGTGTGTGTGTGTGTGTGTGTGTGTGTGTGTGTGTACATACATACACACACACAAACACCCATATATATATATATATATATATATATATATATATATATGTGTGTGTGTGTGTGTGTGTGTGTGATATATACATACCTATATGCACATATATATATATATATATATATATATATATATATATATATAAATATACACACACACACACATTTTATATATATATATATATATATATATATATATATATATATATATATAGGTAGGTGTGTGTATGTGTGTGAAGTATTTTTTTCTAAAGAACACCTACAAGAATTAACTATTTATAACACCTGTCTGATGATATAAAGGAGAGTGACTTCCTACACTAACAGTGACCTAGATGCGAGTTGCAATCCAGCTACAACTGTAGTGTTGAAAGAGAGGAAAGACCATGTAGCCAAGTGGTGTTGATTTCCTATGTTTTACTCAGTGGGTCTTATCACCATGCAGCTTTTAACAATACAATGATAGGATAGGTTACAGGATATCCAAAGATGGAAACAGTACTATGCATATATCTCCACCAATAACCTTCCATTTCCATTTTACACACTACAATGGAACAAACATTAAGAAAATAAAAGATTGATGTACTTCACGACAGGCTGTCCCTCCTCTCCCCATAATTAAACCTAGTGTTTTCCCATCATTACTAGGCATGAATATAGGCATCAAAGTGTGGCTGCTGGACTTATTGAGACCCATAGAATAAAAAAGTGGAATCCTTCACGCATGCACACTTTTAAGTCAATTCTAGTAACTACTTAGATTTCTTTACAGTATGACAAAAGTGAGAAACTGTTACGTTTACCTTATTTCGCAGACATTATCACCATACAAGTAACACCTCAGTCGATTTACAGACTGTAAATCTCTTTCCTCTTCTATTCCTGGACTTTCAGGTGGTAAGTCTTTAATAATCTTCACAAAGGACTTTGGAAAAATACCAGTCGTATTTCTTATAGTGCCCTATGTTCACAGAATAAAGAAAACAATCCTTTATTTTTGGCTTCTGTCCATTTTGTCTACACCAAGCTTCCATACAAGTATTACTCAGGATTAACTAACCAATAAAGGTAAGAACAATCACAGTCATGCTAGACAAGTTTCCAAGTACTAATCAGAAATAATTACTCAATTAAAAAAAAAAAATTACATTCATGCCTAGGATGTTTAGGTAGTACAAGAAGGAAAGAATTCTGGCGGGACAGCAGTGGTCCCACCAATGGTGCAGATAATAAGGGGTTTGATAGTGTTAGAGAAAACAGGATCTAGTTAAAGCAGATGGCTTGTGCATCCCAATGACAGTCTACTCTCCTTGGGGAGTAAATGGGATTCTAGGACGGAATTAGACTTGGTTCTCATCTTACCCCATTAAAAGGTACAAGTACAGCAGACACTGTACCTAGAAGGATGGATACTAGTCTCTGGTGTACACAGTTTCATGCCAGGGAATAATTCATGACACCAGAACATAACTCATAAAGGAAGCTCCTTCTACAAACAGGGATAAAGGCAGCTGAATGTGTGAGTATAAATGCAACCATCTGCCCACCCATGCTAATAGGTATGTAGGGTACAAGAATCCACCCCATCCCTATCTGATATGTAAAACAGAAGTTTACTTAAGAGACAGGAAGGAGACACCAAACTTTCATTACGTAAGTTTAAGTGTCTACCACATGTATACACACATGCACCTACACCTACACACACACACACTCAAATGGGGAGAAGAAATAGCCCTAATAAATAGAAAGAGCTACATAGACTCACTTTGTAATCTACCACACAAATGCCCCCCCCCCCCACCCTATCAGGGAAGCATCCGTAGAACAAAAGGACAACCTATCGTGACATGAAGAGAGGTCAACCACCACTGAAGATCCTTTTTGCATGAGTTCGTGATCATTATAAGGTGAGACATTGGGAGCTCTTGATAAGACCATTGACTGAACAACAGCTACTGCAGAATCCTCATGTGCATGCAACCCAGCGGTATGGCCAAAATTGCAGCTGCCATCATGCCTAACAATTTTAGCACTTCTGATGCTGGAGCCTTGTTTTTGGATATCAGATTGCAGACCTGCTGACGGAGTAGTAAGACTCTTTCTACTGGAAGTCTCAGTGTGGTGGTGGTGATGTCCAATTCTGCTCCGATAAAAACGTTATGTTGTAATGGCGACAAGGCAGAGTTTCCTGAGTTTATCGTAATGCCCAGCTGACTGCAGAGTGAAAGAGTGGTGTCCTTGGCTTGAATGAGTTGATGCCTGGTGGTGGTGGTGAGGAGCCAATCGTCTAGGTACGGAAGCACCTGGAATCCTAAACTTCTCAGGTGAGCGGTGACCACTGCCATACATTTGGTGAACACTCTGGGGGCTACAGTGAGACCAAAGGGCAGGGCTCGAAACTGGTAATGATTGGCTCACAGCCAGAAGCGCAAATGATCCCTGGATGGTCTGGCCATTTTTATGTGGTAATACGCATCCTGGAGATCTATCGAGCACATCCAATTGTCTTTCCCTAAAAAGGGAAGTATTGACTGAAGCATGACCATCCCAAACTTCTCTTTCTTGACAGATCTGTTTAGTCTGCTGAGGTCCAATATAGGTCTCCAGTCCCCTGTCTTTTTTGGAACTAAAAAGAATCTTGAGTAAGTTCCGGATCCTATCTGGTCTGCTGGGACTGGTTGGATGACTCTTTGTTAGCAACGATCGGACCTCTATTGTTGCCTGTTCCCTGTAACTGGGTGGAACGTCTGGGGATTTTTCTTGTCAATGAAGGGGGTGCAGTGAAAGGAATGAAATATCCTCTGGAAATAATACTTTGTATCCAGTTGTCATTTGTAATCTTGAGCCAGGTGTCTTGATACAAAGATAAGCAACCCCCAACTGCCTCCAGAGTAGGACAGTAGGGCTTCCTTTTAGGAGTGCTGGTAGGCCTTCCCAAAGAAGTGATCTCTGTCACCATGGTTTTGCGGACCCCCTCTGCCGTGAGGGTGGTGTCTTCTATTATTGCTCCCTCCTCTGCTCCTGGAGAGGGATTCAACACATGTGTCCTGAAAGGCTCCTTGGGCTTTTCAGAACCACATCTTTCCTCCCCAATGACCCTTGGGGTAGGGTCTGGTAGAGGTAGAAAAACAGACTCCAACGGCAGAGTCTTTCCTTCATGCTCACACCGAGTTGAGGGTAGGAAGCTGGGAGGCAACTTTATCTAAAACAATCCTTTGCAGCTATGTACCCTAAACAGTATCTCCCAGCTCTTTAAGGAGATCTCTTTGCAGTCTAGTAAAATGGGTTAGATAGTTGAGCGGAGTGTAAAGGTCGTTCAACTGTAAGTGCACTTCCCATACCTATCCATGATCCTAGAATCTCTGATAGGAGGATGGATAGAAGAGGAAGTTTCAGAAATGTCCTTTTTGGTGGCTGCCGCCACCACCATGGCATCAACTGGCACACCCTTGGTCAGAAAAGATTTGTCCTGGGGAGCAGAGATAAATTTATTAGGCCTCCTGAGGACAGGCACCACGATGTCCAGAGACTCCCACGCCCTTCGTGAGACCAGCTGCATAAGCTTATCCAAGGGCAGAGACACCCAAGAGGTGGAGGGCTGAGACCAGAAAGCCTTCAGGAGAACTGACTCGTCTTCAGTAGAGTTGGTGGACTGACAGTCACCCCTCTGCCTAAGGATTTCTAATATCTCAGCAAAATCCTCCGAGGGGGACCATGGGGAAGTCGGCATCAGATGTCAGGGACTCCTGTGGGGAGTCTAGATGCTTCCTCTTACAAATTCTCTTCCTGGGAACCTCATCAGTGGGGGCTTCTGGTGAGGTCTCAGAAGAGCAGGGGCCACCCAATGGGGCTTCCTGAGGCTCTGGGTCTCTACGCTTTGCAAGGATCTGTGAAGCAGAAGCAGACACAGGTGCTTTAGGGGAGGAGGTAGTCGGACCTGAAGTTAAAGATGTCTTAGAAGACATAACTCTCCTCATGGCTTAGAAGGCACCTCTGCCCTGATGTGAAGGGACTGACAGATCCAAGGAAACTATCAATACTCCCGGCACCGGGACAGTGGGCTCTGAGCCATAGGTAGGAGCCAAGCTCATCTGAGCCGAAGCCCTGAGAGGCAGAGTCAGAACAGACAAGTCGGTCCAACTATCCTCCCCGGAGCTGACCAGAGAGTGTCGGCTCCTAGATTCCTCAATCGTTACTGAGGAAGTCAGAGTAAACAGAGCCGAAGACAGTGGAGCAGGCATTGGCTCCGAAGCTCCACGATCAACAAGTCCAACTCATCTGGTTCCAAAGGACCAGTAAGGCTCGGAGGAGGAAGAGTAGTAGCTGGTAAGATGGTCTTCAGTTCTGAAGCCGCTTGGGTCAGAGCCGATAAGAATTCAACGAAGGCCGGTGCCTGTAAAAGCTTCTGCACCACACGATCCACATCCAAATCAGAAAGGCTAATCGAAGACAGAGATGAGTGGATAGAGGGTGGTACAGACTGTAAGAGTGGAGACTTAGGCACTTTGGATACCAGTTCCAAAACTGGGGACCAGCTCCAAGGTCTGTGGAACCGGCGTTGAAGTGTTTTTAGAGTTCTTACTCTCAGAAGTCTTGGAAGACTTTGAGGACTTGCTGGATCCATCTTGGTCGCCCAAATCTTCTTGGAATGAAGATTTAAGTAAACCTCTGTCGATCAATTTTCGCTTTCTCTCCTGGAGAACCCTAGAAGAGAAAGAATGACATAGGGAGCAGCTCTCTTGGAGATACAATGCTC
Organism: Protopterus annectens; assembly: GCF_019279795.1. NCBI lineage: Eukaryota > Metazoa > Chordata > Ceratodontiformes > Protopteridae > Protopterus > Protopterus annectens. The sequence continues at coordinate 1,333,120,479 of NC_056725.1, forward strand.
CCAAACAATAAACACAGTTTACATGACTGCCGGTGAAAGACATTTTTTGCCCACATTTAGGGCATTTTTTTAAATCCTGATTTAGGGTGTTTGTCTTGGTCAGCCATATTATAACACACAGAATCAAAAGAGAGTGCTGTAAAACTGGACACACCCAAACAATAATAATCAAACAAGCCCCTTTAAAAACTACGGGCTAAACAGTAGTCACACACATTCAAAAACTATTTATCTAAACTGAAGATATATAAATATATCAAAGTTGTGACAGAAAGTCACTATCTAAAGGCACACAACAATACTATATACTATTTCACGCACTAAAACCTAAACTTTAATTCTAATTATTTTAAAGCTGTGACAAAAAGGTCACTATCTAAGCACACACTATAATCTAAACTAGTAATAAAGATAGCTGTGACAGAAAGATCACTATCTAAGAACACACTAATCTAAACTAGGCTTAAGAAAATGAGCCCAAATAGTAATTTAACAAAAAGACACACCAAGGGAAGGGAAACTACACAAAAAAGCTGTAAGAGCTTATCTAAGTATCTAAAACTATTATTTAGAAAGAATTATCAATATTATGAAAAATATTTGAAGAAATAAGGTTTTTACTGGCCCGGGCTAGTGAAAACCTCCGCTGTATTGCAGCAGCAAACTAGATCTGAAGTAACTCTAAGTGCATCATGGGATAGGGACTTGGCCTCGAGCTATCTGAAGACCTCTTTGTAGTAGGCCGACTTGGAAACCCATCTGTAAGAATGAACAGCGAGATAGAACAACTTAACATCACTAGTTTGGAGGCAAAGGCTTTCAGCCTTCCTGAAAGCAACCAGACAGAGGGAGGCTGAGCCCTGAAAGAACAATGCTATGGACATAAAAAAATAAATGTCCTCAACCTGGCATAAAAAAATACCTACTAACAAGGGGGATAGAGGGAAGGATCAGCTACTTCAGCAGTGCTCATTCAAATATCTATTGTTATGGTAAGTTGAACTTGTACAACTGTACTACATTCATTATATTGATCACTGCTGCACAGCCTTGGTTATATGGGTAGATTACCATAGCTAACATTTGGGAGGTGGAAGGAGCATGCCAAGAGCCCCTGGAGAATATTCCTTGCAAAGCCTGATTTAGACCTAGAGAAGGAATCAAGCTTATAGTGTTTTGTAAAGGTTTGAACAGAGGACCAAGTTGGTGCTTCTAGAACACTTCTAGAATCCAAACCTTTCCAAAAAGCCATAGATGAAAACAAGGCCCAATTAGAGTGGGCCTTGACCCTACCTGGAAGAGTTTTGTTGTGGTGAGTATAACAAAAGTATAGTCTTACACAACAATTTTGAAACGGTCTGTTTCGACAAAGGTTGTCCCTTCTTCTTACCTTCACAAAACATTAACAAATCATCTGAATATCTGAAAATTTAGTTCTGTCAATATAGTACCTGAATTGTCTGTAGACATCCAAGGTACGGAATATCCTTTCTTCCTCATTTTTGGGTTCAGGAAAGAAAATGGGGAGATGGATAGTTTGGTTTTAAATAAACTAGATAACACTTTAGGCATAAAAGAAGGATCAGTTGTTAAAGAAACCCTGTCCCTCTGGAAAATGAAGTAGGGTTAAGTCAACATAAGAGCTAACAGCTCAGATACTCTTCTTGCAGTAGTAAGTGCAATTTCTAAAACTGTTTTCCATGTTAAGAACCTCAAGTCACCCAGGTCATCTGGTTCAAACGGAACAACTGTTAACTTCTCTAACACAAAATTATGATCCCAAAGTGGGGACACCAATTTTCTTGGAGGCCTCTAATGCAAACCCCCTTTCAAAAATATTGTGACTTGAGACTGCATTGACAGGGGAGGATCCATGGGCAGACATGCTGAAATGGCCAATAAATAAATTTTAATAGAGGTGTATTAAAGGCCACAGGATAGTAACTCACACAAATATTGAAAAAACAGAGAACAGCTAGCCTTGAATGAATGCTGATTATTTTGCTGGCACCAAATGGAAAACCTTTTCCATTTGCCACTATATGACTTTCTAGTAGCAGGTTTTCTTGCATCCATTAGTACCTTCTGCATGTCCTTGGTAAAGGGATGCCTAAAAGGAATTAAAACCCTATCATCCAGGCAGTCAATTAATTGGCGTTGGGGTGTATGAAACACCCTTGTTTTTGTGTGAGTAGATCCAGTCTATGACAAAGCTTGTGGTAATTGTCCCTAACGATTTCCAAAAGAAGGGAGGATGCCCATTGCCTGGGCCAGAAAGAAGTCACCCCAATTATCTTGGGGGATTCCCACCTTGCATATTAGTGGAAAGGGTAGAAAAACATACAGGAATATTCCTGTCCAAGGAAAAGAAAATGCATCTCTCTTCCAGGCCCTCCTGCGTGGAGTGCTAGAACAGAATCATGCTAGCTGATTGTTCAGACCGGAGGCAGAGAGGTCTACTTGAGAAACTCCCCGGAGATGGATCAATTTTTGGAAGACCCCCTGATCTAGTTTCCATTCCTGAGGGTCTGCCTTTGTCCTGCTCAACTGATCTGCCACACAATTCTGCTCTGACGGAATGCTGGATTACTCCAAAGTGAGATTGTATTTTGAAGCTATATCCCAAGCTAACATGGCTAGCCTGCAAAGGGGATACAACCTGATTCCCCATTGCTTGTTGATATACCACATGATTGTGGTATTGTCTGTAACAACTTGAAGAGGTCATGGGGACCAAAGATGATATATATATATATATATATATATACACACACACACACACACACACACACACACACACACACACACACACACACACACACACACACACACGTGTGTGTGTCTCTCTTTGGTGTACCACACACCTTGCACTTTTATCCTTCCTGAAACTGTTCCTCAAGTAAAGGCTGAGGACGAGGAGTCTGTGGTGACTGACTACTTTGGAAAAGGAAGAGAGAAGAGGAGATGTGGATTTAGGGTTATCTGTTGCCTCCACCAAGTGATTTCTCTTCTGACAAATCCCAGCACTGAGATTTCAAAAGACAAAAGCTGTTGATGCTGGGACCAAAGAAACTTCAGATACCAAAGCAAAAAATATATATGATAGCAGGATAAAGGTTGGTAAGACAAAAATAAGAATAAAATAAATTAAGAAATACCAAACCAACAGGCTAAAATCCAGGAACTTTAATAGATGTATCCAAAAGATTGTTAAGCGCTTTCACGGTGACCACACTGCTTCATCAGACAAAATTAACTAAGAAATACAAGTCTTTTATACAAAGTGTGATCAATAAAAATCTCTTAATTATAATGTCATCAAAAAGTTACATTTTTTAAAAGAACACATGCTAATGCATTACTATCTTTTTTATTCTTTATGTCTCTCTAATGTTCAAGGATCCTATCCTTAAAGGGTCTATTTGTCTTGCCAACATAATGATTGGGGCATAAATAATGTAAGGGACTTCTTACATGACAAGGAAGGCTTTTCTGATGATAACATAAAACGTATATGTTCCCTATTAGAGATTGTGTTAGAAAATAATATTGTTCTATTTGAACAGGAATTTATTTCTGCAAAAGGTTGGCGTGGCCATGGTCACTGACTGTGCCAATAGCTATGCTAACCTAGTTTTGGTGCAATGGGAACAACAGCATTTATTGTCAAACAGTAATATATTTGCAGAGCACCTTCTTTGGTATGTCCATTTTGTTGATGATATTTTTATGTTATGGGGTGGCACAGTTGATGATTTGAACAATTTCATGAGGTATATGCATAGTACCACTTCCTTTCTGAAATTTACATGTGCACACTCTTTTGAACATTTAGAATTTCTAGATGTCCAAATAGACAAAGCAGGCTTTGATTCTGTCCATAACAGCCTATCTAGAAAACCTACACGCAGAAATGCACTTTTACACAATAATAGTATGCATCCAAGGCATATAATGAGAAATATGCTTAAAGGACAGGTATATAGAATACTTAGGCTTCATAATGATGATACAGTTGCACGCAAAGCTCTTGAATCTTTGAAAAATTATTTTTTAGATAGGAGCTATCAAGAAATAGAAATAGATACCTGCATCTCTGAAGCTTGGAAGCAGAGATTAGATAGATGCAGGCCTTATTTTAAATCAACTACAAGCTCACATACACTAGGACGGCAACAGGACTCTACTAGTAATATTTTTAGAGTGCCTCTACAATATTCTAGTGATATAAGTCAATATTGGGACATTATAAAGAATAAATGGAACATAATGAACAGTGTACTTGAGTTAAAAGACAAGATAGGAAGTACTCCACATTTTTCTTTCAGAAACAACAAATCCCTCAAGCAACATCTTTGTTATAAGCCCAATATGCTAGAGAAAGGGAACCCATTATCTGACAGGATTAGTACATTTCCTTGCAGAAGTTGTTCAGCCTGTAAATTTATTTTTACCTGTCTGTCATACACACACCCAGTTTTAAGATTCACAATTAATGTTGATTTTTATGCTGACTGCAAAATGTGTAACCTTGTATATTTTTCTTTCTGTCAACTATGTCATGCATTTTATGTTGGCAAGACAAATAGACCCTTTAAGGATAGGGTCCTTGAACATCAGAGAGACATAAAGAATAAAAAAGATAGTAATGCCTTAGCAGCACATATTATGAGCCATGGTACCACACACTCATTTAGGTTCTTTGTATTGCAGATTTTAAAAATCACACAAACTATAGAACAGAAGTGGATTTTATTGTTGAATGCAGAAAATATACCTGGTCTAAATGTTTTTTCTTTCACTGAAACCCTTCCTGAAAGGACATAGACTTAGACATAAATGTTTTATTTTTATATATATTTTTATAAGTGCAATATGTTTGCATACATTTTTATAGCTGTTTTTATTCATGATATATGAATGTGTTTTCTGCAGTATGTGTTCTTTTAAAAAATGTAACTTTTTGATGACATCATAATTAAGGGCTTTTTATTGGTCACACTTTGTATAAAAGACTTATATTTCTTAGTTAATGTTGTCTGATGAAGCGGTGTGGTCACTGTGAAAGCGCTTACCACTCTTTTGGATACATCTATTAAAGGTCCTGGATTTTAGCCTGTTGATTTGGTATTTCTTCGTTTATTTTAAACTGCAGATACCACTGTATCTTTTTCATGTGCACTCTTCCCAGTGGTATGAGAATCACAGAAACTAGGAGAACCAAAATTCTTGGTGTTCTCTCGCAGTGACCAAAGCATGAGTGGAAAACTCTAGAAGTAGATCTAAATCTAACTTATTTTTTCCTGTGGAAGAAAAGCTCTTTGAACTAAGATGTCTAGCTGACATGCCAGAAACATAGTCATGTGAAGAGTTAAGAAAGACTTTTGAATGTTCTCTTGGGATGCCAGCTTGTGTAAGAGATCTCTCAGCAAACAGATTCCTGACTCTTTGAAAAATATCCTACAAAGATAAGTAAGTCATCTAAATAGCCTCGATAAGATATGACTGGAACTGGAGATATACACTTTGTTAACACTCTCAGTGCAGTGGACAGTTCAAAGGGTAAGGCACAGAACCGGTAATGTGATCTAGAAACAATCCTTAAGAAGTGCCTGAAATCTGGATGAATACTGATGTGATGATGGCCATCTTTTAAAACTAGTCTCAACTCTTCTTCCTCATTCAAGTTTCCTAGTAACAAGTTGTGAAGTGACATAATTTTGAAATTGGGCACTAGCACAAACAGGTTTATAAATGAAAGATCCGAAACCAGTGTCCATTCATTTCCTTTCTTTGGCGCCAAAAAAGCATCCATTAATAAAACCACTTTCCGATATGGAAACCTGAGAGGGTGGACTATTTTTTTCACTCTCTAGGACAGCATGCGATGAGTGGCCATTGGAAATAAACAAGTCTGGCCTGGAGGATGATAAATTACCTCCTGGAAAGGAAGAAATTCCTCCAATTTGCCATCTGAAACCTTGATGAATGATCTTCAGAACCCATTTGTCTGAAACTATCTGCTGCCAAAGATAAAACTGGAGAGTCAGTCTTTTGGAAAGACAAAAAGTGGTGCCAGGGTGGGAGGGGGGAACAAAGTCCCTTAAACAGTCATTCTGAATTATTGAACTTTTCTTGGTTGTGGTAGTTTCCAAAATTCTTCACGGAACCCCCTCACCATTGCTTTTTAAACATCTGTTTGCCTGCATTTTTTTTGGGACTGTTTATTTTGTTTCTTACCAAAACTGGATGAGGAGTTAGAGAATCCCTTGGAAAATTTGGAAAAGGACTGAAAAATCTTAAGAATCCCTGTATCAGCTTACCCCTTTCCTCACACTTTTTGATCACCTCTGCCTCACAGGGGCAAAAATCAAAATCTCTAGCTGAAGGAGAATTTAAAATCTCAACTTTAACATCAATAGGAAGGTTCTGAGAATGCAGATATGCAAATATCTTCAAAACAGTAACAGCAGCCACAGCCCTTGAAGAAGTAACAACAGAATCATACACACACTGTATACAATGAGTAGTGACTTGAAACAGAAACATTAAATTATTTAAATCAGATTTTTCCTCATAAGAATAAACTGCAGACAAAATATTCCTCAGTACTTTCACAATTAGTCAGGACAAAGCTTACCATATGAGCCTGAAAATTCAAAATTCTAAAAATTAAAGTTGCAGAAGCATATACTTTTTCTCATACTTATAATCAGTCTTCCCATCCTTATCAGATATAGTAGGACTGGAATTAACTGTTTAGCAGCAGAAGGATTACCTAACTCTGTAGCTGATGGATCAGGTTTGGGAACAGTGTATAAAAACTTAAAAGACTTTAGGAACTTTACACCCTAGCTGTCTTTTTAGGAGCAGCTCCATGACTGTCAGAAAAATTGCAGATAGTAAAAACACACCTTCTGAGGCAGACAAAAACTGTAGGAATGGGTTCTGGAAAGTCATTCTGTAACAGCTCATAGTACTTTCTTAAGGACTGAGAAACCTCAGTGTTCTCCCAATGAAAACACTGACACATTCTAGAAATATTCTTAGAAAAAGAAATGCAGCAGGAAGAATCAGTAACTCAGCTGTCCTCTGAGTCTGAATCAGAAATCTTATGAAAAAGCCCTGGATCTGTCCCTTCATCCTCCTGTCCACATTCAGAAATATTGAATCTCTTCAGAAAAGGAAGTTTCCCTCTTTCTTGTACCCGAAATTAACTTACAAGAAGGAGCAATAGCCTGAATTAAACATTGAACCAGACCCAGTAAACTACTCTTGTCTAAGAAAATTTGAGGAGGAGTACATATATGCGGAGTTTTCTGCTTTTTTGGTAGGACAAATTGAGGCAGCAGTCTTATTAGTTGCAGCAGCAGCTTTCCTAGAGATGGGCACAACATTCTGACTAAACAGTGAAGACTTCCCTATTCCCTTTCCCACTGCCAACAAGAGTGGCTCTATCCTGTCCACCGAGGGGACCCCAACAGCTAAAGAGGGCATGGTTAACTCCTGGTCCATAGGTGCTACATCAGAAGGATTCAGGGTACAACTAATGGCAACAGCACAGTCATCCACCTGTGCCTGAGGCAAACTGCTAGCCTGCTGTGGTGGCAAGGGCTGTTTGTTTAACTTTTCCTTTCTGTGGCTGGAAAAAAAGGCAGCCACTTTTTTCCATGGTCAAGCCAAAATGGTACCTCTTTCCCAGGGAAAACAAGCAGCAAATGCCAGTAAAAATAAAAAGTCACTTTTTTATAAGACAAACACAGTAAAAAGCACTTAAAAACACTGTCAGCTCAGCAAAGTAAAATAAACACTTTTTCCACAGCAAAAATGGTTTTCAGTTACTTTAAACAACATTTGAACTGACAGGAAAAAAGAAGGTTTCTGTTTAAAAGTACAGTACCATCTTGTGACAGTCCATTAAAACACCAACTCCTAGCTTTAAAATAACTTTCCTAAAGAGGAAGATATAAATAATAAGCAAAATTATTACATGGAAGGTCCCCCCCCCAAAGGAAACTTATCTACCCAGCAAAGGAACAGCAAAGGTTGGCTTGTCAATCCGTAAAAAAAGTCTCAGAGAGGATTATTCTTCGGCGGCAGTAAAGCTCTGAAGTGCTTGGTTCACAAACTTTGTCTTTTAGTGAGCTGATCTCAACCTGCCTGATAGTTTGGGTGCCTGGAAGGTGTCCGGGAGCTTTGGAAGCTGAGTGGCTGTTATAGCTACTGCAGCACTGATCAATATGATAAACACTGATAGATTTAAGTCTACACAACTATTCCAAAGACATCCACCTCTTCACTAGTTTGAATCTCTCAGAAAGGGTAACTATTATCTATAGATAATATGCTATTAACGAGAAACTGGGAATTGTTTAAAACTCAGAGTTTTACAGTAAATGACAACTTATTTTATGTCTTGTTATATATGAGCATCACTAAACAGCCTTTACAGAAATATATACTGTTAGAAAAGTAAGTGCAACTCAGTGTAACAGCAAATTTTCAATGGAACTCAAGGAGTGAATGTGCCTTTTTTGTTACAGAAGAAAAGTTATGAGAACTGTTATGACATTTAAGCACACCTGCTTAACCACGTGAAAAGTTTTACAGTGTAACTACTGAAAATCTACATAATTATCTAAACCCCAATTACTGGTATTATCATTAACACTGAAAGTGTATCTGTTAGCTAGCTGAGCTATTTTCTTCAAGTGTACAGACTGACAGTTCACTGTCTATTTGTCGAAAGTAATGTAAGTAGATTTGTGAGTCACTACTTCTAAAAGCCTTCACAAGACACCAAAATACTTCATTAACAATAACTACCCTAAAATATCCCTTAAACACAGATGTATCCGCAGAAATATCTACTGAAGATCATTGTTGCTGTAAACGAATAGTTGGGTAAAATCTTACCATAACCACAGATGTCCTTCTCTTCCATGTTGCAGTATTCATAACATGAGGGAGATTCCACCTAGGTGGCCCAAACGTCCGCCCAGTATACCAAAGACTTAAGCTACTGCAAGTTATGTGCAAGTTTGCACATAATGTAGCTGAGCGCCAGCCATAAAAGTGACATCTGCACATACCATCCTCAGAACTGAATGTCCCAATCAGAACATCGGCCCAAGGATAAGAGGTAAAACAAAATGTCATCCTATAAAAAGTCTAAACCAAGGGGGAAGGAGGGTGAGCTAGAATACTGCAACATGAAAGAGAAGGACATCTGTGGTTCTGGGAAGATTTTACACAACTATTCTATGTCCTTCTATTACAATGTTGCAGTATTCATAACACAAGGGAGAATACCAAAGCTCATAAGTCATTAGGGGGAGATAGAAGCACAAGAAGTCTCCACAAAGCCATGCAGGATTGCTCTAGTAAACCCTGCTCTGGATCTGGAAACAGAATCCAGTTTGTAGTGTTTTGTAACGGTGTGGACAGAGGACCAGGTAGCTGCTTCTAGGATAGAAGCAGTGTCCAGTCATTTAAAGAAGGCTCCAGAGGTAGCCACATCTCTGGTTGAATGGGCCTTGACAGAGGAAGACACAGTTTTCCCCTGAGAGAGACAGCAAAAGATGATAGCGGTTTTGCCAACACCCTAAGATGAAAAGAAATAAACAGTTGTTCAGATTTTCTAATAGATTTGGTTTTGTCCAGATAAAATCTGAGTTGTGTGTGTACATCTAAGGTGTGCAGCATTCTCTCACTGGAGTTTTGAGGTGAGGGGAAAAGCGTGGGTAGATGAATAGATTGACTGAGGGACAAGTCATTGACCACTTTAGGCATAAAGGAAGCATTGGTACGAAGGGATACCCTATCCTTATGAAAAATCAGAAAAAGTTGGGAAGCCATTAATGCTTGGAGTTTTGAAACCCACCTAGCAGACGTAATGGCTACCAATAAAACCATCTCCCAAGTGCAAAATTTTAGGGAAGAAGAAGCATCAGGTTTGAATGGAGCTTGGGTCAGTTTTTCCAAAAAAAGAATGTATGTTCTTACCATAACATTCCATCTGTGTTGTCAATCTTCATTCATTCTTGACAGTTGGGTTTCAGTTACGTCCTCAGAACCGACTCTGCCATTGTAAGAAGCTTGCACCAGCCAGAAAATCTCTCAAGCTAAGGTTGCCCATAGTGCATGTCTCCCTTCCCTTCAGTTTGAGTCTGCCCGTAGAAACAAAAAAGCAGAAGCTTTGTCTGAGCAACTGCCCTACCACTGGACCAGGACTAGTTCTGAACCACTAGAAGCCTATGGAGGGGGTTGGAGGGTGGGATGTCAAGAATGAATCAAGATCAACAATACAGATGGAATGTTATGTTAAGAACATAACTTCTTTTTCTGGTGTTGTCAATCTGCATTCATTCATGACAGCTGTGACAGAGTCCCTAGCTACTTTATGTCCCGGGAGGCTCCTATGGAAGGATATTCCTGAGCACCATGGAGCCAAAGGATGCTCTTCCCCTGGAGACCATATCCAATTTGTAATGAGTGATAAAGGTATGAGGGGAACTCACTTAGCTGCTGCGCAAATGTCATCCATGAAGGCTCTAGAATGAAAGGCCACCAAAGTAGAAAATGACCCGGTAGAGTCAGCCTTGATTTTAGTTGGTAAACTCATTTTATTTTGATGATAAATAAAGGTGATACAATCTCTCGACCATTTTGACAACGTATCTTTGGAAACTGGCTTGCCTAGTCGAGGACCTGAAAAGGACAGGAGCAGTTGGTCCGATTTTCTGAAGGATTTCGTTCTGTCCAAGTGAAAATGTAATTGTCTGTGTACATCCAACAAATGCAAACAATATTCTTTGTTTGAAAAATTTGGGAAGAAAATGGCAGGCCAATAGATTGGTTAATATTTGAATTCAAGACAACTCTGGGTAGAAAGGAAGGGTTAGTCTTAAGCAATACTCTCTCTTTATAAAAAATTATGTATGGGCGCTTTACGCATAAGGCTTGCGACTCTGATACTCTCTTGACTGAAGTGATGGCTACCAGGATAAAGGTCTTCCAAGATAAAAATTTTATATCACAGGTGGCTGCTACCTCAAAGGGCTGACGAGTTAAAGCTTGTAAGACTAACATCAAATTCCAAGGTTTAATGGGCTCTTTAAAAGGTGGCTTTAAATGTATAACTCCCCTTTAGGAAGATGTTGCAGATGCAGTGAGATATCAGTGAGAAATCATCAACGCCATTATGGAAGTTTGAGATAGCTGCCAAGTGAACTCTAATAGTAGAAGCTGAAGTTCCTGATTGAAGTAAAGTTAACAAATATTCCAACACCTTATTAATGGAGGCTGAAAAGGAATCAAGTTTTTTTGCTTGAGCCCAGATCACAAATCTATTCTGCTTGAGCCCAAATCACAAATCTATAAAGTTTCCTGGTGGATAGTTTATGGGAAGCCAGAAGTATCTCTTGTACTGGGGAAGAAAGATTATTCTGCCTGGCTATTACTGGAAGTGGTGGTACCAAGCGATCAGCTTGAGATTTGGTAGGTCGGGATGGACCAGCCCCTGCGGATGAGACAGGAGTCCCGGAGTTGGGTCCAGAGTCCACGGACGGTGAACTACTTGACGGGGCCAATAGGGTGCAATGAGGATCACTTACCTTCTCATCCATTGCTCTTTCTTCAAGAACTGGGGTATTAGGGGAATGGCGGGAAAGACAAAGTAGTCTTGGGGCCAATCATGTAGACCAGCATCTCTTGGGGACTTCCCCTGATGGGGGATTAGGGTGAAGTAGCTGCTGCATGGTTCATGGGGGATGCAAACAAACTGCAGCAAGGCTGACCCCAATGACGAAAGATCTCTGTCGCTACTATGGGATTGAGAGACCACTCGTGAGACAGGAGAATGCATCTGCTCAGTTTGTCTGCTATCATGTTGGAGCTCCTAGAGATGTGTGTTGCTAACAGAAAGTGGTTGGAGGCGATTGCCCATTGCCATAATCTCAGGGCTTCCCAACATACTGGATAGGATCTGGTTCCTCCCTGTTTGTTGATGTACCAGACGACGGACATGTTGTCTGATTGGATAGCAACGGTCCCCGATGGAAAGGCGGATTGGAATGCTTTCAATGCTAAAAGCACCACCCTTAGATCTAGGACATTGATATGCAAATTGACCTCTAAGAGGGACCAAGTGCCTTGGACTGTCCCTTCCTGAAAATGCCCCTCCCCACACCATCAGGGATGTATCCATGGTCACTATGGCCTTGGGTTGAGGGGGTGAAAAGGGGCGACTCCATAACTCGTCTTCTGGTTTCATCCACCAGGCCAGATCCTGCTTCCATCGATTTGTTATGCGGATTGGATGAGACTGGGTGTGTTAACAGAGACCATTGTGACGCTAGGAACCATTAAAGCAGCCTCATGTGAAAACTCGCCAGAGGAACTAGGATAATTGCCGCTGCCATTGATCCTAGTACTTATAAGACTAAACGAGCTGGGACTATGTCTTGAGAGAATATCAATCGGAGCTGTGATCTTAACATATGGAATCTGTGAAGAGGTAGAGCAACCACACATAATATCACATCAAATGTTGCTCCGATGAATTCTATGCTTTGAGTTGGTCCTAGTTTTGATTCTTCTTTGTTTATTGAGATGCCCAAGAGGCCTGCTAGCTCTAGAATGTAGTGTAATGTGTGAAGCAGTAGATGCCTGGTGGGGGCAGTCAGGAGCCAATTGTCTAAATACAGCAACACCTGGAATCCTTGTAGCCTCAGATGAGCGGTTACCACTGCCATGGATTTGGTGAACACCCTGGGGGCTGTGGTGAGACCAAAGGTCAGTGCACAAAACTGGTAATGACGGGCTCACAGCCAGAAGTGGAGGTATCTTCTAGAGTGCTTGTCCATTTTTATGTGGTTATACGTGTTCTGAAAATCTACTGAGCACATCCAATCATCTTTCTTCAGAAAAGGAAGGAGTAACTGAACCGTGACCATCCGGAATTTTGTCTGTCGGACAAACTTTTTCAAGATACTGAGGTCTAGAATCAGCCTCCAGTTCCCTGTCTTCTTTGGCACTACAAAGAATGTTGAGTAAAATCCGGATCCTATTTGGTCAGGTGGGACTGTTTGGATGACTCCTTTTTGAAGCAGCTTTTGAATTTCTTGAGTTGCTGCATCCCTCTGACTGGGTGGAACATCTGGGAATTGCCTTTGTGGCCTTGGATAAAGATCGAAGGGGATATGGTAACCTCTGGTAATTATCTTCTACACCCAAGAATCTCAAGTTACTGAAAGCCAGGCCAACTGGTGCAGACAGAATCTCCCCCCCAACTGCCTCCAGAGGTAAGCAATCCAGCCACTCTTCAGGAGCATTGATAGGGTTGCCCAGAAAAAGAATCTCTGGAACCCTGGTTACATGGACCCCCCTTCCTGCCATGGGAGGGGCATCTTCCTGATGACTTCTCCCCTCCGCTCTGGGGAGAAAACTCGCCACATGCATGCTGAAAGGTCCCTTGGGACTTCCTGAACCACATTTTCCCGCTCCTCTGACTCCTGGAATAGAGTCGTTAAGGAGTGGAAAAATGTACACCCACAGCAGAAAGGGTCTTTCTGTCTTTTTCACATCTGGCTAATGTGTCTAACTTTTGGGCCAAACAATGAGAAGAGTCAACGGGAGTGTTGATGAAGGAAGAATTAAAGGGGTCCATGAAGTCACACAAGCACATCCAGGCATGACATCTCATGACAACGCCTGCACCTGCTGCTCTGGCCACCCCTTTAGTTGTATGCGCTAGCAACCGCATAGAAGAGTTAGAGATAGATTCTAGGGTCGCAAGGTGACAGGCAACCTTGTAACGTACCTCGTTAGACACTGCCCCTGCGAGGGCTCCTGAGAGTTCATTGAGCAGGTCCCTTTGAAGATGGGTAAAATGTGCCAAATAATTCAAAGACCGTATGGCAAAGGTCACTGAAGCATAAACATGCTTCCCTAATCTGTCCAACGTCCGCGACTCTCGGTTTTGAGGAGGAACAGTAGGACTCTCCTTTGCGAGTTCCTCCTCTGTGGCTGTCGCCACCACCATAGCACCTACCGCTAAACCCTTGGACCAATAGGGATGATCCTTTGAGGGAAAGAGTATTTTATCAGGTCTCCGGGGAAATGGCGCCACGGTGTCAGGGGCCTTCCAAGCATGCTGCACAATGAGCTTGACCAACTCATCTGCAGACGGGATCACCCAGGAAGTAGAAGTTGAGCATGGAAAGCCTGCAACAAGACAGGCTCCATGGAGGAAGGGTTGGTGGGTTGCCAGTCACCCCACTGCTTTAAGATTTCTAGGATGTCTCCAAAGGAGACATCTTCAGGGGGCAACCATGGGGACTCTTCCCCTTCATCTTAGTCTTTATCCTCAGTGAGAGATTCTTCCGGACAATCCATGTGCTTTCTCTTCCACATTCTCTTACGGGGTGGCTCATCGGGGGGAGGCCTGAAGAGGACTCCAAAAAGAGGGCACCCTGTAGTATGGTGTCTTGCTGCTCCCATGCCTGCTGCCCCAATGTAGTAAATTGTGCCAGCTGTGAACCAGAGGACTCATAGATGTGACATTCCAATGTCGAAGGTGTCAACTGTGAGCCTTCTCCATAATCTGAATAGGGATAGGAGCCCGAAACAGAGAAAGACAACCTCAGAACAGGGTCATACCCAACTCCAATGAGCCCACTCCCAGAGCTGGAGCGGGGAGAGGACTTAGAACTGTCAGGGCAACTGGAACCATAGATGGCGCCATGGAAAAAAAAATCGGTGCCGTACTAGGGATTCTGGAGCTGTCAGCCAAATCACAGTCTCATGGGTGGGTCAGTTCTGACTAAATAGAGGTCCACAGAGTAGGTTCTGGCACCAAGATGAGATCCAACATCAGTACCAAAGGACCTGGCACCGGGAAAGACATCTGTGTCGAGGGCTCGAAATCCTTTGGGGAGGTCGAAGGTGGAAGTTAAGCTGGAGTATGTGGAGAAAAAGCCTTGGCTCCAGGTGGGAGGGAGGTCCTAGATGGAGTTGTAACACCTCTGGCCGTCAAGAGCTGATCTACCATTCTAACTACATCAAGCTCCAAAAGGCTCCAGGTAGAATGAATAGACATCCCCGAAGGAGATTCTGGGCGATCAATAAAAGGCAAAGCTGCTGTCCAACAAAGGAGTCAATGGACAGGGAATAACGAATCCTGGGTATGTGTTCGAGCTTCTGCACTGTAGCAAAGAGCTGTGATGAGGTGGAAGTAACCAGGTTTGTGGGGGAAACTATTATTGGTACCGAGAGAGCCTGCTGTACCATGGAAGGGGGTGTTACCATGGCAACTATAGTCTGTTCCGTGGAAATGGACAGCTATATAGAAGGAGTTGTAGACACCGGTGTCGAGCTAGTTGTCTGTGCCAATTTCAATTGTTTATGTTTTGGTTCTGTGGAAACCTGAAGTTTAGACAACTTTCATTCATGAGACTAAAGAGACGCTGGAACCGAATGGCTCCTCTTTATAGCTTCTTTCTTAGGAAGTTTTGACACCTCCGCCTCAGACAAAGCCTCTGAAAAAGGAGTTTTTAATAAGGCAAAGCAGATCCACAACCTGGAAGCTGGTTCTGGAAGCCCAGAATAAAAAGTTGATGAAATGCTGATATTCCTTCTTCCGCAAGGCAGAAAATGAAAGGCTGCAACTTACATAAAACTTTCTTGCTTTAATAACAAACAACAATCTCCTCAAGCGCTTTCGCTCAGCCTGGTGCTGAGCTTTTATAAGATACAATAAAATCAAACTGGTTGTTCTTTATATACATAGTTTGAAAGGGGGTATCCAAGCCTTCTTGTTGAAGAGCTAGCGACAGAAATTATTAGGTGCAGGGAAACAAAATATCCACCTCTCCTAGACACTACGGGTACATCAATATGCCAAGTGGGCAGTAGCCTGCAGAATAAGGAACAAAAAGGATACATCCATACTTTTAGTATTGATTATGAGGTTGTGGAAAACAGTGTAAAGAAATACTGGCCACGTAGGGGTACCAATTTAAAAGAAATGCTAGAGATGAATCAGAACAAACCAATGGCAAGTAGTGATAATAAAAAAGAAGGCACATACAAATGTGGAATGTGCAAGCAATGCCCGGCTATATTCAATGGACATAGGTTATATTTACCATCAAGAAAATTCCTATATCAACCAAGGGGCCATTATAATTGCAATGCCAAATGTATTGTTTATTTAGGTTTATGTACTAGATGTAAAAGTTTCTACATAGGAAAGACTGAAAGAACCCTCAGAAGACGTATTTATGAGCATCAGTATGATATAATCAAGAAAAAGGAAACTAATGCTTTTTATAGACATTCCCTTTTTTGTCCCAACATGGAAATTAAATTCATTATTTTAGAATAGCTAAGGTTGGATGAAAGGGGGGGGGGACTGGGGGTCTCTTTTAGAATATAAAGAGTTATTATGGCAGCTAAGATTAGATGCAGGAAGGCGACCAGGGCTCAATGACGCTTGCAGTATTAGCAGCGTCCTGAGGTTAAGAAAGGCTAAATTATGAATTTTTGATTTTCCCATGTTTTCAGGGTTTCACATATAGAAATAAAATCTTGCTGAATAAACAGCACATTTTAATATTTTTAACATACTAGCATGTGTATAATATTGGTTTTTGAATATTGTTTTAACATTGCCCAGTTTTAATATTGCATTTTTTAACACTGTATATTTTTATGGCAACCTGTAAGTAGACCAACAATTGATTATTAAGTTTATGCATACACTTTGTTGGACATTGCAGTGAGTTGTGCTTAGTAATGGTTTGCCTGCAAGCAGGCTTTGTACCAGCAAGCAATTTGAAGGGTTAATTAGACCTTCTCTTTTACTAATTGAATTATTGGTCAAGCTTTGACTATGTATATAAAGAACAACCAGTTTGATTTTATTGTATCTTATAAAAGCTCAGCACCAGGCTGAGCGAAAGCGCTTGAGGAGATTGTTGTTTGTTATTAAAGCAAGAAAGTTTTATGTAAGTTGCAGCCTTTCATTTTCTGCCTTGCGGAAGAAGGAATATCAGCATTTCATCAACTTTTTATTCTGGGCTTCCAGAGCCAGCTTCCAGGTTGTGGATCTGCTTTGCTTTATTGGTGCCTTTTACTTGTTCTTAGTTTTTAATAAGGCCTTCAGATTAATTTGTTTTTACACTCCGGAAGGGTCTGGGCACTAAAGCCTTTGTAGAGCTTGCACGGAGGCTGAATTTGTAAGTGTGGCACTCTTAAATAGTAGATGCAGTAAAGATGCCCATTGGAGTTGGGCATCTTCCTGCCACATTTGTCACATGACATAAAACCTGATGTACCCTTCTTTTCAGCCATTATTAATAATCACTAAAGGGGACAGCCACTCCCACAATCATGCACACACACACACACACACACACACACACACACACACACACACACACACACACACACACAACGGGAAAAAACAGAGAAAGATTTTTTTTTTTTTTAAGTGTACCTACAGTGGTAACATAAGAAAATACCACAAAGGGTAAAGAGAAAAAGAAGGAAGGAGAAGGGATACCAACAATGGTATGTGAGAGTTACCAAAGGTAAGAGGGAAGGAAGGGGCCTATACCAACTATGGTAAGAAGAAAATACCAAAAGGTAAAAAGGTAGATGAAACAACACTCACACAGTAATTCAACTCTCTCTCTCTCTCTATATATATATATATATATATATATGAGACTAAGAATATCAAGAGCAAGAAATACTATGAAGGGGAAAAAATTATCAATAAAAGTAAGAAATATAAACATTTAGCTTGAGAGCACGGCCTGACGTATATTGAAACTCTATGTGGCAAACGAGATCTGAAGGGAAGGGAGAGAGGCGCCATGGGTAACCTTAGCTCAAGAGTTTTTATGACTGATGCGAGCTTGTTACAACAGCTGAGTAGGTTCTGAGGATGGAACCAAAACCCAAATGTCATGAATGAATGAAGATTGACAACATCAGATCAAAATTTAGGTCCCAAAGAGGTGGAACAAGTTTCCTTGGAGGCCTGATGAGAAAGACACCTTTTAAGAAAAGTTTGACCTCGAATCTAGAAGCTAAGGGTGCAGACAATGGCAGATGTGCAGAAATGGCAACTGAAGAATTAGCCAGTCCAGCCTTGAGCGAATTAACACAAGTAAGAAAGGACTATAGGAACATCCACTGAAAATGGATCTAGTCTCTTAGGAAGAAATTGGATCTCCTTGTAGTAGGTAGAATCACATCCGCAGAAAAAACATGTCTGAAGGGAATCAGAAGCCTATCACCCATAAGGTCAGGTTCAGTGTTGACAAATGTGGGTGAATGAGAGATCCCTTTTCTTGTATGAGTAGATCCACCCTGTGAGGTAACTTGTGATGATTGCCTTTGGCTAAATGCATAAGAAGAGGGAACCAATGCTGTCTTGGTCAAAAGGGGGTCACCAACAAGATTTTTGGTTTATGCTTCTCAATCTTCAGAAGAACCTTCTGAATTAGGGGGAAGGGGGGGCAATGCGTAGAGAAACATCCCCTTCCATGAAAATTACAGGGTTTTCACCTTCCAAAACCAGAGGATGAGGGACCCTGGCACAGAACTTTGGAAGTTGTCTGTTCATAGGGGAGGCAGAGAGCTATTTTCGAAGTACCCGACTGGTGAAGAATGTCCAGAAACACATCCCTGTGGATCATCCATTCATGGGCCTGTGTCGTGGATCTGCTCAGTGTGTCTGCCTGAACATTCTGAAGTGATGAAATGTAAACAGCTGTCAAAGTTACCTTTGCTTGAAGAGCAATCCCAAGCTTGGATTGCTAACCTGCAAAGTAAATAAGATTTTGTTCCCCCCTGCTTGTTCACATACCAGAGAACAGTGATGTTTTCTGTGAACAGCTTCAAAGGACCTGGAAGAAGAGATGTCTTGAAGTCCTGAAGGGCCAGAATCACAGCCCTCATCCCTTTTATACTGATGTGTTGCTTCCTTATGGAGGGAGACCAAAGACCTTGTACTTTTAGGTTTCCCAGAGTTGCCCCCCACCCCAGATCTGAAACATCTGAGTGGCTGCAGAGGAAGTCCTGAATTCAGGAAAATGTGTTGAATCCACCAAAGCAATTCCTTCTTTAGGCAAGGTAGAAGTGGAAGGACAAATCTAGAAGATGAGCATGCTGTGACCAGAGTGTTTTCAAGTACCACTGGGATTTTCGCATGTGAAGCCTGTTTAGGGGTAGCACTGGTATAACTGAAGCCATGAACCCTAGCATCCTGAGGTATTCCCTAGCAGTCAGAGAGGGCAGCAGAAGCAACTGTAGGAAGTAAGTCTTCAGAGACTGAATCTTTAGTGAGGGTAGGAAGGCCATCATAATGTCTTTTTTTATCCTGCAATGTAGGAAAACCTGGTCCTGAGAAGGGATCGAGGAAGACTTGCTGTAGTAGACGGTGAATCCCAAACTGCGGAGCAAGAAGATGGTGGTTCGAAGGTTCTGTTGAAAGGTGACTGGATGTTTGGCTTAAATTCCAGGTTAGGGTAAGTGAGAATTCCCTGGAGTCTGCAAAAGGCAACGATAGGAGACAAGCACTTTGTGAATACCCTTGGAGCAGTAGAGTCTCCAAAGGGAAAAACATAGAACTGAAAATGAGAGGAAGCAACAGAAAAACATAAGGATTTCCTGAAGAGGGGGTGGATGGGAATGTGAAGGTAAGCATCCTTTATGTCTAAGAAGACCATGTAAGCTTGAGGTAGCACGAGTCTGCATGGTAAGCTCCTGAAGGCGGTACATGAAGGAATAAACTGAGTTGGGACAAGTCTAAAATTGGTCTTCAAGGGCCATTTTTCCTAGGAACTAGGAACATTGTGGAATTGAACCCTTTTCCCTTTCCAAAGCGGGAACCTCCTGTATGGTTCCTTGTGCTTTCAAGTCTTGAATGACTTGAGGGAAAAGGTGGATCTGATCCTTTGCTGGTTGTGGAATTCCAATCCAAGTCATGTAGTAACCTGTTTGTACACTCGACAGGACCTATTTGTCTGTGGTAATGCGTGTCCAATTTGAGAGGAAATGAGAGAGGCACTAAGTAAGAGGGATTTCTAAAAGTGTTGCCAGGTAGTCACAGACTACCTGGCTTGTATGGAAAGCAGGTCTTCTCAGCAGAGGAAGACTGGGACCTAGAAGGAATCTGCCTACGTGTGCTCCTCTTGTTTTGCTGGGAAACAGTATGGGTCATTCTCCTTACAAAATTAGCCCTAGAAGGGGAGTTCCTATGAAATTTAGGAACTGGTAGTCTTACCATAACGTTCCATCTATTTTGTTGATCTTCTTCCATTCATTACTGATGGGTTTGGTTCCAAGCCCTCGGAACCGTGTCGGCCAAATACCAAGCTTGCATACACCAAAAAACTCTCGAGCTAAGCTACTACCCACAATGCCCTTCTCCCAATTACCCCAGATCGAGTTTGCAAAAGACAATAGATAGCAGCAGAGGCCATTTCTATGCAAAGAAAAAAACCCTGACACACCACCTGGACCCATAAGATCCACCAGGAGCCTATGGAAGGGGACGGAGGGAGGGATATGATGAATGGAAGATCAACAACATAGATGGAATGTTATAGTAAGACATAACTTCTTTATCTAATGTTGTTAATCTTCTTCCAATTCATCACTGATGTGACAGAATCCCAAGCTACCTGATACCTGGGTGGCCCTTATGGCAGAACATTTCTGAGCACCATAGAGCCAAAGGCAGCTCTTCCTCTGGAAATCACATCCAATTTGTAATGATTGATAAAAGTGTGTGGTTTAGTCCAAACTGCTGCTGCGCAGATATCATCCATAGATGCCCTAGAATGGAAGGCTACCAAGGAAGCTATAGCCCTAGTTGAATGAGCTTTGATACTGAGAGGTCTGATTTCCTTAGCACATGAATATTAAAAGGATATACAATCTCTGAGCTACTTAGATAAAGTGACTTTAGAAACGCCATTCCCCACTCTGAGGCCTAAGAAGGAAATAAGGAGTTGGTCAGACTTACGAAATGATTTTGTCCTGTCCTGGTAGAAATGTAATTGCCTGTGTACATCCAAAGAATGTAGACAGTATTCACCTTTGTTAGAAAAATTTGGGAAAAACACTGGGAGTTCAACAAACTGGTTCATCAAGAATTCAGAAACCATTTTGGGAAGGAAGGATGGATTAGTGCGTAGAGATACTCTTATGAAATATGAGGTAAGGTCTATTCACACATAGGGCTTGTAGTTCTGAAACCCTTCTGGCAGAAGGGACAGCCACCAAAAAGAGAGATTTCCAAGACATAAATTTGATATTGCATTTGGCAACAGGTTCAAGGGGGGGGGCTGAGTCAAGGCCTGCAGTACAGAGATAAATTCCATGTTTCTAATGGGAATTTGAGTGGAGGTCTACTGAGAAACACTCCTTTAAGAAAGGTTTTGCAAAGCCGAGTGGACATTACTGATGTGCCTTGTAAACCATTGTGAAAATTGGAAATTGCTGCTAAATTAACTCGTATAGTAGATGCAGACACTCCATGTTCGAAAAGTTCAGATAAATATTAAAGGATAAAAGAGGCAGTGGCTGAAAAGGGATTCAAACCTCGCTCTTTAGACAAGGAATCTAACCTTTTCCATTTATCTCTGTATACTTTCCTGGTGGATGGTTTGTAAGAAGCCAGAAGAATGTCATGAACATTAGAAGGCAGGGCTTCTTGCCTGGCGACTAACAGAAGTGGAGAAACCAAGCTGTCAGCTTGAGATTGGACAAGTTTGGTTGTTTCAACCCTTGGGGGTGAGAGATTAGATCTGGACGGGCGTCCAGGATCCATGGAGACTGTATCAGGTGAGGCCGGAGAAATTGGAACCACAATTGATGGGGCCAGAATGGAGCAATGAGGATCACCTTGCATCTCAACCGAGTTGCCTTCTTTAGAAATAGAGGTATCAAGGGGATCGGAGGGTAGGCATATAGAAGACCCATGGGCCAGTCATGGGACAGAGCATCTCTCAGTGACTCCCCCTTTGGGAGAAGTAGGGCAAAGTAGCTGCTGCATTTTTTGTTCGTGGGAGAGGCAAAAAGGTCACAGCAAGGCTGGCCCCATTGGCTGAAAATCTCCACTGCTATCTTGGGATTGAGAGACCACTCATGAGGGAACAGAATGCACCTGCTCAGCCTGTCCACGATCACGTTGGACTTCCCTGGGATGTGTGTTGTTATCAGAAAACAGTTGGAAGCTATCGCCCATTGCCAAATTCTCATGGCCTCTCGGCACAGGGGATATGACTTGGTTCCTCCTTGTTTGGTGATGTACCAGTCTACTGACATATTGTCGTACTGAATCGCAATTGTTCCAGAGGGGAGGAGTGGGTGGAGTGCTTGTAATGCTAACAGCACCGCTCTCAACTCCAAAACATTGATGTGCAGACCGGCCTCTAAATTTGACCCCGTACCTTGGACTGTCTTTCCCTGAAAATGGCCCCCACCCAATCAGGGAAGCGGCCATGGTCACGGTGGCGCAGGGCTGAGGGGACTGAAAGGGACAACACCACAATTCTGCTTCTGGCCTCATCCACCAAAGAAGATCCTGCTTGCACAAATTGGTTATGAGAATCTGTGAGTCTAGAGGATGAATGTTTGCAGACCACTGTGACAGGAGGAGCCATTGCAAGATCCTCATGTGTAATCTTGCAAGGGGAACTATAGGGATGACTGCAGCCATACACCCCAGTGCCTGGAGGACTTCCCTTGCTGACACTCTCACTTGACAGAGTATCACACGCACTTGCAATCTTAGTCTGTGGAGTCTGTGGGCTGGAAGATATACCAGACAAGAATGAGTGTCGAGAACTGCCCCTATAAACTCCAGTTGCTGAGTGGGGTCTAGATTGGATTTTTCCCAGTGTACAGTTATGCCTAGGGACTCCGCTAGAGAAAGGGTGTATTGGAAAGCCGTTGTCAGGAGACACTTGGATGGGGCGGAGAGGAGCCAATCGTCCAAATATGGAAACACCTGGAATCCTAGAAGTCTCAGATGAGCTGTTACCACTGCTAAACATTTCGTGAACACTCTGGAGGCCGTCAAGAGACCAAATGGCAGGGCATGAAACTGACAGTGATTGGCTCCTAGCTGGAAGCGAAGGAGACTCCTGGAGCGCTTGTCCATTTTGATGTGGTAATATGCATCCCGGAGGTCTATTGAGCACATCCAAGCATCCTCCTTCAGAAAGGGGAGGATGGATTGAATAGTAACCATGCGGAACTTGGTTTGAGCAACTGAGCTGTTTAAGTGGCTGAGATCCAAGATGGGTCTCCAGTCCCTGGTCTTTTTTGGCACTAAAAAGAATCTTGAGTAAAAACCGGATCTGCATTGGTCTGGAGGGACTGGTTGGATGATTCTTTTTTGACACAGCTTCAATATTTCTGAAGCTGCTTCTTCCCTTTGGTGGGGTGGAGCATCGGGAAGGTTTTTAGGAGGTTTGGGAGGGGAGGCTAGAGGGATGTAATAGCCTCTGGAGATTATGCTCTGCACCCATCAATCATTTGTAATAGAGCGCCAGCCAGCTTGGTGCAGAGAGGAATGACCGCCAACTGTTTCCAGAGGAAAGCAATCAGGCAACACCTCAGGAGCATTGATAAGACCGCCCAGAGAAAGAATCTCTGGAGTCTTTGGAACCAAAGATGATGGCTCAATAGGGGCATTCAAAAAGGAGGACTTGAAGGAGTCCGGGAGGTCGCATATGCACATCCAGGCATGATGCCTCATAACAATGCCTCCACCCGAAGCTCTAGATGCCCCTTCGGTTGCGTGAGACAGCAACCTCACGGACGAGTTGGATATGGATTCAAGGGTGCCAAGTTGAGAGGCAACCTTGTCTCGCACCTCGTCAGAAACTTGACCCGTTAGAGTTCCAGAAAGCTCAGTGATTATAACTCTTTGAAGCCTCATGAAATGTGCCAGGTAATTCAGGGACCTAACAGCAAAGGTCGCTGAAGCAAAAACCTGGTTCCCCAGTCTGTCCACAGCCTGAGACTCTTTATTGGGTGGGTGAACAGTAGGACTTTCTTCCTCTAGGTCCTTTTTAGTGGCCGCCAGCACAACCATCGTGTCAACTGGCAACCCCTTCGAGCAGTGTGGATGCTCCTCGGGGGGGGGGGGGGGGAGTATTTTATCGGGTCTCCTTGGGATGGCCTCTATGGTGTCAGGATTCTGCCAGGCACGCTGCACGACCAGCTGTATCAGCTCATCGGCAGGTGGGGTTACCCAAGACATAGAAGGCCGGGAGCGAAAAGCCTGCAGGAACACAGATTCCTCCGAGGAGGGGTTGGAGGGCTTCCAGCCACCCCTCTGTTTTTATATTTCAAGAATGTCTCCAAATGAGACATCATCTGGGGGTGACCTTGGGGACCCCTCCCCATCATCGTAATCCGTGTCCTCAGTGAGCGACTCTTCAGGCGAGTCGATGTGCTTCCTCTTGCACGACTTCTTCCGAGGAGGTTCCTCAGTGGGAGTTTCTAAGAAAGACTCGGAGAAAGGGGCATCCTGGACAAGGATATCCTGAGGCTTTTCCCCCCGGTGTCCCGGGGAGGTGCCTGTGGAAGCTGTAGCTCAGAAGGAGCAGAAGGAAGTTCTGATGTCAGTGGAGTGCCTCCAGAGGCAAGCACTCTATCATCCGGAAAGCAGGCCCGCCCGAAGAAGAGTGGGGGCCCAGAACCAAGTAAGACAACCTCGGAACCGGGGTCACACCTTGCAGCTTTGGACCCTCTCCCAGAGATGGAGCCTCCAGAAAGATCAGAGCCGGCAAGACACCTGGAACCAAGGATGGCACCGATAAGGCACTTGGTACCATGCTCTGAACGGAGGGATCCGCCTCCCACCCGTGAGATGAAGGAAGGGATGGTTCTGATGGAACTGAAAACCAAAGAGTCGACCTCGGGGCCTCAGTGACAGGCACTGTTGGTGCTGGGGGGGGGGGGGGGTTTCCACCACAGGTGTTGGAATAGTGAGTTTCGGTACCAGGAGGTCCGAAGGAGGAGAATATGTAGGAGTACTGGGAAGAACAGCACCCGGTCCCAAATGGGGATGCGTCTTAGCCACATTCAGAATCCCTCTGGCTGTCAACAGCTGATCCAATCTCCTCTCCGGTCCAGCTGGCGAATCTGGGAATCTTGAGGCAATGTTATAACTGCCTCATGTACACAGACAACCCTCTCCTCCTCCCACATAACACAAATACTTGCGAGAGATGCAGCTATTTAGCCAAACTGGAGGCTGAGCTCTCTCAACTCAGGACTGGCAAGACCAGACAGGAGGAGAAGGCAACTACACACACCACAAAACCAGCCTCACATAATGCTACCACTCCACTGAATCAAACACATAAACACACAAAGACATACTCGGAGGCTCTGAGTAAAAATTTACCTAAACAGCAGAGGCCTCCAAAGCAGACACCCAAACAACTGCTACCTCAAGACACCCCACAAGCAACACATAAACCACAAAAGCAGTGTGCAAAGCAGTCACAGCCCTTAAGGCCAAATACAACACCAAACATACTTGTCATAGGTGACTCCATAGTCAGACACACTGACATCCCACTCACCAGGCTGAACAAGGAGAGGGTCACAGTAAGCTGCCTATCGGGCGCTAGAATCCGCCACATAACACAAGCACTCGGTCACTCCACAGCAAGTACAAATATGACACAGTCATTGTCCATGCTGGTGTGAACGACCTGAGACGTACCTCCCTGGACTGCATGAAAAGAGACATAGAGGATCTCTCTGATTATGTAGCCCAGGCAGGTATGACCCTAACCCTGAGCAGTATCCTTCCTTCACCAAGAATGATGCCACAATATAGAGACAAGATGATCAGCTTTAACAATTGGCTTAATGTCTGGTGTCATTCAAAGGGGATCCAGTGTCTGTCTGCCTGGGACGACATGCTTGACAAGCCACGCTGCTCAAGGGACGGCTTGCACCTGTCACCCTGGGATTCCGGATATTGGCTAAGGCTCTTGCCACCCCCATAGTGCCTTTTAGGCAAGGCTCAAATTCTAAACCTACCACCCTAGAAAACAAAATGGGAAGAAATTGAGGGTAATGCTGCTCAATGCCAGAAGTCTAAATCTCAAAATGCACGCACTCGAGGCCCTTCTCAGTATGGAGAACATCGATGTCTGTGCTGTAACTGAAACCTGGTTCAAGGCTCCTGAGAGCACCCCGGCACTATTAGGTTTTACCTCATATCATGCGTTCCGCCCCAAAACCCGGACCACTCCACAAAAGGAGGGGTGTATCCATATTCATAAAGGATACTCACACCTCCAGGTTGGTGGCAACGCATGAAGCTTGGAAACCATCCAGGTGCAACTAACAATAGGCAAAACTGCTCTACAAATTGTAGCATGCTACAGGCCACCCTCTCAAACTCAGGAACCCCACACAGCCTTCCTGAAGACACTGGAGGGTATAAATGTATCTCCAAACACCATCATATTGGGTGACTTCAACTACCCGAATATAGACTGGGAACATTACTCAAGCCCTAACTTTCTAGCCCAACGGTTCCTGGAGTTCATAAATTCAAATGCCATGGAACAGCTAGTCACTGTTCCCACGAGAGGAGAAAATATACTAGATCTCATTGTCACAAACATGGGGACAAAATGCTCCACACGAAGTATATCCCTCATTGGTGAGATCTGATCATAAACTAATCTCACTGAAAATCTACATACCCGCCCCACCCCAAACAAAAAAGACCATAGTGAAGAACTTCTCTAAAGCAAACTTCACACTACTCAAGACTGGTGTGGTATCCTTCAAGGCCCCTGAGTCAGAGGAAACCACAACCCAAACTCCGCAAGCCCTTACAAATGCCTTCTATGAACACCTCCAGGACTGCATGGATCAGGCAATCCCAAATAAAACCAAGACTCTTTCCACAAAGGGCAAACGTCCAGTCTGGTGGACCCCAGCCATTAACAAACTTTACAATAAGAGGAGAAAGCTATTACATGATAGAACAAAATCCATAAAAGGGAAGTCACCCCTGATCATTATTAGTAGAAAAATACGAGCACTCATAAAATCAACTAAGGCCAATTTTGAGAGAAAAATTGCCATGGATTCAAAGGACAATCATAAGGCCTTTTTCAGCTATGTTAGGAACCTGGGTGGAAACTCACAGATATGCTCAGAATTAGTCCAAAATGATACAAAAATCACTGAACCCACAGACATTGCCAACATACTGGCAGACGGGTTCAGTGCAAACTTCACCACCCTCTCCACGCCTAAAGGAGAGGTAACAATCCCAGCCGAGTGTAGCCTCCCGGACATCTCAAATGCGAGGTGAAAGCTGCTCTCTCTAAAGCTATAAACTCCAGTTGTTGAGTGGGGTCTAGATTGGATTTTTCCCAGTGTACAGTTATGCCTAGGGACTCCGCTAGAGAAAGGGTGTATTGGAAAGCCGTTGTCAGGAGACACTTGGATGGGGCGGAGAGGAGCCAATCGTCCAAATATGGAAACACCTGGAATCCTAGAAGTCTCCGATGAGCTGTTGCCACTGCTAAACATTTTGTGAACACTCTGGGGGCTGTCAAGAGACCAAATGGCAGGGCATGAAACTGATAGTGATTGGCTCCTAGCTGGAAGCGAAGGAGACTCCTGGAGCGCTTGTCCATTTTGATGTGG
Organism: Protopterus annectens; assembly: GCF_019279795.1. Lineage (NCBI taxonomy): Eukaryota > Metazoa > Chordata > Ceratodontiformes > Protopteridae > Protopterus > Protopterus annectens. Next base: position 1,333,148,202 of record NC_056725.1, read on the forward strand.
TAATATTTATCTCGGAGGTCTATTGAGCACATCCAAGCATCCTCCTTCAGAAAGGGGAGGAAGGATTGAATAGTAACCATGCGGAACTTGGTTTGAACAACTGTGCTGTTTAAGTGGCTGAGATCCAAGATGGGTCTCCAGTCCCTGGTCTTTTTTGGCACTAAAATGAATCTTGAGTAAAAACCGGATCTGCATTGGTCTGGAGGGACTGGTTGGATTTCTCTTTTTTGACATAGCTTCAATATTTCTGAAGCTGCTTCTTCCCTTTGGTGGGGTGGAGCATCGGGAAGGTTTTTAGGAGGTTTGGGAGGGGAGGATAGAGGGATGTAATAGACTCTGGAGATTATGCTCTGCACCCATCAATCATTTGTAATAGAGCGCCAGCCATTTTGGTGCAGAGAGAAAAGACCGCCAACTGTTTCCAGAGGAAAGCAATCAGCAGGCAACACCTCAGGAGCATTGATAAGACCGCACAGAGAAAGAATCTCTGGAGTCTTTGGAACCAAAGATGATGGCTCAATAGGGGCATTCAAAAAGGAGGACTTGAAGGAGTCCGGGAGGTCGCATATGCACATCCAGGCATGATGCCTCATAACAATGAATCCACCCGAAGCTCTAGATGCCCCATCGGTTGCGTGAGACAGCAACCTCATGGACGAGTTGGATATGGATTCAAGGGTGCGAAGTTGAGAGGCAACCTTGTCTCGCACCTCGTCAGAAACTTGACCCATTAGAGTTCCAGAAAGCTCAGTGATTATAACTCTTTGAAGCCTCGTGAAATGTGCCAGGTAATTCAGGGACCTAACAGCAAAGGTCGCTGAAGCAAAAACTTGCTTCCCCAGTCTGTCCACATCCCGAGACTCTCTATTGGGTGGGTGAACAGTAGGACTTTCTTCCGCTAGGTCCTTTTTAGTGGCCGCCGCCACAACCATCGTGTTAACTGGCAACCCCTTCGAGCAGTGTGGATGCTCCTCGGGGGGGGGGGGGGTATTTTATCGGGTCTCCTTGGGATGGCCTCTATGGTGTCAGGATTCTGCCAGGCACGCTGCACGACCAGCTGTATCAGTTCATCAGCAGGTGGGGTTACCCAAAAAGTAGAAGGCCGGGAGCAAAAAGCCTGCAGGAACACAGATTCCTCCGAGGAGGGGTTGGAGGGCTTCCAGCCACCCGTCTGTTTTTACATTTCAAGAATGTCTCCAAATGAGACATCATCTGGGGGTGACCTTGGGGACCCCTCCCCATCATCGTAATCCATGTCCTCAGTCAGCGACTCTTCAGGCAAGTCGATGTGCTTCCTCTTGCACGACTTCTTCCGAGGAGGTTCCTCAGTGGGAGTTTCTAAGAAAGACTCGGAGAAAGGGGCATCCCGGACAAGGATATCCTGAGGCTTTTCCCCCCGGTGTCCCGGGGAGGTGGCCTGTGGAAGCTGTAGCTCAGAAGGAGCGGAAGGAAGTTCTGATGTCAGTGGAGTGCCTCCGGAGGCAAGCACTCTCTCTATCATCCGGAAAGCAGGCCCGCCCGAAGAAGAGTGGGAGCCCAGAACCAAGTAAGACAACCTCGGAACCGGGGTCACACCTTGCAGCTTTGGACCCTCTCCCAGAGATGGAGCCGCCAGAAAGATCAGAGCTGGCAAGATACCTGGAACCGAGGATGGCACCGATAAGGCACTCGGTACCATGCTCTGAATGGAGGGATCCACCTCCCAACTGTGAGATGAAGAAAGGGATGGTTCTGATGGAACAGAAAACCAAAGAGTCGACCTCGGGGCCTCAGTGACAGGCACTGTCGGTGCCGGGGGGGGGGGGTTTCCACCACAGGTGTTGGAATAGTGAGTTTCGGTACCAGGAGGTCCGAAGGAGGAGAATATGTAGGAGTACTGGGAAGAACAGCACCCGGTCCCAAATGGGAATGCGTCTTAGCCACATTCGGAATCCCTCTGGCTGTCAACAGCTGATAAAACAAGCGCACCACATTGTGTTCTGACAGGTTCCTGGTGGACCTAGAGGATACTCCTGAAGGAGAATCTGGTCAGTCCAAAAAGGGGCTATAAGCATGTCCTGCACATGTTTCCAGAGAAGGAGTGTATCGGGTCCATGGTGTCTGAGAAAATGGCACCATGGTCTCTAGTTTGGAGACAGGTAGCCAAGACAAGGATACTGTCGGCGCCGACTGGGCGCTCATAATCACAGGTATCAGTTACTGAGAGGTTGGCACCAAAGGGGGAGCTGGAGCAAGTAAGGACAGTGCCATAGACAAGACAGTCAGTGCCGGAGGAAGCTTCGGCACCTAGACACCAGTTGTCACCATAATAGTAGTCGGAGCAGAGGTTACAACCCTAACAGTCGGAACAGAGGAAGGGGCCCTGTGCTCCGATAAAGTCTTAAGGGCCTTATGCTTAGAAGCCTTACTTCTGTCAACAGAAGGTAAGGATGGGTCAGAATGTGGCCTTTTTGTGTTTAACTGAAGGGGTTGAAGCCTCTGACAGAAACAGCTTCTGTGAAAAGAGAAGGTAGAAGACCTTTCAAGATTAACTTATTTTTACGTTTGTTCAGCGTCTCTGACATATCTGACAGGGAGGTTCCACAGATAAATGAGAAACCCCCAGACAATAAACGCAGTCATCATGACTATCACTGTTAGGGAGTTTGCCATTGCAGGAGGTACAATGTTTAAACCCCGATGTCCCTTTTTTATCGGACATATTCAGTCAACCAAACACACACACAGAGAAAGAATAAAGAAAGGAAGATACCAGCGATAGTATCAAGAGATACCACAACAGTAGGAGAGGGCATTACCAACAATGGTAAAGGAATTACCCAATGCATAGAGCTAGAGAGGAGAAAATTAGGCTATATGGAAAGCGATAAAATCAGAAGGATCTACTTTATAGAAAAAGTGACAAAGGTCCAATCAATACTTATATTATATCAAAAATATTTCACTTAGCTGGAGAGCTCAATGAAACACGGCTAAATGGTTACGTGGCAAATGAGATCTGAGGTAATTGGGAGAAGGGCACCGTGGGTAGCAGCTTAGCTCAAACGTTTTTTGGTGTATGCGAGCTTGGTATTTGGCCAACACAGTTTAGAGTGATGAATGGGAAGAAGATTAACAACATTAGATTATGCTTTAGCTCCTGCAGTTCTTTCCTTTCTCTTGAAGAGATATGAATAGGGCTGCAGCATTAGAACCAAATAAGACAGTATTTTCCAAAGGTGGCATCCATGATCTTTGCCTTGAAATCCTCAGGCAAAGGCTGCAATCTCAACCAAGACTATCTCCTGAGTACAGAACCAAATGCTGCTGATCTTGCAGATACTGCTGCTGCATCAAAGCTGCATTTAATGGAATGTCTAGTAACCTGGGATGAAACCCCCAAGAGAGAAGAGAGCTGGGCCTTTGCTGCAGAGTCTGGGAGATTTGTCAGCAATTTGGATGCCTGTGAAAAAACAGCCAGAACATACTTGGACATGTTTGTCTGATAGTTAATGGTCCTAAAGGCCAGAGTAGAAGACGTGTACAGGTTTTTTTCCAATTCTCTCCGTCATTTTACTGTTCTTATCAGAGGGGAGGAGACTGGTGGAGGGCAGTAATTTGGATGTTTTATCAGCAGACACAGAGATCACAGATGGGTCTGCAAGAGAGTATTTATACAAGTAAGAACTGTCCTCAGGAATCGAATAGAACCTGTCTGGCCTTTTGGGAGCAGGAGGTTGAGAATCAGGGTGTTTAGATGCAGCAATGAAGGCACCTTCAAAGGCCAGTAAGACAGGTGGGATAGCTGAAGGAGCAGGGGGAGTCTATTTACAAGAGATCATAATACCTCTTTTGTACCTCTGAGACTTATGAGATTTCCCATATGAAAAAAGCTCTCATTTTGGAGACAGTTTTTCCAACGGTAATATCCTCTGCTGGTGAATCTGCACTGTTGGAATCCCCACCAGGGGAGGCCTATTCCAGGGTAAATTTAATCTAAGTGGAATAAGCCAGGGATTCATCTGAAAAGTATTCATCTTCCTCAGATGCCTCTAGTTCAGCAGATGGAGGGGAGACCTAGGAGATATTGATGTAGGAAGTGGCAAGGTAGAAGGCCTAAGTGCCAGGACAGCATTCAAAATCCCATGAGAAAAAGCTTACCAGTTAGGGGAGGGATCCTGACTGTAAGACACATGCTTTTGTTTTTGTTTTATCTTGAGAGAAGGGCTACCCTAGACTGGAAAGGAAGAGCTGACGCAGGCCTGGGATCCGGATCAGATGTCGGCAAAAGATCGATGGAAGGGGCAGGACAGGTAATACGTGGAACTTTGGAAGGGACAAGCCGTGGTTCCCCCATACCATCCAAACCAGACGTCTGCAATACCTCTGCGGAAGTGCTGCAGGAACCTTCCTAGGGGCTTCTAGATTAGCACCTGCAGGAGGACTAGGACCTGACACAGTATGAGAGTACTGGCCTTGAGAGGGATGTCTGTCATTGGAGGTGCAGCCAAAGATTCAGGCCTTACCTTTTTACCCTTTTTCTTCAGAGGCTCACCCAACAGACCAGCAGTACCTTCCATACCCAACACTAACCTCTTTAGTCTCTGGTTTTCTAGGTAAATGTTAAGGGCAGAGAGATGACTGCGCAGAGTTTTAGGGATGAATGTCTGACAGATGGCACAGGCCTTTTAGTTGTGATCGGACTCTAGACAAAAAGACATTGGTCCTGGTTGTCTTTGTGTGGAATCTGTCTTCCATAGTGGCACTAGTCCTTCTTGGATGACATTAACCTCTAACAAGCATGCAGTAGCAAAAGTGTAAAAGAATTTCCCCAACAGGGCACTTATCTTAACAGAAGGGAAATTTCCGGCGATCAGACATATAACTGGAAAACAATTGTTTGGGTTGGTGGCACAGAAGTTCTGAGGATGGTATGTGCAGACATCACTTTTATGGCCAACACGTGTCTGCATTATGTGCAACGTCGCTAATACCTTGCAGTAACCTAAGTCTTTGGTATACTGGCCGGACATTTGGATCATCTAGGTGGAATCTCCCTCATGTTATGAATACTGCAACATAGGAACAGAAGGACATCAAGATGTTATACAATGCACTATTAATTTTCCCTAAGGTGAACAAGGAAAATACTTTGCATTAGATGTGGCTGAAAATTGCAATTATCTGATAAACTCTGGCTCAAATGCAAAATCTGCAGGAAGTGGCACTATCTGGGGCATTCAGACAGAAAGAAACTGCAGTTCTTAAAAAAATGAAACTAGCAATGAGCTACAGTTAGGCAAAAGAAGAGAGACTCAAACAAAACAGGGTACAGATTGTACTAAAGGAACTAACCTAGAGTGTGACAGTGACAATGACCCCTATGATGCAATCTATATGGAACTGATTAGCCTAAAGATCAGCAGAGTAATGTCAGATCTTCCATTTTATAAAGGATTATCCAATTACTGAGAATATGAAGTATTTCACTGAATTAAATTGCTACAACATGAAACAGACAGCACAACTTTTTGGTTACCTCTTCAGGAATGTTAGCTACTTTAAACTGTGTAAACCTAACAAATAAGATTTATCCCCATACAGTGCTAGCAACGAGTGTCAACAAATCACCAGATAAAATCATAGCATCTTTCTAGGAAACAAAAAGCAAGATACTGTTACAGGCTTTTGTTTTCATGAACTTGGAACATAAAACTCCAAGGCATCCAGGTGGGCATGCTATTCTTATGCAAACATTTTTTACATTTTCCCCCATAGCAAAACACTTTTCAATCATCATTATGTTACAGTTCTACACTAATGCAACCAATCAAGTCTTTTAGGTTTAATCACTACTCTGACCCTTCTCGTCCTTAACATAGTGGGTGAGTGTTGTGAAACAAACTGGTGCAAAACTGTTACAACTGGTGTACTCTCTGTTCCCTTTTCACTTGCTTTTTTTCCCCAAAAACTTTTTATTCAGTTTTTCAGTAATAACAGCAATACAACATATCAAAAACATAAGTCGACAATACATAAAAAAAACATATAAACTATATACTAAATATATACACTATGTACACTAGAGGTCACTACATCATAAAACAAAAGGGAGAAATACTTCTTAACATCATTTGAAAGATGAGAGATAGAATAAGGGGCATAGTTTATAAAGATAGAATAAGGGGCATAGTTTATAAAGAGGTAGAGGAAGAAATTCAGTCACTTGTTATAGACAGGTATACTAGGGAAAGTATTTAGGTGTATAGACAGAAAAAGAGATAAGCTGCTTATATTGCAAGCTTTGCTTAATATAGGTTTGTCTTAGCAGGTCAGTGTAAGGTCCATCTTTAATTCTTGAGAATTACATCTAATAGGCAACCCCAATATTTCTCATAGTATTGTTTTTGTTTTGTTTTTGTATAAACTAATTTGTAAGATGAGATACATTTAATATCGAGTTTGCTAAACATTGTTATTTATCATAATTTGTGTGGATAGCAGCCTCGTAAAGTGAATAAACTAGACCATATTTTCAATGGCCAGTCTTTTGCTTTCTTCAGTAATTGCTTTTTCCCTTGCCAATAAGTTGAGAATAATATAGAATTTTGGCATTTTATGCTTGTTACAAGTTTATACGTCCTAGAGACTGTTTTCACTTTAGTCGCAAGATTTTTTTAGCATTAGTTTTACTAAGTTAATGTTCTGCAGGTCGACATTAGTTTGTGAAAATTTAGCATTAGTAAGATAATGGATTTGGCTAAGAATGATAGTATATTTCTTAGGAAGGTTGAGTTTCAATCTTAGTTAGTCTTTCCATTTGTAAATATCCATACTGTAAGATCTTTTATCAGAGGGTAGTTTGTTAGATTTACGGGTTTATTATTTATTAGTAGGTTAGGATTTAGGTGGAGCGGTTGTATAAAGGCAAGAGCATTGAATAGTTGTATTGATTTGAATAACTTTTGAATAGTTAGTATCATATGCTTAATTAGCGGGTGCAAGTTCTTTGTGAATAAAGCTTTTTGATTTAGGTTTAAAAAGGGAAGAGATTTGGTGTTATAGCCAAGGGATTTAAATTGTTCAAACCAGATTTTGGACCACTGAGGTGTCCAGGTATTAACGTAGGGGTCATGGTTTATTGTCTGTAAGTAGTAATTATACTATAATAAAGTTTGAAGCTCGGCAAACCCAATCCCCCCCTTATCCTTGGTAAGTACAAGTTTATCATATTTAATTCTAGTAGATTTGGGGTACCATAAGAATCTTGATATAGCTTTTTCTATAAAGAAAGAATTTTTGGGGAATATATGAGAATGTGGCATTTAATTGAAAGAGCATTCTTGGTAATAGATTCATCTTGATGACACTAGCTTTTGAAAGTAGAGACATATTAATATTCTTCCATCTATTAATATCACTTTCAATGTTAGTCCATGTACGTAGTAAGTTATTCTTTATGATTTCCTTAAAGTCGGGGGTAAATAGTATTCCTAGGTATTTTATCTGGTAGTTAATCTTGATCTCACTCTCAGGAAAGTAATATTCCTTATGACCTGCAAGATTCAAGGGAAATAGATGGGATTTATTTGAATTTAATTTATAGTTAGAGATTTTGGAGAACTCAGCTATTGCTTTGAGTATTTTTGGGAGATCAGTGGTGGGAAGTTGAAAATATATAGTTAAGTAGTCGGCAAAGGCAGAGTATGTAAGGTTTATATTAAAGATTCTAGGTATGTGATGAAAGTTTTTTTGTGAAATAAACAGGTGCAGGGGTTCTAGATATAGATTAAAGAGGTATGGGGAAAGAGGGCAACCTTGCCTTGTGCTATTGGATAAGGGTATATGGTTAGTTTTGAACTTATTTATCTGAATAGTGGTAGAAGCGTTCTGATATAGAACCTTAATTATCCTTATAAATTCCTGAGGAAATCCATATAAAGGCAATATATTAAATAGGAAATGTAGGTTAACTCTATCAAAAGCCTTGCTTGCATCAGCAGTGAGAACATATCAGGGGCATTTATCACTGTTAAGAAGTCTGACATTGTCACTTGTTTGCCTATTTTACATAAAACCTATTTGTTCTTGGGAGATGATGGAGGGGAGTAAAGTTTATTTGCTATAACATGAGCTAGGATCTTAAGGTCAGTATTTATCAGGGCAATTGGTCTATAGTTGGCTGGATCTGTTGGGTCAGAGTTTGGCTTGGGAATTAACATGGTTTTGGAGTTATTAAGATAATTATCTGTTATACCGTATTGTATTATATAATTGAAAACTTTTAATAAGACTTTGGAAATAGGTTCCATGAATAGCTTATAAAATTCAGAGGTGTAGCCATCAGGCCCAGGAGATTTACCCAGTTTGAGTTTGTTTATCGCAGCTTTTATCTCTTTTAGTTGCAAGGTTATTTTTAGAAGTTTTTCCTGATCGTCTGAAATTTGTGGAAATTTTATATTATGTATAAAACCACGAAATTTGTCTGAACAGGGAGGGAGGTGTAAGTTATATAGTTTATTATAAATGTCTTCAAATGCGTCTGCGATGTCTTGGTCCTTGTGCTTCAAGAGTCCTTCATACCATATTTCTTTAATCCTTTGTGGACCGTTTTTAATGTTTATTAATCTAGCTAAGATTTTTGAAGGTGTTTGTGCCCATTCTGTGTATTGTTATATTGATCTTAATTCTAACAGAGAGATATTTTCTAGATAATGTTTGTGTAATTGCTTTTGTCAGTCAGTTATTTTATCCTCCAGGTCTTTTGAGTATTTATTTTAAAGTTCTAATTCAGCAGTCTTGATTTGGGTCTCCAGTTTATTTTTGAGGTTATTGTATTTTGTCTTGAGCCATGCAGATTTTTGGATAATGCTACCTCTAATGACCGTTTTGGCAGCCGCTCACTGTATGTCGTAAGGGATTTGAGTGGATATTAAGTCTTTTTCAAGTTGGGCTATAATACTAGTGATTTCCTGTGCTACTTCTTGGTTTTGAATGATTTTAGGATTTAATGTCCAGTTATTGAAATAGGGGACATTTTGTTAATAGGTTTAAAAGTTTAGGGAGAGACTGATTTTTGAATGATCCAATATAGATCGGGGTGATACAGTATATTTTAGTCTATGAGAAGGTTTGGGAGATTAGAAAAGTGTCTATTATGGACCAAGTTTTATGAGTGGCTCAGAAAAAAGTGAATCTTGATATTGTTTTATCATATTGAAAATTGATATAGGGGTCAGTTAGCTCAAAGTTATTTTGTAGTTCTTCAAGAGCTATAGTAGTATGTTGAGACTGCCTGTTTTCGTTATGCGACCTATCTTTGTCTGGATTTAATTAAGTGTTCCAGTCCCCACCTATGATGTACAGATGATTTGGGTGGTTGGCTAATATATTAAAGATTTCATAAATGAAAAGACGTTGATTTGAGCAGGGACTGTATATACTGAGAAAGAGTAGAGGTTTATTTAGGGTATGATATTCACTAGTAAATAAAGCCCATCTTCCATTAGGGTCAGTTTTAATAGAAGTGATCTCTTCCTGGAAAGATTGATTTATTATAATGGCTACCCCCCTAGATAAAGAGTTATGACCTGCAGCAATCATTTGCGTAACCCATTTCCTTTTCCTTTCCTTATCCCAGAGTTGACTATCCAAGTGAGTTTCTTGCAGGAAGGTTACTTTGGACTTACTTTGATATGTGAGATGCATGATTAAATTTCTTTTTTATCCAATATCCCCGTAACATTCCATGAATCTATTGATATCATTTCGTAGTTTGCTTATAAGGTTCTTTATTGATTGATAAGTAAAAAAGTAGTAATATAGCTTGTCTGTTTTTGTGTTAAGATTTAACATAGATGAAGTGACTTTTAAGCTCCTATACCCTATGTAGGTGCCTAACCACCCATCCCTCTGTTTTAGTGACTATGTATGTATTGACAAGCAAAAAAACAGCTAGAATTTGAGCTAAAGTAATATATACACTGAGCAGAGGGATGTCAAAAGTACCCAGAATGTTCCCAACATGAACAATCATGAGCTACAAATTGTGCAGAGCCTGCCCCTTTTGTTATTGGTATTTGCAGTATATTTATTATCTGACCCTCTATGTTAATATGTTACTTGTTTAATTACTTGGTTTGTATAGGCTAAGAAAGAGTAAATGCTTGAAAAAGTATGATATCAGAAGACACTTATATGTTAGATTTCTTAACATTGCTAAAGATATTATAAATTTACCAAAACAACATTTGTATAGTGCAGGTCTAAGAGATGCACTTTGGGAGAAGTGAACTTTGAAGTTCCACACAATCTATATATTTACATTATAAAACACTTAATGTAATCTTTAAGGCTACTGCATATTTTCATATTTATAACTATGCTGGTAATATACATACCACATCATCTGTCTTTTGTTATCAAAAATAAATACAACAGTAATCAAACTTAGAGAGTTCACATCCAGGTCCACTCAATTGTTTTTCCATTAACCAGTGTCAGCTTCTCAAAAATGCTTGAAAGAGAAGATTCTATTGTAATTCACTATTAAACATATCTCTGGTATAAAGACTTACCATATTACTGGTCAATCTGTTAGCCACGTCATGTGTTTGAAGTGAGTTATTGCAATCGTTGGTGATTGAGAAACATCCAGAACAGTAGTATAGCTGATATTGTGGTTTCATTAAGTCATAGGCACTACCAAGTACAAACTAGTCAGCATGAAATTGAAACACTGTTAAGTAAAATATATGAACTTACTAATCACTAAGTAACATATTAATTCGGCTGTTGTATGCAAATGCCTCAACCAGAATTACATGACCCTGTTCTAAAACATTATTTAGTGCAGAAATATATGCTTCTTTAGTTTTTTTTTTCCGTCTCCTGGATTAAGGTAGATCATTTTGCATGTATAGCTGAAATAATACAAGAAACCACAATTATAATCATTGAGAGGTGTTTAAGATATGACAGGATATTAGAAACCTTTTGTTCCAGATGCCATTAAACTCCTTATTTCTTCACAGCTGCAGTCACATAAAGGAAGGCACCTTTGAGCCATTTAAGCATGCACCCAGAAAAGGGAGCTTTTCATCATTTTTAAGTGTAAGCAGTTGCTAACAAACAGTACCTTTAGTTATCATGTGTAGTAGAAGGTCTTGCAGTAGTGCAGGAAGGAAGGCAGAGTTACTAAAGCCAGTTACAACATTTTCTTTTCTTGGATTTTGTAGACAGGTAACTTCTTCTAGAACTTTCTTCTTGACATTTAGAGCAGTGTAGTGGCTTGAAATAATTGATATGAGGTTCCTTTGATGAGAAAAGGAATGCTGTGTTAGAAAATAGTTAAGAATTCTTTTTTCCAGCTTTCCTGACCTATTTTTAGCATATAATCTGTTCCCAGAGATGCACTGGGGCAGGAAACAGGTCAGTGATGACATCATAGAGTTGAAAGGTGAAAGGATCAAGAAATGCCCTGGTTTTGAAGAGGATTATGGGAAATGGAATGCCAAAATGCTAAATGGACCTCCAGGCCTGCAAATTAAAACAGAGGTTTTGTTTCCAGAAGATTCCAAGACAGAAACATGCAGAATACCTTGCTGAAACTCTCCTAGCATTGTTCTTGGCCTCAGAGAAGGTGAATTGGGTTGCTTCAAGCTGGATTAACTTTGAAGAGATGCAGAAAAGTGGATTTTGCCTCCTCAGGGGTTTCAAGGGATATTTTTTTCATCTTTGTGACAGAAAATTAAGGTAGCAGGGTATTTCATTTGAAAATGAATCATGTTTCCTATAAGGTAAGCACAATATTTACTAAGTTTCTGCCGGTTTTGCTTAATTTCAAAAGGGAGATCTTGAGTTATAGTGATTTTATGTGCTCTCCATGTAAAGTTCTTCTTAGCTTTACATGCTGTTAATATTTGTTGAACATGTGCTGAGTTTAACAGTCTGATATATATTTTCCTCAGAGATTCATTTGTTTGTGCACGCCTTACAGCTCTGTGAGCTCTTTCTATTACTATGTCATTCAGGAGGTCTTTATTGTTCAGGAGAGAGCTTAGTATTTCTTTGATTACTGGATTGAGTTGTGTATATTCAAAGGTCACTGGAATTCCTCTTATAATGAAGTTATTGCATCTGCTTCTGGCTTCTAAGTCTACCATTTTTTGTTGCAATTCTTTAATAGTGCTGTTGTTGGCATGAAGCTTTTGCTTGAGTTCATTTATTTTTAGTTAATTGTCCATAGCTTTGGCTTCATTCTGTCCAAGTCTAAGCATAATTTGGTGCAGGCTAGAGCCAAATGTGGTTAGTTTATGTGAAAAACCTTGCACTTCTGTTTGTAAAGGTTGCAGTGCATTTTTAAGGTCGTTCAATGTTAAAGATTGCTCCTGTTTTGATCTGAGAGCCACCTTAGCAGTATCTTGTAGCTTTGTTAGTTTTTTGCCTTTTGGAAGTGGTATCTTTCTCAAGAGTAGAAATCATAGATAGTTTGCTTTTTGTGGTTAAAGTTTCCATTTGATCTGGTTGGTTCTCCATTTGGTGTCCAAAGTTAGATGCTTGGTAATAAAGAAGAAGTTTTTATTTAGTAGATCCTGTTCTGAGAGATGCTTTTTCCTTATTTTTCTTGTTTTAGGCCTGTGTATCTAGAAGAATCCACACCATGCGGTTCAGGGCTCAGCTTCCAGCAAGTAGTATATTTATTCAAAAAGAAAGCAATCCAGCAAAAATATAGATGAAAAAAATAAGTATTCTTATTCCTGTTTTAATCCTTTGGTGTTTAGAGTATTTTCTTTGAACCATGTGCCAGCTTAAGGTCATATGAAAGTTTAAGGTTTCAGGAGCTACACAGTCAGTGTGCTTACAGGCTGTCCACCATTTGGAATCTGGCCCACTTGGCTTGCTAAATCTTCTGGTTGACTCAGTATCACCCTTTGCACTCTACAATAACAGAAGATGCCCCCCTCCCATGAGATACAAATGAGATGAATGTTGAGCGACACCACAGTCCCCAAGATCATGTCATCTGTGATCCCCACCTTCTGTCCAAGAGCAAGCAGATTCAAGTCCCTTGTACAATACCTGTTGCTGACAGACAAAACAGTCAGTCTTTTGTCCTGCTCCACAGTATCTTCACTGAACTGATCAGAGAGTTTGGGTACCATTAATTAAGACAATTGAGCACTATAGTACACAGCCTGTGCACCATCAGAGACTGGGCCCGATTTTATCCATTGGCCAGACTTGTTGCTCTGTAAATGAGAAGAATATTTTGCTTTTTTGAGCTGATGTTTTACTGTTTAGACATGGTGTTCTGATTCTTTATTGCTCCAAGTGAAGTTTGGGCTGGTAGCCACGTGTCTAATCCCATAGTTCTCTGCAAACTGAACAAGTCTATGCCCTGAAAATTCAGGTCCATTGTCAAGAGAACAAAGGCACTGCAGTGCCATGCCTGACAAATATCAATTTAGATGCACCATAATATTTGCAGATCATGTGCGGGTGGCGTAGTGTTGTAGCTGTTAATATTGTCACCTCACAGCAAGAGGTTCTCCTGTTCAATTCTCAGCTGGGGTGCCTTCTGTGCGGAGTTTGTATGTCCTCCCTGCATTCACATGGATTTCCTCCCACATTCCAAAGACATGCATCTGGAGCATTTCTCCCCAGGCCTCCATTGCAAATAGGCTCTGTCCTAGTCAGATTTTCCCAGTCAACAAATATTAAATAAAGAATTGTGTGAGTTAGATAACCAGTTCACAAATCATAAAAATAGACTACAACTTACAGGGAACCAATAAACTCCTGCATCTACTTTCAGCCAAGACCTCTCTGACAATCAGTTTAGCAGAAGACACAGCAGATTCATTATTTAACTCTCGACTTAATCCTGAACATGACACCGTTGTCTACACATCTCCCTGGTGCTCATCATCTATTTGGTCTAGAATACTGTTGTGCATGGTTGAATGTATCACTAACCTGAAGTCTTTTTATGGGAGACCATGTGAACTACTAATGATTTACTGTCTTATGACTCCGTCCAGTCTGTTACAGTTCATCTAAGAACATGCACTGTCATCATGTAGCTGTTCTCAGGGCCCAACAAACCAAGCTGGACCTGCTGGCAAGTTACCTAGCGCAACATGCATGTAGATGTTGGTGTCTTCCTTTAGAGTTGTCTGATTTGCCCTCTTTCTCATCTCCAGTCTGCTATCCACAAGATGGGGTGGATGCTGCCAGCAAAGGTCTTGCTTGTAATGCCTGATAGTAAAAGAGATTCTTATTAGCCTGAGGCAGAAAAGGTTGACTATGAGGAAGTCTCTGAGCTTCTTGCACCCCCAGGTCAGTCTCAAAGTTTCTTTCTGTGTCAGTGCATATTACTGCTCCATCCAGGACAATGACCAGAACACATATGTGACAAGCCTTCACTACTCTTCCTCTTTCTGAAAGAGGACAGTTCTCCAGTCTGTGTAAGGATGCATTTGGAGACTATTTCAACTCTTCATTTGTCATATAAATTCAACATAACAGGGATACAAGCTCATGTTTTATTGGTTGAATGAGTTTTGCAGGGCACTTTCCCAGCACCAGTTGCTCTTCTTAGAAAGTGGGTCTGTCCAAGGCTTGTCTGTTTTGGCTAAATACAGGGTAAATTTCCAAGGATAGTTAATCCTCCTAAGGAAGCTCTGAACATCAGCAACACTAATGTCTTTATCTTTAGGACTGCAATAGTTTTCAATGGGTCAGTTTTCAACTCTTCAGCAGGTAGGATGCAACAAAAAAAATCTGTCTTAAATTTTCTTAGCTCACACGCAATGTGATACCTCTTTATTGATTCCATTTAAGATAATATGAAGTATGATATCAGTGTTCTGATTATGTTTTCCTTTAGTTAAGAACATTATTTATACAGAAAACCTTACCTGGAAGGCCATCTAAGATATGGAGCTTAGTCAATCACTAAGGGTAATTTGCTGAAGAAATAAAGTCCAAATGGAGTGATGAAGGCAGTGTAGTTGGTAGAGTCTTCTGAGAGTGATATTTGTCAAAGCCCACATCTGCATCAAACATGCTAAAGACCTGTTCTCGGGCTAATATCTCCAATGCATGCTCCACAGACAGCAGAATGTATTTCTTCCTGCAGACTACTTCATTGAGTCTGGTCAGGTTGACAAAGTTACATACTGTCCCATTCCTCTTGGCTAATGGCAATCTGCCTGAACTCTAGTTGTTCAGCTCCTCCTCTTTGGCTATGATGCCTGTATTCTCCAGGTATGCAAGTTTCTCCTTGACTCTCACCAATAACAAGACTGCAACTTATCCTTGTATCTGTTGGAGTCAAGTTTCACGTTGGCCTTAAGTTTAATGATGAATAGCTGCTGTACCACTCCTAAGACAGGGTTTCTGATGAAGTCCTGACACTAAGATTGGATAAAAGTACTAAGCAAACTTTTTTTCTGGTGGATGACAGTTGCCAGTTTAAGTTTTTTTTTTTTTATATACAAGCATCAACACACTGGGCTTGAGTTACAAAGTAATTAACAGAAGTTATACACTTACCATAATGATGGATATTTACTATCCCTTTGAAATTGTGGGAATATTTGTCATCAGACAGATATGATTCAGCAAATGATAACTCTCTCAAGTGACCGAAACCCTTACCTAATCCCATCATGCACCTGTTGACTCCATTTCCTCAGTTCAAGTTTGCTGCCTAATTTCTAGCATGGAACAAAACAGATTCTAAGAAGATAGCAGTGAGAGAAATTAGGCTTCAGAGTAGGTCTACTAGGCCTGTCTAAACTGAGGAGAAGTGAAAGTTTGGAAGAGGATGGAGAGTAGGTTGTCAAAGTGGATGGACTAGGAATAATGCTCAACAGACCAGCTTACCTTCCCTGGTTACTAATTTGTAAAATAAAATAAATGAATAAGATAATAAACATCCATCACAGTAATTACAAGACATCAGTATCTTAAAGTATCCTATCTATCCAATTTGAATTTTGGGACAGATTCTCCAGCTACCTGCTTTTCTGGGTAGAATTATGAAAGTATGCCCTTGAGAATGGCACCTCAAAAGGAAGACCTGGACCTAGACATGATATCCAGTTTATAATGGTTATATAAGGTGTGCAATGTAGTCCAAGTTTCTACTGTGCAATTATTATTAATTAAGGCATTCTTGAAGAAGTCTGTAAATGCTGCTATGGATCTTGTGGAATAAGCCTTTGGTTTTGACAGTATAATTTTACTGCTGGATTGGTAAACAATGGTTATACAATTTGTAAGCCTTTTAGATAAGATTACTTTGGAGAACTTTTACCCCAGTTTAGGTGGTGCATAAAAAATAAACGACTGCTTCTCTTTCCTAACTGCTTTAGTTCTGTGTTAACAGAACTGTAACTCTATAGTTGTAATTCCAGCTAGTGACACCATGGCCTAAAATCAAGTTTACTGAAAACACTAGTGCCATTTACTTGTCCAACAATAATGTCTTCCTCAATTGGAGTTACATGCAGTTATCTTTGCAGGGCTCTATCTGTTTTAATGTTTATGCATATTCTCAGTTCATTTGGATTGGTTGGCATTGGTGGAACAACAATAGATAGAGCCCATGGTGATGTTCCAACTCAGTAATAATGTTTTTTTTTTAACTTTTCTAATCTTGCTTCAACTTTCTGTTTTACAAGATGGAAGGTATTTGTAGAATTTAGCATTTGTATTAAAAGTCTTTCTGCTTTTCCCGGTTAGGGGTCGCCACAGTGGATCTTCCGTCCACTTATGATTGGCAATGGATTTTTACAGTGTCAAGTTGCTATCCTGGCAGCCAACCTTCAGAAAAAAGTCACACACATTCATGCTCCAACCTGCATGTCTTTTTAACATTCTGTTGCTCACGAGGAGGACATGCAGACTCCACACAGAAGGCACTCCAGCCAAGAATCAAACCAGAGTCTCTCTTGCTGTGAGGCGACAACGATAATTGCTACACCACCGCAGCCCATAGAATTTAGTATTTGTATTGCTCCTGATAATTTTGCAGATGGATAAACTAAGAGAACATCCTGTGCCTTCTAGAACATACAATACTGCTGGACTTGTTCTCTAGTTTACTTCTGCCAATGCCTGAAAAGTGAAAACAACTTTTCACTGGCTAAACTGGTACTGAGTGGTATGAAAATATTTTTGTATAAAGTAAATGTAATTGTGACTGTGTTTCTAAACTTTTAAATAAACATTTACATTATTAAATGATGCACCCAAGTCTAAAAGCATTTTGATTCTTATATTCTTATATTTTACAGATACCTCTGTTTTTTGTTACTCTTTTTTCAGTACATTGTATGCAAATATGTATGTTCATTTTGTGTTACTTTTTTAGTTAGAGTCTAAATCTGTTCTAAAGATTTTACACAAGCTCTATTATTATGTCTTTTCATATTCAGCTGCTGTATAAGAATATTTATATATTCTAGCAAAATATTTTTGGAGGAATTCAAAAAGAATTCCACCACTCAGTTTAAGGGCTGCTATAAAAAGGGCCTGTTTCCATTATGTGATATTTTGTGATTCAGAGACATTACCCACAAATGAAATGCAGATCAGCACTTTCTTGAGATAAGTTAACAATGGTGGTAGCCATATCATGTTAGCACAATCACCCCCCATTTACTCTCCCACACGTGATACACACATTCAAAACTCACACACACACACACACACACACACACACACACACACACACACACACACACACACACACACACACACACACACACTTGCCCCGTGTTGTGCGAATATCACAGATGACTCCTTTTTCCTGCCCTTGTAAATCACAAGTGATTTTGGTCAGTTATTAAGGGCATACATTAGAATTTCACAGTTCATATACTTTTTACATGGTAATGTAAAAATTGTTATACTAGCAATTTTCTGAGTTTGTAGGAGAAATTATTAAAATCTGTCCCTGATTTTGGCCTAGTGTTGATTTTGGCTTTGTCTTGATTTCTTGCACTATAAGGCTGAGAGGTATGGCTAATGTTTCCTGTTCCTCTCCCTCAGAAGTTATGAACTGTTGCAGGCAATAGATAATGCCTGAGATTTTCAATATATATGTTAAAAAACTTTACTAACTGGTCAGTTAATGCAGTGGATTAACTCCAAGGTGTACTGTGGCAAGGGTGCAGGGTTTGACTCCCACTCTTTGTAGTTGACTTTTTTTTTTTTTAAGTTTTTTTTTTTTTTTTACTCATTGCATCCCTGGTGTCTAGTGGTGTCTTACAGGAGTAACATTCTCTGTGGGAGATGGGAAAGTACAGGCTTGGAATCCCTTGTTCTGTCTTTAAGACACAGTATTTACAGTATCCTTGGTGTCTAGTAGTTCACAGTAGCAGCTTTTTTTTTTTAAATATTTGCCTTTAAGGCATGCTGTATAGATTATCCCTGGTGTCCTAGTGTCCCCACCCCCAACCCAAGTCTTCAGAGATCTCCTTGGTGTCTAGCATTTCTCCCCAAACTAATTAGGTTTACGTGCCACTATGATGCAATCCAAAGAAGAACTCACACGACAGGCAGGTGCACGGCCAAAATAGAAAGCTCAAAGTCAAAAAGGCAGCTAGAACCCAGAGTGAATGTTTCCAATATTCATTTATTCTGACCCAAACAACAGACCGGTTTCGGCACAAAGCCTTCTTCAGTGATAGCATGACACTCCATCAACTGACTTAATATAGCCATAAGATAATTGGCTAATAAATAAATAAGTAAGGACAATTACACATTTAAAGATATAATACCAAAAAATAAAAATGAACATAAAAATCAAAATTTTTTATGTATACATACTGAAAGCAGAAAATTTATCATATCTTAATATTTACACTGTGAAAACAAGCAAGCCTGATTGAACAACATATATGTATATATCACCTTATAAATTATCATTAAGACCTGGGGTAAATAACCCCCCTAGTCTAATAATCCAAGCCTTTTCTTTGCTGTTAAGCATATCGTGCCATCCAAGTTTATTAATATCATCACCCCTGATGGCATCAATAATTTGAAACTGAAACTTTGCACTGGTATGGGACAATACATGTTTGTATAAAGCACTGGATAGACGTTTGTTCCTAGTGTCACTAAAATGTTCTGACATCCTGATTCTCAACAGTCTTGAAGTCTGCCCAATATAAAAGGCAGAACAGGAGGCAAGATATATGACCCAATTGGTCCCACAATTGCCAAAACATCTAATCTCAAAAAACTTTTGTTGTATTCCTGCTAGAAAATTCTTTAGATTTCCTCATATATACACAAAATGAACAATGGCCACCGGAAAAGGAACCCCTTAGTTGATCACCAGAAAGTGTGAGTTGTATAACCACACGTATTCATTTGTCTTCCCTTTTTATGCAAGTTCAGATATGATCACAAAGTGCGACCTCTCCTGTATGAAAACTGGCACTCTGAGGCAAGAATATTAGCCAAAGCTGGATTAGCTAGTAGAATATTCCAATTACTATTAATCACATTTTTAATAACATTAGTATTCCTACCAAATGTGGTCACAAATTTAATGAGAACAACCCCTGTATTGTTTTTTTCTTTATAGCGAAGCAACTTATTTCGGTTAAATTGTTCCGCCCAATTATATACTGACATGATATGACCCGATTTATATCCTCTGGCCTTAAATCTGTTCTTTAAGTCATGCTGATAGTATTCATATGTTGCCTGATTGGAGCATATCCTTTTCTGATTCTCAAAAACTGAGATTTGGGAATATTTCTTATATGTTTTGGGTGTAGACTGTTGGCATCCAACAAGGTATTATATTGTGCGTATTTTCTGAAAATTTTCACTATGGCATGAGAAGTTATCCCCATTGTCTTGTGTTTCCCCTCGACCCACATATGTAGAGGTATCCCTGGTGTCTACTAGTCCCCCATCCCATGTCTGTAATGTTATCATGGTCAACTAGTTTTTCCCCAACCCACAAATAACTCAAATTTGCAGGCACTGCTCATTAGTCTAGGGGTGTTAGGAAGCATGTCAGCCACCCAGATTCATCCCCCCAGACACACTCAGACATTCATTCCATACATACACGCGCGCACACACACACACACCTAACTTAACCCCCTCCCACTTTAACCTCCCTGGCAAACACAAGGTCACACATGCAGCTCCCTCACATATACACACTCACCCCCCAACACTACCCGACCACTAAACTAACTAATGGGTTAAATATTTATGTTTTTAATGTTATAGTGTAATGTTTTGACATGTATAATATGTATTAACATTTATAATTGTGTAGTTTATTAGACTGTTTAACTTGGGTATTTTACTCTTTAATCTTTTAAACCAATTAATATGGTATCATGATTTTAATTAATTACTTAATTTATGCAATTAACGGTGGGTATATAAGGGCTGGGTGTTTTTGTGTTAATTGTTCTGAGGAAGTCCCTTCTAGGGGAAGAAAGCGCTAAACGCTGAATAAAGGTTTCATTGTACTGTGGCTGGAGTTGATGTGCTGGTTTAAGCTGTCCCAGGTCTTACCTCTAAAGCAATGAATCAAATTTGCACATGCCTCCCCCCCAGAATGCCTCATTAGCATTTAGTATGCCCACAAAGGCAACCTACCTCCGTAATGCATGCCTTCATGTTGCAGCACCTTGTGCTGATGTCTCAGGATTAAAAATGTTTCCTATGAAGTGTACACTTCACAGTAACCTTTCTGGATTTGGCCCTTTATAATTTTGCAGGTTACACAGGTTCTTTATTTGGCAAGATACCATCAAATCTCCATGTTGCTATGGCCATCATACTATCTCCCTGATGTGTAGTATTATGTCTCTTAGCTTTATCTAGTTTGAATCCAGCTTGTCTGCTTTTGACCCGAACACTTATTGACTTTCTACATTCTCTCGTAGCCTATTTCAAACATCTCTAATGATTCAGCAATTAAGAGGATTACCTAATAATTAGTCAGGCTCAGGCAGTACCTTCCTCCTAGCTTCTTCTGAACTGCAGCTTTGAGTATTTTTTTTTGGTCATTCTCTAAAGAAATCACATTTTCAGGCACAAACGCTTTTAATGTTGTGTACTATGTGTGCTCCTGTATGTTACACGTCTAAATTTCAAAAACTGCAAACTGAACATTTTCCTTTGATCGACATTACTTACACTATGTATCAGCTAATGTATCTTTTGAATTTGGCGTTACCTGATATATATGGAATACTTTCTCTCCATCCATATGCAGTAGCAATACTTTTTAATATAGCATACGTTATTACAATAAAGAAGGTGCATAGTTATTAAGTTTGACACTCAGCTTTTGTATAGTGGGCACAGACAATATACATGACAGTAAGTGCCAAAAAGGGTTTTAGACATGGTATTTCAAGAGCTGTATCTATATTGATATTTTAATATTACTTGAGAGTGGTAGTTCATCTTCCTTATTCTGTGGTTATTTCTTATACAATTTTTGTAGTATACTTCATGGTATACTCTTCCAGATCTGCACATTTACTATGTATTTTTAATAAAGTTGCACTTAGCTTTAATAGTTTTTGCTTGCAGTTGAGTATTTTTTGGTATCGTAACTCTTCAGACAAGCAAAATACTAAAACAGACATTTCATGAAAGTTATATTGCTGAAATATTTTAATTAATGTTCAACATGTTCCTGCTGTTAGGCCTCTTTGAATCGATTATTTTTTTCACTTTGGTAAGGCTTGTCTTCAGTTCTTACATGCATGTGTGCATGTCATAAAAAGAAAATACAAATAACAGAGAAGAGGCATGATTGTGCACTGCAAACAATACTTTTGCAACATATTAGAAAAAAAGAGCATTGTTAATCACTAAGAGTTACACATACTGCCACAACTGATCACCTCAACAGAAAAAGGCCAGACTACTGTATGTACTGTTTCAAAATAGGTTCTAAAATAGTAAATAGAAAATAGGTACCAACCCACAATGAAACAATGAAGCCACAGATCAAAATGTGGGTGAGGCACTTTAATGAACACAATAGGCACTACTCAGGAGTGGTTAGAGGGATACCTTGTTTGACTCAAGACACCACACCAGAGCCCACATCTGAAGAAGTGTTGGACATGAAAACGCAAACTGTGGATACATTTATGTGCTTGTTGTTTTATTGATGCGAGTTTGCAGTGCCTATTGTGTTCATTAAAGTGCCTCACCCGCATTTTGATCTGTGGCTTCATTGTTTCATCGTGGGTTGGTACCTATTTTCTATTTACTAGTTTGGTTTAGTGCCTTTCGCTCTTTTTTGAATTATAGGTTCTAAAATACTTTACAGACTATTTCAGTACATATGCAATGCCAACTGCTGATTTGCCATTCCTTTCAATAACTTACACCTCTTTACCTAACACGTCACAGCTCAAAAATTGTGTTTTATGGAGAAATATACTTCTAAGAGGCTATAGTGAGGAAACAATACCCAAAGTATCTATATTCGCAAGCCCAAAAGTGCGATAGGTTTGTTTATGGAAAGAAAACAATAACAACACCAAGTCTGCATTTTAAGTGCAATTAACTTTCTTTATCCCTATATTTCACCTTACCCTTTCCCCACCTGTCTCATATTGTCTTGAATGTTTCTGTGGATTCTCTTCTCATCATCACTCTGGATGTCCATTCCATGGGTCTGTCAGATGATATGTTTTCTTATATTTAAAAGTGCAAATGGCTGTGTATTTCATTAGAAATGCAGAATATATAACTGTTTCCTTACATTAACATGGGATTGTTTAGTTGCTTACTGTAATATGGAATTGTTCTCTGTTGGCAAGTTTGCCAATTTTTTGACAATATGAATTATTTCACTGTGGAATTAAATTGTATGTTTATTCTAACATCTTATTTTAATAGGAAAGCCAGATTCTATTGGTGTGATGTGTACTGCACCAGAGCAGCAGCTGTCCATTTCTTACATTTCACCTAAGATTGTTATTCAGACTTTATATACTCCATGGATTATAAAGAACAAGAGCTGTTGCTGTCCCTTTTCTTTCTGTTTGTCTGAGACTGTTAAATGGACTTGGCAAATTCTAACTTATGGAGTAATGTAAATCAAGTATTCCTGTATTACAATCCATTGGACTTCATTTTCATCATGAGACTTCAGTCAGCTACAGTATGCATCTGAAATAACAACAACCAGTGACGCAATTTTACTTTTTTCTGTCATCAGTGTATCTGTATCAAGGATTTTATTTTATTTCCCCTGTGTTACAGCAATACTGTCTCATATGTATTATTAGATCTTTTTTTTTATCAATGAGCTTTCATTTGTTCTAGCACTGGTGTGATTCTTGCAGTATGTCCTTTTTGTTTGGCTGACGGCTGTTATAAGTTAATGTTGGTTGACTCACTGAAAGGGTGTACCATTTGTACCATTAACAGATATTTTGGTATCAGATGAGCTATCTGATTCATATCAGCATGTACCATGAATATAGGAATGAGGTACTGTCACTTGAGGGATATAAATAGTTCCCTTTGGGGAACCATTGTGAAGTAGACTGTATGAGAAAATAGTCTGGTTAAGTCTCGGCTGCTGCTCGTAACACTGCAATAAATCACTGGGATCAGACTGAAGTGGGTGAAAGTCAATGATTATAGCCCTGTTTTGCAGATGGTATCATAAAGGTTTACTTGGGTGTGACAGGTGTCAGTCATAACTCAAGGTCATTGTGCACATTTGCCTAAGCTCTTAAGGTAAATCACCCGTTGTATGCATACTAGATGCCAATGGTCTAGATGTAGGCTTCATAACCCCTATATCTCACATATTTTGTGGAAACAATGGGATTTAAACCTCATTTATCCATCACATAATTTGATATATTGGGAAGGGATTTAATGCCAGTATTGCTGTGCCAGACATATATTGGTGGCAGTAGTGACATTCATACTCCCATGTTTTCACATATTTGGTTTACAGAGGTGTGGACATGCAGCAAACCTGACTTGTATAACCTGCAAAACCATCTTGCCACCAAAAGGTATGTGTACCCTGGCAGCTCCAAGGCAAAATACTTGGTAGTATCCACTGCAAAGCAGTTGGTTTAGTAAAATGAGATTTGAGGACTGTTACAAGCTGACAGCAGCACAACTGGTTAAAAATTACAAATCAAAAAGCTTCCCACATACTGGTCTAAACAAGAATAACTAAATAACCATCTTCTGTGCAGTTCAAAGTTCAATCCATTGCAAATGGAGATAAGACAGACAGGGACATTAGACATGCAGCAATCAGTTAAAGGACTATTCCAATGTGCCTCTAGAAAATGTTAAAACCCAGCTACAATATAGAGACTGGAAGCGGAGCTGGGGATAAGATGTCTGGAAGCAGCCAATAGAATTAAACAGCTTGAAGATGCAGAAGAGAAAAGAAAGTGACAGCAGGAAGCTGTTGAGATGGAAAAGGCGCATGCAGAAAGGGAAGGAGTCTGAAGAAAGAAAAAAGGAGTGGCAGCATGAAAATGAACTCACGACCTTTTCCTAAACACACATGAATGGCAAGCTTAAAACTCAGCCTTAGATGCCAAGGTCAGGACTAAACTAGTTCCTTGGTGTAAAGAGAATGTTGACTTTGACAGCTCAATTTGGGCATTTGAAAGAGCGTATAATCAGAACCAAAATAACAATAAGCTATGTGACATTTTTACCTCTTCTGCTCAAGAATAATGCTATGCATAATGTACATAACATGAAAGATGCTGATCGTGTACTGACTATAGTAAAGTGAAGTGTGTCCTTTTAGAATGTTTTAAGTTCACAGAAACATAGAGACAAAAGGTTTAGAGAACACAGAACAAAACCAGAAGATAGCAAGAGTGATTTTCATTACAGAAATAATCACTTTCATATGTGAGTGAATGGATATCAAGTTGCCACTTCTGAATTATTCAGGGAAAATCTGATTTAGCAGGAAGCACTCAAAGCTTTGTCAAATGATATGAGATTATGATTGACAGACAAGGAATGTGCCTCATCTGCAAATATGGGTGAAAAGAGTGATTTCTATTTAGCAAGGACACAACTGCACTACAGGAGTTTGTGTAGCACTACACATGATTATAAGGAACTCATACGTTCAGTGCAAATTATTATATCATGTACCGCATATACAAGGAAAAGTGATCATTTCTAGAAACAGATATTTCCAATGTAACCAGTTGAGACACATATGGTCCACATGTACACAGACAGAAGGAAGGAAAACCAGTGACAAAAGGGAGCTAGCATAGATAGTACCGCAGTAACTGTGGCTTGTCTTGAAACTGCAGTTGCTACAAATTATCATAAAGCCCTCTATATTATAATGTTAGAGGGAAAACAATTACTAAGAGAGATACTGCATCAGACATAACTATTGTTAAGCCAGCAGTTGTTAAGGGTCAACTTCTAATAACCGAAATACCACTTACCTGAATCTCACTAGATCGAGACAACAACATTGAACATTCACATAAACGAACATTCACATCACTGGAATTTTAAACAGGGAAAGGAGGCAGTTGGCCAACATGGGGAAATTTGCCCTTTTTCCCATTATAGTGCAATCTCGGAGTTGGTATATATAGCTGGAGTATGGGGCGACCCCCCCACACAAACACACACGTGGGTTTGACATACTTTGGTGTGTTTGTTGTTGAATGTTGGCCAACTGCCTCCTTTCCCTGTTTAAAATTCTAGTGATGTGAACATTCAAGTGAATATTTGGTGTCATCGTCTCGATCTGGTGAGATTCAGCTAAGTGGTATTCTGGTAATTAGAAGTAGACCCATTGTTAAATGTGAACATTGCTTGCCCAGACAGTCCACTCCTATTACGGCCATGAATGGACTTTCCTTGGGTATTGTGCTGTGTCTGGGAGCATTTTATGAGGTTCTGGCTTGGTGACTGATTCAGTGATACTATAGAAGACTTTGCACAGTGTTCAAAAATGGCAAATTTCCTTCCACAAGACCCATTTTACCTCTTCAAGTAGCCATATGCTCCATGGGAAAGGATCCATTTGGCCTTTGCTGGTACATTTCTATGCACCAGGTTTTAAAAGCCGTGGTAACAATGGATTACACAACAGCTGAAGAAACAATTATAATTATCTCTGTGGCACAAACTATGAAAAGTGACCTTAAAGAAACAGGACAGCTGATGCAGTGTTTGAATGCAGTTTACATATACTTTTAAGGGATGGAGGTTGGCAGAATGACTAAGGTGTTTTCTTTCAATCAAGAGGTACAAGGATTAATTTTCACTAAGGGGAAATCAGCCAGGTTTAAAACAGTCCTTAAATGCAGCTAGCCTAGTACTTACCTATGAACCTGCGTGAATTTTTTATCCCTACCTCATTTGGGGAGTCTGTTCAATGCATTTACAATCTTCTCCATGAAGAAGTACCATCACAGGAGCAGATGACCTGTGTTTCTCCCCTCACCTAGCCTTACTACTTAAGGTACTTTTTTTTTTTACATCTCCTCTCTTTGATCTTGTACACACACATCATATTCATTTTTCCCATTTGTATTATAGTGTAGAACGCTCCACTTATTCTAGTCTCAGATCATTTCTTTCATCCTCAGGTCTATACACCTTCCTGGTGGCTTTTTACGGATATCTTCTGGATAGTCTCCAGCAGTCTGGTGTTCATATCTTTTTATTTTCTCTGGAACTGCACACTGGGCTCAATGTGTGGCTTGAGCAGGAGACAAAAGAACAGTAGAATTATCTTTCTGCTTTTAAAATCAGTCTCTGTAAGAATACAGCCAAGTCAGCATTCCGTTCACTGCTGCCATTACATTCTCAGTTTGGTGCATGTGTGCAAGAATACATTTGACCAATATTCCGAGATCCTTCCTCTGATCTGCTGCCATCAGTTACACTTACCTCAATTATTTGGCACAAGGGTTGCTGTGTTACAGTTACTTTGCATTACCTGCACAGAGCCTCAATTTATCTTTGAGCTCTGATGAATGCTGGAAATTAAAATGGGCCAGAGTCACTCCTTGATTTGCCCAAATGTTGGAAAATGATGGGTGCAGATGTGGACGGATGACTTAGTAAGTGCTGTATTATCTATACTACATTAATAAACTTACTGCAGTAAACTCTGCTTTCTAGTCACCAGTGGCAATGCCATTTCCTGCAGTGTTGCTGCAATGACCCTTGCTGACACAGTCTATTTCCAGTGACAAGAATACTGTCTTTGCCAAAAAGTGGAAGAAGTCTGAGATACCTCCTAGCGTCGAAGTCAGTAGTTGCTGGAATTCTTGATTTTTCGGAACTGGCAATCTATCTGGAGTCTGAAGAGGCCAGGTTCTGGAAGTTCCTGGTCAACAGAGTAGAGTGCTTTGGCCATCCATTCCTGTTTTCTATTGGCTTACTTCGCAATATCATTGGATTCCCCAAGATTTAGAAGAATTTGGTCTGGAGTACCTACTCATTAGGCTATTACAGCCTTGACAAGTACATAGCCGGTGCCTCTGACTTGCTTCTTCACTACATTTGTAGATATGTTGGTATACAGTAACCTAGCTGTAACTGCATGGAATGTTAAAAGGAACCAAGGAATTACCAGTATGGACACCTGCATAATGACAGCCCTCTTTGCCATGCTGCCAGGGTCTACAAAAAAACATGGACCCCATGAAACAACCCGGACATTTCTGCAAGGAACATTAAGAGAAAACAAAGAAATAGATGTATTACATCAGTCTGTGTAGAACTTAGCAAATCCAGTTGTCTTTAATGTTTTAACTGACGTTTAATGCAATATCATATTGCAGTTTTATAGGGGAAATAAAATAAAATCCTGAGAAACAGAACAGTCAGTCACAGTACTATTCTTCTCCCCAGGAAAAGCTGCCACAATAATGCCTCTTCATAAATGGTGCTCATCTAATGAGCTAAGAAATACACAATACTTGTAATACTACCCACCTTTCAGAACTGCTTGTAAACCATATCAAACAATAACCACTGCACCACTTTTCAAACTGCAGCCTCTTCTCCCATTCAAAAAAGCATGGCTTCAAATCAGACCAAAGCAATGAAACCACTCTCCCTACATTCGCTGATCATCTGAATCAGCAACTAAATGACAGCTGTTATACTACTGCAAATGCTTTATACTTGTACAAAGTACTGACACAGTTAACCAAGGTCTGTTAATATACACACCACCTGGCCTTAACGTTAAGTACTACACCCATGTGTAACTGGTTTCATAGCTAATCTACTTATCATATTCAGCCTGTTAAATGGTGCAATGATATCTCAGCGCTATACCTACTATCCTAGGTGTCCCCCAAGCCTCTTCCTTTATCCCTGCTATTCAACATATTTGTTAAAAAGTAAACAGAGCACGTTAACCATTTAGTAATATACAATATGCTGATGACACCACACTGTATCACTACTCCAAGTCAACCATCCAAATTTAGCAAAACCTGAATAACGCATAGAATTTCCTAAATCAATGGGCTGACAGCTTGTATTAAAATTCAAATGCAAAAAAAAAAAATTACGCTGTTCTACCTAGGTCTTAATCTCTAGTTAGAAACATCAGGTCTTCTTATTTCTGATGTCAAAAACTCACAATTTGAAGTAATGTCTCACTTTAGAAGTTTAGGTAACTGTGTTAGTAATGAAGTTCAGTCACTACTCCCACTTTTAACTGCCAGAAAATCCAAGTATAACTTAGTCCTTATAATACCGCACTAAAAAAATGTCTCTCACAAAATTCCATGCTTGTTACTGTCCGTTTTCCTCCTAAAACCCATTTTCAATTGGTCATTTCTCTTGAGTAATGTTATTACCTCCCTAACTGACAAACTCAGAAGCACATGTTATTGTGCCTTACACTGCAAACTTAGCTCTTCCCCTACAACTGTATATCACAAAAACATAACTGTCTCAAGCTTGAAAATCAACTCCTCCATTCAATACTAACAGTGACCAAACCCATTCTATACTACCCAAGGAAATGCCCCTCACCTAGTAATGCAATGGTACTTCCCTACCTCTTCCTCAGGTCATCCTAACAATGTCTCACCAAACCTTTCTACTCCAACACCTGTCATGGTGATTCATACTTTTCTGCCAAAGAATTCAAAGCCTGCAATATCTTTCCCATTACCAGCATATGACCTCTCTCTACTCTATGAAACCACATCAAACAAGCCTGACACCGTTACTGCTCGTCAAATATTACACAAGCTGAAGTTTTCAGTATTATATTGCTGTCTCCACTTTTATTCATGCATAGCCGATCTAATCCAAACATACAGGAAGCCTGTCTAGTATTAAAGATCATTACTTATAAGCTTATGAATATCTATATCCGTTATTTCTGCTGCCCTGTTCGATGTTGTTTCAAGGTAACCATTGCCAATATGTTCTAGTATACTGTATAGTAAGAGCTTTAGCTTGTACAGCTATAGCTGTTGCACAAAATTTACTGAATGTTGATACAAACTTCTATAATTGTTCTTAACTGTAACTAAATCTATAGAATTTCTCCCTGGACTTCTACTGGACATGGGTTCTGTCCAGTTTGTCCCAGTAAGCAATCGATCAGTCAATCAATTAATATATAAATACAATTTTTTAAACAGGAGCCATACATGTAGTATCACAAAATGATCTCACTTTCTTCCACTGATTATATTTATTCTAGTAGCAAGTTACCTAACCAGGTGTTAGCAACACATGATTTGTGCTTTAGACATGGCATTTCAAAACAAACAGTACATTGACATTGCCTTGAAAACTGACACAGATCAGTTGTCAGGAGTAAAATACAGCACTGGGTTAAGTGAGAGCTTCAACAAACTAGATCTGCAGATTACATTTTGTAGCCAAATTATTTTCTTTGCAAACAGTACTTCCACTTTCTGTAGTTGTACAAAGTGCTTTGTTAGGCAAGTACAAAACATTGTCTTGTACCCTGTGATTGCCTTTGCTGTATAAAGTGGCACAGTTATTTCTCTGGATTGACCGAATATTTTGTTTAGTATTATGATGGTAAGTTTTAAAGAAAGTAAATAGTTTTAAGGTCTTGGGCTGCCATTTTGTACTGCTTCTGTATCCCAGATGTACCACCTAGGGCCACTAAGCTTAGCTGACTGAAGGCAACACTTCGAAGTTGTAGTCACCAATGCTGTGTCCAATATGTATTTAAAACTTCTTGAGTGCATTTTATAATCTGGAAGATATACTAGTACATTCAAAAAGCCTCAGTGGAGAGGGCAATCTCAGTCACTGTGAACTAACTGCATCTCCTGATATCCAAACAAAACTCTGCAAGAGTTGGCTATATAGAGGGGAATGGGAGTGAGCAGCTGTTGTCAGCTCCAGCAGGGAGAGAGAGAGGCAACTCTGGCTTACCACCTGGATGACACCTGGAGTACTAGGTGTTACAGTAATGGAGCATGGCCCTAGGAAGCATGCAGTGCCATTGTGCAGATGCACCACGAATAACAGGATCTAGCTTGCCGAGGCATGCTCCTGGTCATGGCAGTGTGCAGCAGGAACTTGGACAGCTGTTAGAGGGAGGGAGTGCTCCACCAGAGACGGTAGGCTACCCTGTGGTCTGCTCCCTATTACCTGACTCTCTTCACCAGGGGAACAGATAGGCTGAAATGCTTTTTCATTGCCTGTGAATGCTCGGCTCTAACCCTTATGAAAATAAATGGGCTGATTGGATGCAGGTAGTAGACCCATCAGGCTAGGTCCTTCGGGGGATAACAAAAAAACTGTGGTGGAAAATACACTAGTTCATCCACTGTAGATAATGAATCTTCATTACAAGGAAGAGGGTAAGCATCTTTATGAATACTAATGCTAAGTGTTCAGCAAGGACACAGAAAATAGGAAAGAGGGGGGCTCAAATGTACTGGAGGAAACTGGCAAAAGAACCAAGGTAGCTGGAGCAAATAATTAGAGAGTGAAAGGTAACCGAATGGGAAGAAGCCAAGAGGACATCTGGACTGCAGGCTAGAGATTGCCTTTCCTATCAATGACTGATAGCAGAGTATAGGCAAAGAGAAAGGAATAGGGGATCCTATGTGAAAGACCTACTCAGGTGGTGCTTTTAGTTGAATCAGGTACAGAAGCTGCTGTAATCATTAGGACGTATAAAATATTGCAGGATAACTGCAGGAATCAATCAGAAGAGTTTAGAAAATATTGATAAGAGAGACTGGAAATGCAAATTAAGAGAGAACAATGGGAGGATATATGTATGGCTCCTCAGTATGCAACAAAGTCCAGAAAGGTTATGATCTTTGCTTATATCCCAAGCAGACTTTAAAGAACTTGTCCTCAGGTAAATGGCAAATGTTGGAAGTGTGATGGGGAAGGAAGAGGTATCTGGGAACAATATGTTTTGGGAGTGTGATGACTTGGCATATTTAAAAAATTCTCTACAGAGAGCTATGTCAGAAACATTAGGTGAGTAAATGGCTGTAACTAAGGAATATCTTTTGAGCTGGGACACAGGATCTGAACTGCCTAGACATACTAAGGTCTTATCAAGTTTAACTGTGTTAGCTACCAAAAAGCAATTAGTAAATGGGAATCAAAGTATCGCCAACTGTACTTGAAGTACTGAATATTATAAAAGAGATAAAAAAAACTGGAAGAGGGATCTTAAGAAAAGAGGAGGAGGAAATTACACAGAAGTAAATGGAAATCATGGTAAAAACACATGCAGAATAATATTCAAGAGGAGGAGGTGGCGTGAGGTTTAACAGAAGGCAGAATGCAGTTGAACTGATGGTGGTTACAAAGAAAGAAATAAAAGATATGTGATGTATAATACATCTAAACAGCAAAATGTTAATATGGCTTGTTTTCTTTTCTTTTCTGTTAATGTATGTTTGCCTATGTCTTAAATGATAATTTAATAAAGGTGTTTTAAAAAATACTGTTAAGCCTTCTATTATTTCCCCAGACTTAAACAGTAATGCCTCTTTTCTACTAACATAAATTGGCTTTTAAGGGTTGTGCATTTCGGATAATGCCCTAAATTCCTTCATTCCCTTTATCACTTTCATAGTAAGATGAAAAATGTCTGGACGAAATGAGTGAACTTCTTCCCAAGTAGATGGCAGACCTAGGGTGGGCATACAGCACTGTAATACAACAGTATTACCAAAGTCCTTATCATGCTACAGAAAGACATGCTGTTTGTTCAGTAATTACATCTGCGTCTTCACATGCTTAGTATCTGTACACAGATGCACATTTTGGATTCCCTCACTTGCACTCACCAATAGCCTGGTCACTACCTGGGGATTGCAAATGACGGGCTCTATATTTGCTGAGATATCTACTATGGTTTAAATGTATTATGTAGAAAATATTCTCCAACGATTAAATAATGTGAGCAAAACGATGTCCTTTCTCTCTTGTACTGTCAGTATGCTTTTGTACACTGTCTCTGGCTAATGGTCTGAGATAAATGTTTTTTCATCAGCAAGGGTCACTAGAAACTAAATTTTTGCAGTGTTGTCAACATATAATGGAAATTTTGTCTAAAATATGTGCACATGTTCAATATTAAAGCTTATGCAATATACGCTACCCCATTCCATCCTTTTAAGGTACTGTGGTTGTGATACTTCCTGCACAAGAGTGACAGACCACAAATTTACCGGTGAGCTGATCATTGTAATCCCATTTTCTTGTGATGCCCATTAAAATGAACCATCCACAAACAACAGCTGTATAATCAGTTGTGAAAGCAGATGTGCACAGAAATGTACGAAACAAATCATGAATACAATTTCTAAAGGCAGTTAAGAGCTTCCTTCACCATAATTTTAATACGTTTGCTCCACATTTTTAATTCCCTACACATTAAATACTATGCTGCAGGAAAATGTGAACTAGGCCACACCTCTGCAGACTATAAGAAGCTATAACATACTGACCCATTAGAACAGAAAAAAAGCTGTATGCCCAGTGTGACGAAGGCTATATGGATCCTCCATTAAGTCATATCAGCCTGCAAGCAGCCTCAGTGTTAGACTGCCTGTCAGGGATTGAGTAGATATGAATAGCAGTTACAGGACAGGTATGTATTCTTGGGAGAGGAGTTTAGGCTATTTAATCTGCCTTCTAGTCCCCTTGTAGAAACAAAGTTTTTTATTTCAGCAGTGAGACACCATCAGAAATATGCAGAGAGAGAATGAAGATGGAACCCCTTCTCACACTGACTTCATTAAATGCCGTACAGTGAAGGTGGGTCACTGTATGCAGAGCAGAACTCATTTTTCTACACACAGGCAAATCTAGTGGTCAGCCATAGAACCCACGCAAGTGGAATAAATGTCCTGTTTGGACAGCTGGTGGTAGCCTAGGAAGCTTGACATTAGTAAGCAGAATCTAAAATGATAAAAAATCATAGGTTTGTAGGTTAATGCTAAACAATCAGTCCGCAGCCCATTATAAGCAAAGCTAGTAACCTTTATTTAAAGCTTCCCTCAAGCTCAGGAAGGACAATACAGGATAGACCAGGGGAGGATTTAAGGCTGTCTCATTCAAGTATTTAGGTTTATATTTAAGGTAGCAAAGGTCCTGCACTGCTTGACATTTAATGAAGTTTGTACTAGATGTGAAGAACATGTTGAGATAGGAACCTGTAATGCCAACATATATTACTTATTTTTTGATGAAGGTTTAGTTTCTTTAACCACATATTTGAGTAACCATATGTTCTAGAAAGGAAAAAGAGATCAAAGAGCATTGTATTTTTCATGACTGAAAAGGCTAGACACAGATGCCCATGGAGCAGTCAGAAACCAAGTACAGAGACAGGACTGCCAGTCTGTCCTGATAACTAAGACTTTTGAAGACAATGATCTGTTTATGAATCTCCGAGATCTCTCAAGTTTAGTGATATGTCTAAACAAATACATTTCACAAGAGGTTCTACATTCAATAATGAGACTGATGATGTGTGTGTAAAGGGACAGTGCGACTCAACTGGATCTAGACAAGATGCTTTGGAAATTACATCAGTTATACTGAAGGATTCTGAAACTACTGTACAGACATGATGGTCACAAAATAAGGAATTATCAAAAAGAGGGTTTACATCTCTTACAACAGTGTCTGACTGGAGGGCTAGCTACCGGTTTGGCACTGGATTTTTTTTTAACCAAAGTGAACTATACACATATTCTCAAACTTCACATACAAAAAATCTGGACAAAGCTTAAAACAGTGGAGAGACAAAGGCTCAAAAACAGAGACAGATTTTAAATACACAAAATGTGAATGTATATATCTATATATATGCACGTGTGTGTGTGTGTGTGTGTGTGTGTGTGTGTGTGTGTGTGTGTGTGTGTGTGTGTTTGTATATCTATATATCTATGGGTCTATTTCTAATCATCAAAAGACCAGTTATGCAAAACTGAATTTACTGAGACAACAACGAAATTTGAATCCACAATGTTTACACCACCAAATTTTGTAACAGGAAACATATGTACTTGGCCAAAATGGGGAAATCTGCTCTTTTTCCCACTTTAGTGCAATCTTGGAGTTGCTATATTTAGTTAGTGGGGTGTGGAAGAGGGTGTAGCCTCCAGCCTGGGTGGGTTTGACATACTGCAGCATGTTTCGACATTGAATGTTGGCCAAGTGCATACATTACCTGTTAAAGATTCAGTAGTGTGACCATTCGATGTATTCACAGTTCGGTGTTGTCATATCAGTAAATTCATTTTTGGAAACACTTCATAAGCTCGAAATACTGAAATCACGAATTTCAGTTTCTCGAGTTCATAAAGTGGAAGGATCGGAAGATCACAACCCCAGAAGCATGAAACTCAAAATCTCGAATGCGGGAGATTTTGAATTAGCAGTCCTGGTGTTGCGCTGTGTTTGTGGATTCAGGTAAGTGTTTATGTTTAAGGTTGTTGGGTAGGGGCTGTAGTGTGTGTTGTTACTGTGATGTGTGTGTGCAAGA
>NC_056725.1:1333188224-1333285724 GCF_019279795.1 Protopterus annectens
TTCTCAAATGTCCCTGATTTCTCCTCATGTTTGTGGTCAGTTCCATGTACAATCTGTAACTTTCTGGTAAAGTGTTGTGGACTGCAAATCACTTAATAATGACAAACATGTGAGTTTCAGACTTCATATTTGGAAAATGCTTGCTAACTAAAACCTTGTTGCAACTTTAAGTACATAAGAGCAATCTTTAAAATCTGTTTACGATTTGAATCTTTGTTTCTGATTCTTGGGCTAATTGGTTGGGATAGCACAGGGAGTGATTTGGGTTGCACTGTATGATTCTGTCAGCAGCAATCTGAAATTTACTTCTAAGGTCACATGTGTATTGTTTTATTTCTTTGATCATAAGCAAACATCCATGGTGTATGAAATCATGGAAGGATCTGCAGCTGATAGTCATGTGTGTGTGTGTGTGTGTGTGTGTGTGTGTGTGTGTGTGTGTGTACTTGACGTGAGCTCTCTGTTGAGCCACTTGCACTACTGTTAATCTTTAACAGCAGTGGGAAAATGTCATCGACACATCTTACTCATTTAGTCTCCACCCAAAGAAGGCCAACCTTCCATACGATACTCTGTCTTTCTTCAGGCCAGCTAACTTGCATACTTACCATCCCTGAGTCCATCTCAATAGCTTATCCAGACAAAGACCATCTATTACATGTTCAGGCTCTTGCAACATCCCCTTTCTATTGCTCACATCATGTCTCACTCTACATGTACCTCTTGTGTTGCTCTGCATAATTAAAACCACAAGTGAATGATCACAGGATTCAGGAATGTGGTAAAAATCAAGCTCTCTCACTACAGTGGCTGAAAACAGAAAGGAAATACTGATGAAATGTTGATGTATATAAGAAACAAACATCTACATAAGGGATTCACCTAGTCTGAAAGAAACAAACAATATAAATTGTTCAGCACATTAAAAATCATCTTACCTCAAGCCAGTCTTTGTTGACTCTGCGAAGAAGATGGATGATGTCACCAGCCTTAAAGCTCAGCTCTAGCCTACCATCTCCCTTAAAATCATAAAGTGCCTGCAAGAAATGAAAGAATTAAGTCTTATATTCATATCAGCAGACTTTTCCTTCCCTCCAAACTTTATGATCTCTTATATAAAATACTACAGCATGGTTGATATCATATTTTCATTCTAAACAGGAATCTTCATCTCAAGTGCTACACCATCAGAGGTACTTGTAGCACACCAATGAAACTGATCTTGAATAACCACTTATTATTTTTGTCAGATGTCCTGTTTTTTTTTTTTTTTTAAAACCAAACTTCAGGATAAAAAAAGTTATGTACTTTGCATAATGTTCCAAATTCCACAATGAATGGGTTTGGATCTGACTCAGCCACTTTATAAAGACTCTAGGATCTGAATCTCAAGCTCCTCCCTTACCCATAATGCCCCTGACCACTACTATACCTTAGATCAAGTTTGCTGCTGTGATATACATTATATTCATACAATAAAGT
The DNA here is from genome assembly GCF_019279795.1 of Protopterus annectens. NCBI lineage: Eukaryota > Metazoa > Chordata > Ceratodontiformes > Protopteridae > Protopterus > Protopterus annectens. The sequence goes on from NC_056725.1 coordinate 1,333,189,707, forward strand.
AACAATGCTATGACAGGAAGATGATAGCTGAAAGACCATGAGCTCTAACAGGAGCTATGGTTCTTAACAACACTTCAGTTAGGTCTCTCCCAGGGAGAAGGAGTGGGTGAAGTTGAGGAAGAATGAAAATGGACTACACAAAGGGAAATTTATGATAAATACATAACGTCTTTATCTGATTTTGTCATTTCCATTCAGTTCTCAACAAATGGGACAGAGTCCCCAGTTACAGTAACCTTTGGTAGCCCTCATGGAAGAATGTTCCAGAGCACCATGGAACCAAATGCAGCTCTGTTTCTGGAAATAATGTCTAATTTGTAATGCGCAAAAAAGGTACAAGTATTAGACCAAGTTGCAGTAGTATGAATATCATCAATAGAGGCTCTAGCCGAAAAAGTTGCTGATGTAGACAATGACCGGGTTGAATGTGCTTTGGGTTGTTTTGGTAAGACCATACCTCTCAAGGAAAATGGCATTCCCAATCTTTTATTATTGAAGGAGACAAATAACTGGCCAGTTTTTCTAAATTCCTTGGTCCTGTGAAGGTAAAATGCAATTGCCTATGCACATCAAGAAGATGAAGGGTGCATTCACCTTTGTTTTCAAAATTAGGGAAGAAAACTGGTAAATTGGTGACCTGATTGATATTGGGTCAGAAGCAATTTTTGTACAAATGAAGGAATTCTATGTAAAGTAACCCTATCCTTGTGAAAAAACAAATACAGTGGTTTGGATGAATATGCTTGCAGTTCAGATACTTATCATGCAGAAGTTATAGCTATCAGAAACACAGTTTTCCAAGAAAGAAATTTGAGATCCACTTTAGCTGATGTTTCAAAGGGGGAGAATACTAAGGTTTGTAAAACCATAGTGAGATCCTGAGGTGGAGTGGGGTCCTTTATAGGAGGTCTAAATAAGAATGTACCTTTAAGAAAGGCTTTACATATTTTTGATGATGCTAGAATAGAAGCATTATCACCAATGTGACAGTTAGAGGTGGCTGTTAACTGGACTTTAACAGTAAGAAAATCTCACTCTGCTCTACAAAATCGAGGCAAGGAAATCTAAAACAGCTGGAAGTGGAGTGGTAAAAGGGTCTAATTCTCTCTGATTACCCCAAAGAGAGAACTTTTCCATTTACGTTTGTAAACTCTTCTTGTTGAAGGTTTATGAAAAGATACTAGGATTTTTCGGACTGGGTAGGAAATCATACGATGTCTAGCCATCATCAGAATTGGAGAAACCATATGGTCAATTTGAAGTCTGCAAAATCTGGGTGAACTTGTCCCGATAGGTGAGATAGACAGTCTGGATTGGGATCCAGCATCCAAGGGGGGCATACTAAATGAGATCAAAGGAAGGGAAACCATACCTGTCAAAGCCAGAAGGGAGCAATAAGGATTACTCTGCTCTTCAACTGAAGTGCTTTCTGAAGAAATTTGAGGATGAGAGACATGGGAGGGTAAGCATAAAGGAAACCAGATGGCCAAACATGTACTAGAGCATCTCTCTGTGACTGTCCCTGAGGAGGGATAAGGGCAAAGAACCTGTTGCATTTGTTGTTAAGGTGGGATGCAAAAAGGTTGAAGCAAGGTCGACCCCATGTGCTGAAGATAATTTTCGCCACTGACTGGTTGAGAGACCACTTGTAAGGTATGAGGATGGTCCTGTTGAGTTTGTCCGCTAGAATGTAGGATCTCCCCAGTATGTGCATCTCTATTAGAAAGCAGTTGGATGAGATCGCCCATTGCCACACTCTCACTTCTTCTCGACAAAAGGGGTAGGATTTGGTTTCCCTCCCCCTATTTGTTGATGTACCAGACTACTGGAATGTTATCTGTTTGTATTACAATAGTCCCTAGAGGGAGAAAGCTCTGAAAGGCCTGCAACACTAGAAGCAATGCGCTCATCTCTAGGACACTGATAAGCAAATTGGTCTCGCGTAGTGACCACGTGTCTTGAATAGTCTGTCACAAGTAATGTTACCCCCACTCTGACTGGGAGGTATCCATGGTCAACGTGGCACTGGGGCGAGGAAGGATAAATGGACGACCTTTATCAATCCCCTCAGAGTGGACCCACCAAAGAAGAGAATTTCTGCACACTTGAAATAATTTTATTGTGTGATTCAAGGGATGATGATGAAAGGAGCATTACACCACTAGAGTCCATTGGCGAATTCTCAAGTGGGCAGTGGGAATCAGAGTTATAGTAGCAGCCATTGACCTTAATGCCTTGAGGACCAAACTTACTGGGTCACTGGAATGGAAAGAATTTGTCTGAAGTGTGCTTTCAATGTAAGAATTCTATTCTGAGGCAGAAAGGCTGTACAACTGACTGTGTCTCAGCGAGCCCCTGCAAAGTCTATAACTTGAAATTGCTGAAGATGAGATTTGTGCACGTTGATGGTGATTCCCAGACAGAGTGCCAGATGAAGCAAATAATCTCTGGCTTTTACTAGTAGATGCCTGGTTGATGTGGGTAAGGAGCCAGTCTAAATAGGGAAACACTCTGAATCCAAGCAGTCTCAGGTAAGATGCAATTACTACCATGCATTTGGTGAACACCCTGGGGGCTGTGGTGAGACCAAAGAGCAAGGCTCTGAAGTGATAATGACCATCTCCCATCCAGAAGTGTAGACACCTTCGAGAGTGCCTATTCATTCTGATGTGATAGTATGCATCTTGAAGACCGATGGAGCACATCCAGTCATCCTTCTGAAGAAGGGGCAGAATGGATGAACTGTGAATATCCGGAATTTGGAATTTTTTACAAATTGTATCAAATTGCTTAGAACCAAAAATTATTCTTAGGTCCCCTGTCTTTTTTGGCACTAAAAAGAACCTTGAGTAAATTTCAGACCCTGTTTGGCCTGATGGGAGCTCCTGGATGACTCGCTTGTCTAGCAACTTTACAATTTATTGAGCTGTTAGCGCCCTCTGATTGGGCAGAACATCAGGGAGATTCTTCCTTGGTTTTACTGGAATTTATAAAAAGGGAATGAAATATCCTCTGGATATGATCCTTTGCACCCAAAGATTGTTTGTGATGGCTAACCAGGTGTCTTGGTGAAAGGATATGCGCCCCCTGACTACCTCTAGAGATGGACAGCCAGTCAACCTTTCAGAATTGCTGTAAGCATCTGTCTGAGAAAGATGCTTACAGCAATTCTGAAAGGTTGCTGTAAGCATTTTTCTCAGACAAATGCTTACAGAAATTCTGAAAGGTTGCTGTAAGCCTCTGTCTGAGAAAGAATCTCAAGATGTTTGGTTCTGCAGACCTTCTCTGCCATGTGGACAATGTCTACCATTACAAACATTTCCTCCTCTGCCTCTAGGGCAAAATCCCCCATGTAGCTCATAGAAAGAACCTTGAGCCTTCTTGAACCACATTTCCTTACCACCATGTTGGTTCCTGGAAAAGGGTCTCTGTGGGGTAAAAAGTGAATTCCAATGGCAGACAAGGTCTTTCCATCATATTCACTACTGCAGAGAGTCTCTTTCACTGTTAGCCCAGACAAGGATGATCTATCAAAGGGATCATTGATGAATGATGCCTTGAAGGGTTCCATGAAATTGCACAACCGCAAGCAGGCATGTCTCCTTATGGCTATACCTGAACCGGATGCCCTTGAGATACCTTCTGTGGCATGCGAGATCAACCTCATGGACATGTTTGCAATCAATTGTAGGGTGGCTACTCACAAGGAAAATGACTTATTTTCCTCTACAGACATGGACCCTGGGGTAGAATTAGAGTGTTCATTTATTAAGTCCCCTCTGTAATCTGGTGAAAAGTGCCAGGTAGTTCAGCCATCACAGGGCAAATGTCACTGAGGCATAAACCTTCTTCCCAAACCTGTCCAAAGCTTAGATTCTCTGTTAGGGGGATGGACAGTGCAGCTCTGTTCCACAAGCTCCTTTTTGGTGGCTGCTGCAACAACCATGGTATCTACAGGAATTCCTTTTATCCAGTATTGTCTGTCAGCCAGGGCACTTAATATTTTATCAGGGCATTTTGGAATTGGCTTCATGGAGTCCAGTACCTTCCATGCCCTGCAGGAGACAAGATCTATAAGCTCATCTGCAGGAGGAATAACCCAAGATGTAGATGGACCAGACCAAAAGACTTCCAAAAACACTAATTCCTCCTTGGGAGGGGTCTGGGAAGACCAGCCACCTTTCTGACGAAGGATCTCAAGGATGTCTCCAAATGAGACATCTTCAGGTGGAGACTTAGGGGACCTTTCCCCCTCATCAAAGTCAGTGTCTTCTGTGAGGGACTCCTGTGGGGAATCCAAGTGCCTCCTCTTGCATATCCTCTTCTGAGAGACCTCCTCAGTGGAATGTTCCAGGCAGAAATGAGAAGAGACAGGGAGCTCCCTCAATGGAACTGCTTGAAAAGCTCTTCTGGACTGGCTGTCCCTGAGGTGTGCACTGTGAAGGCTCAGGTACAGGATCCAGAGAAGGAGTATGGTACAGATCCAAAGAAGGGAGAGCTGACATTCTCCACCACCTCAAAGGCAGAGAGACCCAGAGTGGCGAAGGACAATCCCACAGGAGCCGAGGCTCCCACAGCAGACAATCCCAGAGCCCCACCCCGACACACACTCTGGGGGAGGAATGGGAGCCGAGCTGTCAAGCATCCAGACTCTGAAAGGAAGCGATGGCTCCAAAAACCTTGGAGTCAAAGTCAGACCCTTGTATCTGATGCATATGCTTTGGCTTTGAGAACCTTCATGCTTCAACAGTGTCAGAGCTGATTGGGTCATGGAAGTAGTCGTAGTCAAGGTTGGAATAACCTTTGGATCCGACGTTTTAACTCCCGGAGCTTTCAGATCTACAAACTCCAAAATAGGTGACTGAATCAGAGAAAGAGTAATTATGTGTAGGCAGGCAGGTTGGCGGCTCACAGATCCAGTGGGAGACAGAGCTGGCAAAACCCCCATCTGGATCTGTGTTCTGAGGAATTTACTCATCCTCCTATCCACCTCCACTTCGGAAAGTCTACTGGAAGATTTAACTGAACAGGATGTGGAAGGTGGCCTTGAGGACTTTTTAGGAATTTCCTGCAAGAAGGGGGGTGTCAGTTTTGCAGACACCAGTTCCAGACAGAATATGGGAGCATGGAGCTGAGGAGATGGAGCCATACACTGTTTCGGATCTGAAATTTTAGGAACCTTTTTAGGAGGTTCTATAGTGGATGCATGTGGTGGAGTCCAGGCAGGAGAACTCTTACATTGCTCCCTGGGCTCCTTTGATTTCTGAGAGGGGGTTTGAGCCCCTGAAGAAGTACCTGAAGAAGAAGCCAAAGAGGGAAGTAGGCCTTTCAAGATAAGCTTGTTTCTCCTATCACTGACTGCTCTCGCACTGAAGACTGCATAAATAACAATAGAAATATCCAGATGTGCCGGGCTTAAACAATAAACACACTCCCTGGGTGCATCCAAATTGGGGATCTTTTCCCCACAGAAATAAACTTCTTAAATCCAGTAGGTTTATCAGCCATGCCAGAAAAAGGACAAAGGACTACTAAAAGAGACTGACTAAGGAAAGACTTTTTTTTTAAATCAATGGAAGAAAGAGATGAAGAAAACCAAAACTACCAACAATGGTAGTTATAGAAATATACATGCAGGTATAAAAGGTAAAGAAGAAGGAACAGACTACCAACGATGGTATAATAAAAGAAAAATACAAAAAAATGCAGTAGAGTAGAAAATTAAGGTAAGTAGGGTATTAGATAGTAAAAAGATACAAAGGATATAAAGGTAAAAAAATTTAGATTTTTACTCACACATCCTAAAGATCTTGAGGAATCCCAATCCCAGCCATCCTGAAGAGCAGTAAATGAGATTTGGGGTATGGTAGTGGTCAGGAGCATTATGGATAAGGGAGAAGTTTGAGATTTTGATCTTAGAGTCTTTAGAAAGTTGCCGAGTTGGGTACAAGGATTGAAGCTGAACCCATCCGTTGAGGAATAAATTAAAATGACAACATCAGATTGAACAATTTAACCGCTCACTGCTAAAAGTTAAATAATGCAGGAATATTGTACATATGACAGCTTTATGATCCTAAATAGGAATCATAATTATTAATTAGTTTTCTTGATTAACAAATCCACATCTGCTGAAACTATTTTGTTAAGTAATGCTAAATTATCCCTTAATGAAATATACATGTTGAACTACAAAAGGTGTTTTTGCTGTGCCCTTCTGCACACCTGGTGTAGGGCTTTACACCCACACCCCGATCTCTAAGGTTGTGCCACAGCTGCATTTTACTTTTACTCCAAGGTGGTGTGATTTTAGAGTTAATACATTTATAAGTGGGAAGTGGGGAGCAAAACAAGAACATCAGGGCACAGGCACAGTCCCCTGAAAAAGAGAGTTAAACTACATATAACTTATTTGGTCATCAAAAACACCTTCTCTGTAATCAGTACTAGCAATAGTCAATATTCTAGCTACAACACATCCAGTTTAATGACAAACTATGTTCTTAGCAAATGTAAGCAGCCGTGAGCACATTTTTTTCTGTTTGGAGAAAAACACAGATGTCTAATTCTAGACTTGCACCTAAATAAGACTGCTACCTTTTCTCATTTCCAAATTGGCATCAGGGAGCGGAGCCAAACATTTGACATTACAAGTGGGTGTGGACAAAACTGTACTACAGATAACTGCTTGAAATATAAAAGAATTAAGCCACGAGTCTGGGGGCTGCTGGGTATGCCCCCAGAAACTACACTGTTTTAGATGCTCTGTGGTGCATTTTAGTACTTTTCCAACATGGCTTGATACAAAATCTGCTCTATTAAATTTCCTGTACAGTAAACCATTATTTTACCAAGCTTGCCTTTTCCTGCCTTACTTTCTTCACATTTCTCTCTCTCGCTCTCCGCATTTCCTTCTTTCTTTCCCTAGTCTCTACCTTCGTATTTTCTTCTTTCTATCTTTCTCTCCATGCATACAGCTGTTAACTGTCCCTGGTTTTGTGGAAAGTTCCTGATTTTACCCCTACAATTTTTGATTTTCTCATAAATCACTCAGGATTACAATCAGTCTATAATGCCAAAGGTTAGAGTTTCACTCTTGTTATTCTTCAGAAAATGCATATTACATGTCAAAGTACAACCTCTTGTTCTCATTTTCACTGTGTTAATCTTATGTTAAATTGCACAGCTTCAAATAAAAGCATTTGAAATACTATATATATATATATATATATATATATATAAAACTGATTTAAATTTTAAAAGTGCTGTCTGGCTGGCACTAACTGGTGTGCCCTGCTGCAGTTTGAGCCAGCACCAGCCAATCAGGTTCTAGATATGGAGTCCTCCTACCTGGTCCCGATGACCTGCACAGAATCCAGTCAGATTGGCTTTTCTGGGTCTTGCTGTCATTGAGCAGGGCTCTCTACCTACACACTCTTATAAACAGCATAGGAACCACAGATCGTTTTTATGTTTTGTAAATAATGAAATGATTGATGTGCACTCTACAGCCAGAATACACGAACAAAGGGGGCAGTCACAACTGTGATCAGTATAGAGGTATCAAACTGCTGTCAGAGTGCATCAAGGTTCTGAAGGGGGTGACTGATGAACAAATATGCAGAGTGGTAGAAAGTAAGATGGGAGATGAGCAGTTCTGATTCAGATCAGGATGCAGTAAAACTGACCCAATGTTTGTAATGAGACAGACAATGGAGAAGAAACTAGAGATAAGGAAACAGAATGGGCATTCCTTGATTTGAAGAAAGCATATCATAGGGCCCTAAGATATTTGGGCAGTTATACAATGGTACAAAATCCCTGAAACACTAATAGAATTAGTGCAGGCTTTGTGCAAGGACCCAAGGACACAAGTATAAACAGTGTTCGGACTCACAGAGGGATTCTCAGTTGGAGTGGATGTGCATCAGGATTCAACTCTGAGCCAACTGCTTTTCATACTGGTGTTGGACTACATTAGCAAACAGGTCAGAAGGGACGGAGCAACAAACTTGCTTCATGCACATGATGTGGCATTATAGGCAGAGTCTGAATAGGAACTTTAGCAAATGGTAGGGGAATGGAATGCAAAACTGAAGGCACACAGGATGAAAAAGTGCAGATAAGGTAGCTGTCATGGAAGTAAATGGGAAAATTTGAAAAAGCTGAGAATTGAAATAGAAGGGAAAATTGTGGCACCAGTTAACAGCTTCAAGTATCTGGGAAGTGAGGTTGAGGAGAAGGCAAGTCTGAATGTGGAGGTCAAAGACAGAACCAGAGGGGCTGCAGCCAACTGGCATAGAGTGTCAGGGGTACTAACAGAAGAACGCCAAAGAAGCTGAAAAGTGAGTTGTACAAAACAGTGGTGTGACCAATACTAGTGTATGTTACAGGAACCTTGCAAGTGAAGGCAGAGCAGCTGAGGAAGCTAGGAGATGAAATACCTGATATGGGTTGTAGGATGCTCACTGTGGGACACAATGAAGAAATAATTACATCAAAGCAGAAGCCCAACTATCTCCAACTGTGGAGAAGGTAAAAGAGAACAGATTACAGTGATTTGAGCACATGTGCTGGAAAGAAGACAACACTCTGGTGAAGATGACTTGGGGCAGACAGGATGAAGGCAAGAGGAAGTGATAGCATCCAGCAAAGAGATGGATGGATTGTGTGAGAGAAGACTTGCAAAACAAAGCCAACCAAATGGATGCCTTCAAAGGAATAAAATAATGCTGTGTAACACCAATTGATGTAACTGAATAATCACAAAAGTTAATCGACCCATAGAATTAAAGAGACACAGTGTGAAAGCATATTATAAAAACATGAAACATTATAAATAAATGCCACAAAACACACTATTAATGTATACAAAAAACACCTAAAATTAACTTTTGTGATTATTCAATTACATCAATTGGTGTTACACAGCATTATATACAAGTCTCTGTTTGGTTTGTTCATAGAAGACTTGTAAAAGTCAGGTATGACTGTCAAAAAAGGTAGGAGTGTGGCACTGAATCAAGAAAAATGGCGATAGCCGTCATGACACCCCAACCCCATATAGAAAATGGGAAAAATGGGGTTGATGATGGCCTGCTGTTTCTGACAGCCAGATTTGCACAAGAAGCAAGCTACTCATGGCTTGCACGTCACAACATCCTGGACCAGGTGCCATCACCAGGGCTACAAATCAAGAAGTCCCAAAATTCCAGTCACAGTCACTCTGAAATAGGCTCAGACCTTGTTTTTATGTGCCAGACCCATAATGATTCAGAACAGAAATGAATGATTCTTGAGCTGCAAAAAATGCCTAAAATGCCATGATTGGGAATCGGCCTGGAGTAGCTCTAACAGTGACGCTGATAACAGCATTAAAATATTGAGTGCATTCCCTGTCTGTACAAGGAAAAGTGGAATACAGATTACACTGGTACATGTGGATGTGAGCTTAATCTTTTAGTCAGATAAGGAGACAGAAATTCTCTTGGTGGGCCTCATGATGTGCTTCATCTTCATTAATTTAGACAGGAACTGTAGAACTCCATCCTCCCTCCCCCACCTGCTTCATCAGAGAGGCACTACCATCAGTAAATCCTAGTGCAAGTGCTATGTCATTGGTATGTCTGACTGCATGCACTGGATCTGTTTCAGATGAAGGGGAATGCAAAACCCCTATAATGTCTCGTTCCTCTCCTGAGACAAGAGTCCTCAATTTGCCTATCATTCTATGCTGTTACTCCTTTGCTCTGACTTCCTTAATTCCCCACAGCATATCATTACTCCTCTTCTGTCACTGATGCTTGTGTTGTCTTTCTCATCATGCCTTCCTCAGTTGTTGCCTCACAAGTCCAGTCTCCCACAGTTACTACTGTTCATTTTGCACCCCTCTGTCCTTTCCCATTCTCAAACCTTCCCTCTCTTCATTCTTGTCTCCTTCTTCTTTCTGTCATTTCCTGTACATGCCCCTCCCTCCTACTCTCCTGAAACTTCTCCTTCTACCTAACTCCCTACCCCTACCTAACAAGTATCAGCCAGCATTCATAATTCTAGTATGAAACACATCTGATCAAATCTGAGAGAGAAAGATAAGTACCTTTAATGTTCAAAATGTTAATGTGCAATCCGGACTCCATGCAAGCTGGATGTGAAATAATTGCATGATAAACAGACCTTACTGGCAACTTTCAGTACTATAAGCAAACTATTTTGGCTGCATATGGGAATAAACGCACACATGTCAGCTGTCTATCAGGTGCCAGAATCTGACAACACACGCACTCAGGTCACTCCACAACACGTACAAGTATGACACTGTCCATGCGGGTGTGAATGACCTGAGATGCACCTCCCTGGACTACATGAAAAGAGACATGGAGAAGCTCTTGGATTATGTAGCTCAGGCGGGTATGACCCTAGCCCTGAGCAGCATCCTATCATCACCCAGAATGATACCGTAGTACAAGCAGAAAATGATTGACTTCAACAATTGGCTAAGTTTCTGCTGTCATTCTAAGGGGAGCCAATATCTGTCTGATTGGGATGACATGATTGACAAACCTCAATGCTTTGCCAGAGATGAAAATAAAAAACCTGTTGGTTTTTGTTCAGATAGAGTTTATAATAAAAGTCTGCTATATAAAGAAAGTATATTTATACTTAAGTATGGCACTTTGTCTCCATCTTGAATGTAATTGGATGATGTTAATTTAGAACATTTTTATGTGTTTTAATAGGATAACTGTTTTATTGATATGTGTGTTTAAAACAGATGGGCTAAGGCATTTCTTGTACTCCTTGAAAACTTTGCCGAAGGGCTTCAGTGAGAGTGAGATTCTGATTAAACTTTCTTGTGTTGGTCCCTACTTGTTGTTTTTTATTTATTTAATTTTATTTTATTTTACTACAGTTGTTATTTTTTGCTTTGCCAGAGATGGCCTGCATCTGTCACCCCTGGGTTTCCGGATACTAACTAAGACTCTTGCCAGCTCTAGAGTGCCTTTTTTAGGTGATGTTCTAAAGACCAAATTACCACCATAACAGTTATAAATAAATGCAATCTCAGGGTCATGCTGCTCAGTGCTAGAAGTCTAAATCTTAAGATGCACTTGCTCAAAGCACTCCTCAAAATGGAGAACATCGACATTTGTGCTGTAACGGAGACGTGGTTTAAAGCAGCGGAAAGCACCCCTGCGCTACCAGGCTATAATTCATTCCACACCTTTCGGCCCCAGAACATGGACCGAAGCTCCAAAGGTGGTGGTGTCTCTATATTCATAAAGGATATGCACACCTCCAGACTAGTAGCCCAGAATAACGCATCTGAGATACTTCCAGTACAACTAACAATGAGTAAAATGGCAATTCAGGTCATAGCCTGCTATAGGTCCCCAACCATGTCCCAAGACTCTCACTCTACGTTCCTAAGCACCCTAGAAACTATTAGGGTCCAACCCAACACGCTCATACTAGGTGACTTCAACTACCCCTCCATCAACTGGGAAAATTACTCATGCACCAATACACTGGCCCAATGCTTCTTGGACTTTATCAGTTCCAATGCCCTGGACAAGTTCATTCTTACCCCCACTAGAGGAAGTCACATCCTTCATCTGGTTATTATGAACATGGGCAACTGTTGCTCTACACCAATAGTCAATTCCTCCCTGGTTAGATCAGACCACAAACTAATCACCATGAAAATACACATCTCACCCACACCCCCCGCAAAGGTAACCACCATGAAAAACTTCTCCAAAGCTGACTTTGGGCTCTTAAAAACAGATGCGGCTAACTTCACGGCACCCATGTCAAAGGAAAATAGATGCATGACTACTGAATCATACACCAATGCACTGTATGAACACGTGCATAAATGCATGCAACTAGCTATTCCCAACAGAACCAAGACGCTCTACTCCAAAAAAAGGATGCCACTTTGGTGGTCCTCTGCCATTAATACACTGTACAACATAAGGAAGAAACTGTTGCAGAAAAAGGTGAAGTCCCTAGACTAGAAAAACTCCCTTATTAGCCTCAACAAAAAGTTGAGATCCCTCATCAAAACCTCTAAATCCAGCTATGAAGGCAGAATTGCGGCAGACACTAAAAACAACCACAAAGCCTTCTATGGTTAAATCAAGAATATCCACGGCAACACCCGGGTTTGCTATGAGTTACTGCACAATGATAACTCCTATCCTGAGCCAACAGATATTGCCAACATACTGGCTGACAGATTCAGGGCCAACTTTACCCCTCTCTACCTCCCTAAAGGACCAATCACAATACCGGAGGAATGCCAGGCACCCATCATTACTGCAGCACAGGTTAAAGCTGGATTATCCAAGGCCAAGAATACAGCTTTTATGGGACCCAACAGTATCCCTGGATGTGTTCTACATGAACTACAAAGTGAACTGGCACCACATATGTGTGCCCTGTTCAATCACAGCCTCACCTCAGACTTTGTCCCTACCAAATGGCGCACTGCTACAGTCATCCCTCTCCATAAAGGAGGAGTGACTACAGACCCTGGGAATTATCGACCCATTAGCCTGACGAGTGTGATATGTAAGGCTATGGAGCACATCATCATTGACCTAATTAACAAGGACATACGGAATCTCCAAACTCTACATCCCATGCAATTTGATTTTGTGAAAGATAGATCATGCCTGCTCAACCTGGTTGACTTCTTTGAGTTAGTCACCAGAGATGTGGATGAGGGCAAGGCAGTTCATACAACCTACCTTGATCTGGCCAAGGCCTTTGATACCATTCCCCACTCAGGAATTATTGAAAAACTCACCAAACTAGGCATCAACCCCTATATCACTAGGTGGGTTGTAAATTGGATCACAGATAGAATCCACAATGTGAAAGTAGCGGAGTCAGACTGCCGACCAGTCACGAGTTGAGTCCCACAGGGATCGGTCCTGGGTCTTCTCCTGTTTGGCATTTACTTCTCAGAAATCCAGGCCAACACGGAGGGGCTCTGGCTGACCATGTTCACAGACAACTGCAAGCTGGGAGCCATTATTAACTCCCCAAGTTATGTAGACATCCTACAGAAGGGCCTCACTGAGACCAGTGACTGGAGTCGAAACCATGGCCTTAAGCTTAATGACAAAAAGATGCGTTGTCATCCCTTTTGGGAAAAACTCTGTTCCCACTAATTACCACATTGATGGGAACCCACTGAACACTGAAGGCATTATAAGAGATCTGGGAACACAGGTTGACAGCAACCTCTCCTTCGACCCCCACACTGCCACTGTGGTCAGAAAGTCCTTCTATGTGGCACATCTCATTACCAAGGGTTTTGCATCCAGGAAGAAAGAGGTCATCATCTCTCTCTCCCTACTCTTTCCTTATTAGGCCAATCATCGAGTATAATGCTCCATCTGGCATGTACCTCACTAGACACATGCAACAGCTGGAATGGCCACAAAAGTACCTCACGAAAAGGATCCTAGGCCTTAAACACATGTCCTACATGGACAGATGCAAAAAAAGAACAGCTATTCTCTGTCTCATATTGTCTACTAAGGGGCAATCTCTGTTTGACTTACAAAGCAATGTCTGACCCAGATCTGTTAGAAATGTTACATCTAAAGAAATCCCAATCCCTCCGCACAACACGCTTCAGAGACCTCAACCTAATTTCCACAATCAACAGAACATGCTGGAGGGACACGTTCATAACCCAGAGACTGCCCATGCTCTGGAATAGAGTTCCGAAACATGTCAAGCAGAGCACCTGACTGGCCCTCTTCAAGAGAAATCTTGATGAGTGGATGGGAAATAAAAAGTTCACCCTGGGGATCACTCCAGTGGCTCTACATGATAGAGGCACTGGGAACTAACATCAGGCAGCACAATGCCAGGGTACTTCACTATGTGTGTTATGGAAATTGCTACTTTTGTTGAACAATGCTTTGGTCAACATCTGTTTAGTTGACACAGTTTGGTTGACTAAACAAATGGTCAACACCTGTCAAAAAAGTAGCAGATCGGATGATTCCCAAGGTTGGGGGAATTTGCCCTTTCCCCGAGAACTGAGCAATCTCAGAGTTAGAATATATAATTAGAAGGGGGTGTGGGGGTCACAGGGGGCTTACCCCCTGCAAAATATTGTTTTCTTTTGTCTTTTGCTGTAAAGTTTTTGCACAAGCTAAGTTTGATGTTTGGCACATGTGTAGCAGCTTGTAGATGTGCATAACGCTGAACATTTCAATGTTATTTTTGTATGCAATGAATGTCTAGCTAAACTAACAAAACTTGAATGAAACCAGAAGCTGTTGCTGGTCTTTCCAAAAAAGGGTTCTAGTACTATCTAACACAGTCAATCAGGCAAGTTAAGGTATACCTTTTTCACATTGAATGCCTAGGCTTTGTAGTAATAATTAAGACAATTTCTATAAATGCCTTCCCTCACAACAGGTACACGTGTGGGTTTGTCACTTCTAACTTTGACAGATATGACAGTTGTTTCTGGTAAGAGACATGGGAAAATGTGCTGATTAATGAATTTTAAATCACTTTTTCAAGGACACAGTCTGGTTCAGTTTTTCTTTATGAATTCAATTAACACTTGAGCAATATTTCTTACCAAAAGACAGACCATTATCCATGATGACATTTTAATACATAAATTCCCAGCAACTTTGAGTAACTCCTAGGATCCACTTAGAATTGCAACTATATTTCCAGAGAGATTTCATCTCCAAATGTAAAGCTTTTCAACTTGGTATTTTTATTAAGTCTGTTTCTGATGTCATTTTGTTTATACATGTTGCTTTAAAATCTGGTAGAATTGGTACAACGTGGATTTCACCCAATGCAGCATAAAAATTTATTCTGGAGGCAAAGCTGACATCAGCTGACTTGTATGTTATTAGTGTAACAGGCATCTTGACAATTTTGCTTCTGTAATTTCACATTATTTTCCCCATCCCTCGTGTCAAAGTCTGTACCACCATCCTGCCAAGCCATTAGATGAACCAGGAAATGGGAAGCTATATGATGAATTCCATTTCCACTTCATAATGTATGCAAATTCACCCTACCGAAGCAAGATCAGTCATATGAAGGTGTACTTTGTATGCGAAAACTCTTGTTTTACTTTGTTCAGAGGTTACTTGAGATGTACAGGAATTCATGGCAAACTCATTAATTCACTTTGAATAAGTAGCTATCAAGACTAAATAAATTCAAGAAATCCACATTCCAAGTAAACAGCACTCGCTCCTGCTCTTGGAAAATCACTGGAAACATACCTCAGGAGTCTATACTTAGCCCACTCCTGTTCACACTCTTTCTCAATAGCCTCACTCTAGACCTCAGCTCTTTCACATGCACAGCAGAAACTCTGTCACATTCTACTTGACAAAGATATAGAAAAGCAGCACTTCAACTGCCACTCCGTATGACTCATTATCAAACACTTAAATGTACATTTCACTAAGAGCAAATCCCAAATATTTAGAGCATCCCAGTTAAATTGCAGTAGGCAAATTCTTGTCAGTCCACTTCCCTGGTCAACCATCTTTAATAAATAACTAAATAAATAATTATTAGCTAATCAAGTCAATCTCTTCAGACAATTCTCAAATGCTCACCTCGGCATCACCTTGAACTCTGCCACTCTCTTCTGTGCTCGTATTTACACCATTATAAATGGAGAAGCACAAAAACTCAAAGCTTGCTACACTAAGAAGCTTGTTTACTATCACTGTTTGCATGGCCTTTGCAAAACAAATATGTCAAAACTTCAGTATGTGCCCTCTTCTTTTCTTCTTGGGACACCAAATTTCTCCAAATCATAATTAACATCTGCTATATCATGTCCCTCTCACTTTGAAGAAAACATTATTGCAACAGCTTTAGAAATGTTGAGTGTCCCACTGTCATTCACCGTTTACAATCACTGCCTCTTGCTCACAGTTTAAGAAAATAATACTAAAGTTACTTCTTTAGATCACAAAGCAATGACACCATAACCCATTTCAGACAAAGCAATATCCAGAAATGTGATGACTTGGCTTTCTCTTAATATATACTTTTCAGAAGCTGCTACTCAAAGATCTGAGACCCACAGTGGACGCTATACTGTTTAAATCTTCTGTCAGTATTTCTAAAATTTCACCCAGTGTCTTCACGCCTTCCTAATAAGTTACCTACATCATTCTTACCCTGTACTTTCTTCTGTCTCTACCTTTATCCCCTTCTGCCCCAACCTATTAATTTCCTTACCCTTAATACCCACCATTTCATACCATTCCCTTCCTTCCATTAGTAATCATGCTTCACCCCTATCTCCCCCCAGACTTTATATCATTCGTTTCTCAGACTATATCATTCTTTTGTCATCACTTTTTCCTCCATACCTACTTCCATCTCTACACAATTCTCAACTTTATAGGATTTCTTAATATCCTATACATTCAGTTCCTCTTCTACCACCTATGAATAATTTGCATTTACCTACCATACTCCTGCCCCCTTCTTACATTCCTTAAACTCCTTCCCCTCTAAGATTCCATTCTACTTAGTCTAGAATTACAATTATACTGTATTTAACTTTAAATCCTCTTGCTTGTCTCTTAGTACAATATTTTACCTCACCAAGGCTCAACTCAATATTTGTCTCAGCTTCAGCTAACATGTATCTTTTGTTTAGCTTGTGGTCTGACTGTACAAATTGTGCCCAACCAGTTATAACTCTTCCTTTTACTGAAGACTTGTCTTTCTTTATTCACACTCCAATACATACCTTGAAATAAGTCTTGTACTCAGCAATGTAGTTAAGATCTACAATTACATTTCAATTCCTGGTTAGTTCTCATGAGTGACTACTGTTCATATTTAATTCTTAACACTGATGAGCAACAGTTCTTTCATCACATATAACCTAATCTGTTTGTTAGATCAATGTGTGCCTTGTTTAATAAAAGTACTTCACTACATGTATCTTTATTCAAGCTACTTTATTTAACTCTATGCTGCCTTGCGCACTGACAGACTGAAAAGGAGCATTTGTTCTGGCAAATGTATTCAGTTAATAAATAATAAACACACGGACAAAATACATAAATTAATTTTCTGTTCTGTGCTCTTACATGAGGAACCATTTTTAACTTTCTAATAATACAATAAGACTTGTTATATTGCTGACATCTGAAACAGGAAAGATCTGGGAATTAAGTAATTGGTTGGAGTCCTCATCTCACAAACTTTGGAGGTTGGGGAGCAGATACACATGATTTGTAGGAAATACTACAATAACTCAAGCACCATTTGCTTGAGTGTCAAAAACATATTCTGCCACCTGCCTGTAAATGTTTCTGCTTGCTATACAGTCCCAAAGACCATTTTACATAAGGGCAAGCCTCCCTGCACCCTAGGACTGGGTATTCTGCTCCTTCACCCCTCATCTCTGGCTCACCCTCTCTTTCTTTATATATACATATATGCCCATGTATGTGTTTATATGTGCACATATTATACACCAACTCCAAAATCACGCCAAGTGATGTAAAGACTGGATAAATGGAACATGTAAATAGAATGTATGAAAGAGCGTTCAATTGCAAGCAATTTGCCCATGTAATTAGCTGGAGTACAATACAATCATCTAAAGCAGAACCTGTTTTCAGATTGGTTCCCTTTTCCCACATAGATATACAGAATAGGTTCATAACAAATTAATCATAGACCAGAGTGTGTTTTCTCCCTTGTATCCAGACAAGACCAGTAGTTCAGTTTACATTGTTTCCCATTTTCTAAGTGCCTATCATCCAACAGGCATGGAAATGTGTGAAAATTTGCAAACTCTTGGATCACGTAACTGAAGATCTCTTCTCCCACAGCAGCATAACACTGCAGATCGTGTCACACCAGGTAAGATTTATATCCTGGGATACAACTTGGTTACAGACATGTCCATTTGGAACAATAGTTCTATGGAAAAAACTTAAATCTGTATCATACTCAATGTGTACAAGTTCTGTCCATGGGGAAGTGAGGTGCAACATCTGCAAAAACTAAAAAGATCACTTCTTTTTAAAAAGTTGTACAAACCTCAACCTTAGCTGGAGATGTCTTGTCAAGCGAAGCTGAACTTGAATGCACAGTTTTCCTGCAAGAGGGAGAAATTATATAGTAAGTGCAACGTGTATTTAAACACAAATGGCACTCAGCTGATTACCGGCACAATGATAAAATGTCATATATTACTTATTTTATTTATTTGTATAGTTGGTACATGGGCTTGTCCAGTGACCCTTTTCAGCCATGAAATGAGACAAACACCAAACAACACACAGATTATGATCACAACTACAAGGATTACTTTCAGTAAGTAAGCAAGTACTAGAATGAGCTTTAGACATCCAATAAATGAATTTTCATGCTAACAATAACATACAATGAACAGAATACATGTGACTCAAGAAATCATGACACAAAACAAAAGACAAAAAAATCTTATGTAAAGCAGTAACTGAAAAGAAATGGATATCAACTGAAGACTAAAGGACAATAAACAAGTTAAACTATGCAAAGCATATTCTTATTAGAATGTAATCAATGTTCTTCAGCAAGTGCATTTCTAAACTGTACTTAGGTGATCAAGTAGAAGTCTGATAAATCATGCAAAGTTGTTTTCATTTCTGATATAAAGTGTCAATAAAATACAAGCAGCAGGGTAATTTCAATTAAGGAATTTCCTCTGTCATTAGCCCATAGGCTGGCTTTGATATTAGAAGACCTATCACAACAACACTCACAGATTCAAAGGGAAGAAGATTTATGAGTTTTTAAATTACTGTACTTTGTTTCAGCACATTATTGACACAGTTTTCAAGATGAGGTCTATTAAAAGTGGTGTCTTCAGCTACAGGCCTAAGTATGTGTGTTGTTTAACCACATCAGTCAGGTTATTGAGATATTAAGTTATTTCAATGACAACTACAGCACTTAATCTTTCAGAAGGACCAAATGACACAGAGGTGTGTGTGTGTGTGTGTGTGTGTGTGTGTGTGTGTGTGTGTGTGTGTGTGTGTGTGTGTGTGTGTGTGTGTGTGTGTGTGTGTTACCAGCCCTGACTAGAAGCTTATAGTCAGTCTGAAGCTTGTTTGGTGTCTTTGCGCATGTCCTATCAGTTTTAAGAAGGACGAGGCTGTCTAGGTATAAATTAATTCTTAAGTCATATAAGTTAACAGCTAAGTTACTGATGAATAATGGGAAAAGAACAGAACTTTACACTGATCCGTTGATGTGGAGGTGAATACTTCTGAGCTTTGAGAGCCACGGAATACATTAAAGGTTCTGCCCATAAAGAAATTACTAAGCTAGTTAACTGGTCCTTGACGAAACCTTATTTTTTCATTTCTTGACCTCAATAACCTCTGGTACACACAGTCAATGGCCTTTTTAACATTTATACATATGACAACAGATAGGAGACCTTTTCTTTAGTTTTAGTGAAGATAAGGTTGGCTATGCAGAGTGTTAATGTCCTCCTAAAATCGGGTTATTTGTGGGAAAGAAGTCTATATTTGACAAAATTTTCAATGACTTGTGAAGCATTTTTTCAAGAAGCTCATCAGTGAGACAAAATGTCGGTGCTCGGCATCTTGCCGTGTGAAGTTCTACAATATTTCAAGTGAGAAATAAGTTATAAAGCCATCATTCTTCTAAAGAGATTGAGTGCATGTATATAAATATTAACTTATTATGAATAGCTTTGTGTAAAAGTTGCACTAATAAATGCACGTGCAAGTGTGAGTGCACACACACACACACACACACACACACACACACACACACACACACACACACACACATGCTGATGCACACTCATGAGTACTCTCTCACTCACACACTACAGAATGTGGATTGCTTCAAATAATAAACTGCCTGTCAACTGGTGATTTCAGGTGCAGACACTACTACAGGAATATTTCTGGTCAGGATGGATTGTCTTACTCCCAAGCAAGAAGTAAGCATCCAAACAATGATGTATGCTCAAGAGAAAACTCACCCAAACAGGAGGTGGGCAACCAGAAGGAGTGAGAACCTGGGACACTGAACTCGCGAAAGAGAAGGGCATGCACAAGGTAGATCTTGTGACAATAAAGCCACTGAATGACAGAAGGACAGTACAGAAGAAATGAGCGCTTATGACATGCTTTCACTGCGGTATCACATATGCTCTGCCTCACTGTCCACTTAACAGCATCTGTGGGGGGGGGGGGCAGGATACAAAGGATTAATCCAGATAAAATCAATTTAGTTAACAGATCTAGGAGACACTCTCTCTCTCTCTCTCTCTAATACCCTCCCTGTGGGAGAAATAAAGATGCCTTGTTGATGTTTCAAGTAATTTAGTCAATTAAGTAGGTGGATGGACAACATTTTACCAATATAATAAACCAGCACAGAAACAATGGTGTGCTTGTGTCCACCATGTTCTTCGACTTGTCAAAGGCATTTGATATTGTCTCAAGCCAGCAGCTGCTCATTCAACTCTACTGAGTTGAAGATCCACAATACTCCTTGTTGTGGTTACCTATCTGGAAAGCAACAAGCCGTTAAATGACAGCAAACCTACTCATTGTTTTAACCAGTTACTACAGGTGTCCCTCAGGGCTCTATCCTGGGTCCTCTCCTATTTAAAATATTTATTAATGACCTTCACTCACCATGCAAGTTTAGTTCAGTATGCAGATGACTCAATATTAATATGTGCAGCCTCAACAACAAATAAGCTCCAAGACATTACCCAAAAATCTTTCTCCTCTTTAGAAACCTGGCTCAGAGAATCAAATTTCCTACTCAGCCCCAAGAAAACTAAGTTAATGCTATTTACCTCAAAAAAATTGCCAAAATCAAAAGCAATTTTTTGACATAAAGTCAGCAAATAACACTGATATTGAAACTGTAACTCACAGTAAACTTCTAGGCATAATAATACATGACATTCTTAAGTAAGACCAGCATATAGTTCATACCATTAAATCTACTCACCAGAAACTGGGTTCCCTTTGTAGGATCATGGATTCCTTACAGATACTGCAAGAAAAACTCTAGCCGCCACCTTCTTATTGCTGACTCTTTTATATGCCATTCCTATCCTAACAAACTTAAACAATCCTCAAAGAAAGAAACTGGCCTCCTGCTACAATAAAATAGCTAAATTTGCCACCAAGCTCCCTCATAGGGCACACCATTGTCACAGCTTAAAGCAATTAAACTGGCTTGAACTACACAACTACTTAACAGATTCACAACTAACTATACCACACAAACTCATTCACCATCCAGAAGAATGTCCTGCACTACACAGCTTATTACTGCTCTACTGTCCAGCAAGGGACCTCTGCTCTAGTAAACAACTTCTTTATTACTTACAAGTCAAATAATGTTGCAGGAGACTTGCTCTTCTCCCAATACATTGCTAAACTCTGGAATACTATCCCTAGACAAATTAAACTTTCCAACAAACTCAATAGTTTTAAACTACTACTTAAACTACATCTTAACCAATCCTGGTCCTGCACATGCTCATCTCAAGGTTGAGACTTTGTGTTTACTGTACGATACTATCCAAATACTCTCCTTAAACAGAAAACACTCAACCTCTCACTAAAGTGACAAAACAATTTTTATACATAAGTGCTGCCTGTACAATCCACTAAGATGCATGTGGATTTTCTCTTTAGTAACTTCCACTTCTGTAAAGTCTGTTTGTGTACAATGTAAAAAGAAATGCAACTGTTCTGTGTTTAACTGGAACTTAATATAATGCAATGTGAGCAAATGGAGCTTTTTCCCCAGGCCCTTGCTAAAAATGAACATTACCCAGTCGGACTTTCCCGGTAAACAAAGACAAATAAATAAAATAAATAAATAAAATTTGATGAGTCAAGTTGGCGTAGGTTGCTCAATTTGAGTAAATTATAATCATTTGTAAAGACTTTCTTGTTTATTTTGATAGGTTTGCTGAAGTCAAGAAATGGGAGTGGTCTTTCCTTTCAGATTCCTTCCCATTACAAGAGAAGGAAAACACTTTAATGACACCATTTACTTTTTACACTGATAAAATGAAACTGATATTCTTGGAAGGCAATTCCAAACGCTATGATGGCAGCTGCCAGAAGAACAACTGTGGAGTGAGATTAATCACAACAGCAAGGCATAAAAAAAGCTGACCCAGCTCTGGGGCTTAAAAGCATAAAAGCCTATGACCCAGATGACCTGTGTTTGAACACCAGAACATGAAGCTGAAAGAGTCAGATACAGAGGGAGAAGCAGAAGTGCTGACTCAACTGTCCTGGGAAAAGGGAGATGGTCTGACCTTCTGCAATGTTAACATCGTCAGGAGGGCTGCAGCATATTGGGGCAACAATACGAGTCAGGTGACATCTTGTTGTACAGTACCTGGGAAGAGGTGTGTGGGGTGTGTGTGTGTGTGGTGTGTGTCACTGCAAGTGTACTCCTCAAGAAACAGCAATTATAAATATTAAGCCAATGCAGAGGGACATTAGTTTGGTAAGGAAGAGAGGGAATACACATTGATAAGTAAATTACCTGCTCCCAAACACCCAACTCTTGTCTCCAAGGGAAACATATGGGCTCATCAGTCTCCTGCTCCAGGCAAGCAACAATGGGAATTTGGGTTCTCACCTGGGTAAGAAACAAATGTGCCTGGCTCTATCTCTGTAGGAGAACCAATTGGGCTAAACAGGTGCTGCGGTGGTAGCCTGAGGAGTTGGTGCAAGGGATTAAAAATAAATGAATGAATGAATGAAAACAAGCACTTTTTCCTTATCAATAATAATACTTACACTTTCCTGGTGGGTGGACGCAGCCTGCGAAGTGCCTGTGGAACCTGGTTGCTATCAAACACTGTTTGATAAAAAAATATTCTGATATCTTCATCCAGCAGGACCCAAGTGGGCAGACAAAGCAGTTTCTGTATTCAAGATACAAATTTGTAAGCATCACTGAAAGCAATCTGCTGTCTCCTGACCTTACTGCACTACTACCATAATGTCCAGTTTCATATGACAAAAACAAAGTACTTCACAAACAAGCAGATACAGTTCAAAATGTAGCTAGATTTTAGTTACTGAGCCAGAGGCAAGTTGGCCCTGTTGTTCTGTTGTAAAGCTATGTCTATGGGAGTATTTAAAAAACTATTCCTAAATAAGTGGACCAGACAGTCAATTAATTTGTGATGAAGAACCTTGATGCTGTGTTCAGAGAGAAGGCATGTGAAACTACAAATGAATCTACATTCTTACCATTCCATATATAACCGATTAGGTAGGCATCGACATCTGGTTTCATTTATTTAGGCCCAAGTCCTGAACTAAAAGTTAAGCTGAAGTGAAGCTCAATCCAAAGATGTGAATGAAGTTCTACATATAAGCAAATCCCCTCATTCTTCTCTCTCTCTTTTACTCATTATCTTAAGGGAGGGTCTATGTGGTTTTCACACCCTCACAATAGTGCTGCTGACGCAATTTCAAGGCCTGTAACTGTATGTTTATGGTAGATATCACTTTATCAGTTATAAGTGCGAAAGTGTTAGCTAGATAGTAGACAATGAAAAAAATATATTAAAATATACAAAAATTAGGAAGGCAGGTGTAAAGAAAAATTCCATCGATTCAGAGAAACCAGTCAAAGCATCATACTTGATTTCTTCAGGCTATAATACACAATGCTGTACATCACAGTTAAATATACAGAACCACCAAAGGACAAACAAATCATATCACCCAATAGGATTTTGAGCATAAAACAACAGTAGTTCAACCAATGGGATTTTTAAACAAAACATACTTACCAATAAAAGTACTTAAAACCAATATTTTTAAGCAACCTTAACTGACTAATAGTATCATCTGCAACCAACAGTGGTATTCATGGTCATAAGGTTCATATTTTCCTAGCAGTTACTAGCAAAGAATGCCGCTATGCCTATAAGCGAATTCAGCACTCACAGGTTACTTGCACTGAATAGGGAGATATGAAAGTTGTTTTTAAAACATGTCCACTTTCATCAAATGCATAAACTTGCTGAAGTTAATTCTTAAAATATGTGTGAAGTACTACATGAAATTGTACGTGCTCGTATAATTATGGAAGTTTTGGGGTATTATAAATAAACTTCACTATGCGTAAGTACATTTGAAGTATTTAACGCAAGGTGCATGTAGCACAGCTATTTTTATTAGCCTTTAAAAATATAAAGGGGTTTTATATGTTTCATACAGGGGTGCATCTATGAGGGCACCCTGTTTATTTAAAAGAATGGAAAGGGGGAAATAGGAAGGGCTGGAAAAAGGGGACACAAAGAATGAAACAGAGAAGGAACACATCAAGATTGTTGTGCTGGAGAATGTGGGAGAGGAGCGGTACTATTCCTTTTGGTGGAGATAGACCCCCTAGTCTTAATTTGTTTATGTAATTGGGTAGGAAGTAGCTTAGGGGGTGTAGGAGAAAGGATTAGGGAAGGGAGGGAGGTGAAGAGGAGTTGGGGCCAGGACGACACCCAGTCTACAGGACCACAAATGTTTCCAATGCCTGATAATATGGGGACGTAGCAGTGATGACAGTGTGAAAGGTACATTTTTGATGTTGAAGGGATGGTGGCCTGTGGTGGCACATTGGTTGGCACCGACCAGTGCACAGAATCTTGAAAACGATGAAGACAATCCTGAACTGACTGAAGATGTCTCTCCACTACCTGCTCCATCATATCCTCATCCAAGTACCAGTGTCAACAATCTGTGAAGCTTTCCAGGCTGCCACATGCCAGGGTGCCTATAGGACTGGTGCCACTCCCCCAAACCTGTGAGAACAGGCAAAAGGTGAATGCTGTCTGAACTGGGAGGAATATGGATGGACTGTTGATAGGAATTCTGGACCTGTAGAAAAATTTACAGAAATGGGATAGAAAGAGATAGAAGAAAAAAATGAAAACAATGTAATGCATAATTAAAATAAGAAAAAAGAGAGAGGGAGGGTAGAAAGGCAAACAAGAAATAGAAACAATAAATGGACTTGTACTGAAATACATCAATGTAATATTTATAAACAGTGATTTCTTAAATATTTATTCAGATTTTTGGGGTAAATGGCATTGGAAACATGGAAACAATCAGTATATTGCTACAAAAAATGGTGGAGTGTTTTAAATTTGCAGTCTGCTGATACTAATGAAATAGGATGGAGTAACATTAGAAATGGTAATACATTTGAAATTTCTGGCTGATACAGATTGTACCCCAATTTTTGCAATGAAAGAAATTTACTTCTTTTATTATCTTTGTGTGTGAATTACTTCTATATTTATTCTAGAAAATAAGTAAAACATAGAATACTTCACTTGTTACTTAACATTTTTTGGCATGGAACTTTTTTTCTTTTGCATACTCCCAATCAAGCTCTGATTGTCTTTCCTCCTGAGTTTTATTGTAAGCAATCTCCTCTTCCATTGCATAATATATATATATATATATATATATATATATATATATATATATATATATATATATGTGTCCTATATATATTGACAGTTCATATATATCGACACTCATTTATATATATATATATATATATATATATATATACATATATATATATATATATATATATATATATATATATATTTATATGGTTCTAGGACACATGCTCGACTAGCATATGTCCGGATCACAAAACATCGAACACACATACATGAAAGCGCTTAACATCAAAAAGCGCTTCCGTGTATGTGTAGTTCAAAAAAAAAAAATCTACATTTCTGCAAGGGGGCTTTGCCCCCTGCACCCCTCACACCCCCTTACTTTATTATTCTCACTCCGAGATCATACTACAGTGGGGAAAAGGGGTTTTTCCCTTACCCGCACTGTAGTCCGATCTACGAAACAGGCACACATACACAGAAGCGCTTGTCGATGTTAAGCGCTTTCGTGTATGTTCGATGTTTTGTGATTCGGACATATGCTAGTCGAGCATGTGTCCGGATTATATATATATATATATATATATATATATATATATATATCTGGGTCTACTACATTTCATGGAAAGTTCATGTCACTGAAAGTCAAATCAGTAGGACCACTTCACTGAAAGCTCATTTGACTGAAACTCATTTTGTTGAAAGTTATATATGGCCTTTTCCCCACCGTGGTGCAATGAAATTGTTACAAAACATGTGATTATTACACATTCTATGATAACAACAATTCTGTAGATTGTATAACTGTGACAGGACAACCCTGGAACATATGACAATTGTTGGAGTATACAGATCAACAAGGTCAAATGCTGACAGCATAGCGGAATTCATACAGTAAACAGATACCTGGCTCTGTATATGATGCACAACTCCTAACTCCTAGATGATAAATGTTCTGCCCCTTACTTTCTCCTTTTCTTTCCAAAGTACCACACCCTTAGTTATTTGTCCAATATCTCCTCCTTGTCCTCTACCTCTCCCTCTACTTATTTCTACCTATCCTTAAACATTCTTTCTCACCTCATCTTCCTCCCTTTCTCTTATTCTATCAAGTTCATTTCCAGATAGGTTTCATACCTCTTTACATGATGCTACCATTAATATTTTGTTTAAATATTTTATAATTGCTTATTACTTGCATACCTCTGTTTATTATGTTTTTTATGTAATTTTTTTTCCTGGTGCTTTTCTCCCTGGAAAAAAAGTTTCATAGCTCATTACATGATGCTGCTATGATTTAACGATACTCTGTGTAAATTTTACTTATTTGTCAGTTACCTGTATACCTCTATTTAGTATACAATTTATGAAATGTTGAAATGTTTCTGGAGCTTTTCCTCCCGGGGTCCCACTGAAAACCTTTCTGTCCAGTCGGACTATCCCAGTAAACAAAGGCAATAAATAAATAAACAAACAAATAATTAGATAAACACATTTCTTGCATGAAACACAGGAGGGGAAAAATAACAATGGGCGGGGACTTAAATTTACCAAAAACAGATTGGAATAATATTGATTCAGCAACATTAGTAAGGGATTATTTACAATGTATGTTCAGGAACAATTGCTTCAGATTGCAAAAAGCCTAACAGGGAACAGAAAATACTAGACATGGTTTATGTTCTTAAGGAAATGACTATTTTTTCATGTCAAGTTTTACCACCACTGATGTGCAGTGATCATGGGGCCATAAAGGTTAAATTGTTGCTAGATAATTCTGCCCAACTGAAATCTAAACCAATGCACAGAAGATTAGTATCAGACTATATAGAAGCAAAATATTCACTATGTAAAACTAAATGGAGCGATCTGTTCAGTAGAAAAAACTGCAGATGGAATGTGATAAGTTTTATAAGAAAATTTGCTTGAATGCAAAAAAATAAAAAAAAATGTTTAACATCAAGATCTAGTCAAACAAATTCAGGAAGATATATTTCCATAAGAACATGATACTTGATTAAGATGACAGACAAAAAAATAAAAAATGGAAAAGAGGTCAAACTATAACTGAAAACTGAAAGAAGCAAGCCGGACAGATACATTAAACACAGTGTGAGACAAGATCAAGAAAAAATTGAAGACAATTTATATACGGATATTGAGCATAATAGGAAACCATTTGATAGATACATAACATGTGGTTGGAATAAAGACCTGCCCATTGATAAACTGTGTGCTGATTCTAAAATTTATTCTCAGACACAACAGATTATAGATACATTTACAAAACATTATGTACAGCAGTTAGGCTCTACAAAGGGGGTGATACATTGTCCAAGTAACATCAGATATGAAATTAAATTAGATTATATTGAAAAAGAACTATTCAATTTGCTCCCAAACAAAGCAATGGGAGGAAGCAGAATTAGTAATAAAGACTTGAGAACACTTCAGCATGAACTTACAATACCATTGTATCTGTTATTCAGTAGGTCATTTAAGTATGGGCAGATTTTTCAAGATTGTAGACATGCACTTGGTTAACGTATCATTAAGGGAAAGAGGAGTAGGACAAATCCAGAGTCTTACAGATCCATAGGTTTACTTTCTTGTTGTGGAAAATGATGGAGAAGGTTATTTTGGATAAAGTATTGACAAAACTGGAAAGGTTAGGACTTGAAACCATATATTAGTATACATATGCTGAAAATTGTTCTATGACCACATGCAACATGATGTTCTAAAACAATATAATAGCTGGTATAAATGAATAAAATGTGCTGTAATTCATACAGACTTAACTTCAGCGTTAACACTGATCAATAAATTAGAACAACTAGGTGTTGAAGTAATCTTGATAAGATGGATAGCTGCATGGCTTACAAATACGACATGGCAAGAATCATACAGCAATTGAACAAGGTGAAATTAGAAGTTATGTACTTACCATAACGTTCCATCTGAGTAGGTGGATTCATTTGTCTGCAACCTGTGGGTTATGGATCCGATATCGGATCCGAACCGGCATGGTTTATCCAGCTATGGATCCGAGCTCTTAGCTCCTCCCCTCACCCATAATGCCCTGCTCTCCCTACATGACCTCAGATCGAGTTTGCCCTGAATCAAAATACACATAATATGCAGGAAACTGACAGGGCCAGGGGGATAAGAGGGCGGGATAGTTGCAGACAAATGAATCCACCTACTCAGATGGAGCGTTATGGTAAGTACATAACTTCTAAATCTGAAGTAGGAGATTCATTTGTCTGCAACCTGTGGAACAGAGTCCCCAGCTACCTGAATATGGAAGGATATTCGAGCACCGAGGAGCCAATGGATGCTCTACCCTAGATGTGATATCCAGCTTGTAATGAGAAATAAAGGTATGAGATGAAGCCCAAGTGGCTGCTGAACAAATGTCATCCAGAGGAATCCTAGCCTTAAAGGCCGCTGAGGTAGAAACTGACCGGGTCGAATGGGCGTGGACTCCTCCTCCCAGAGGCTTGATAAGCTAGAAGAATACACTGCGAAATCCAGCGTGACAAGGAGACTTTGGAAATTGGCTTACCCAGATTGAATTTGGCAAAGGAAATGAACAACTGGTCGGATTGCCTATGACCAGCTGTCCTGTTAAGATAAAAACAAAGCTGCCTGTGAACATCCAAGGAATGCAGCTTGTATTCACCCTTGTTCTGATATTTAGGAAAGAAAACAGGGAGGTTAATGGACTGATTAATGTTTGCTTCTGAAGCTACCTTAGGAAGAAAGGAGGGATTGGTCGTCTGGATGGAAGACCAAGTAAGGAGGCTTTATGGATAAGGCTTGAAGCTCTGAAACTCTTTTGGCCGAAGTAATGGCTACTAAAAAAGCAGTCTTGAGGGATACAAATTTAAGATCTACTGTGGCCGCAGGCTTGAAGGGGGGAGTGGTCAAGGCCTGAAGAACCAAAGAAAGATCCCATGGAGGAACCGCTTGCTTGACCGGGGGTCTAAGGAGAAAGGTGCCTTTCAGGAAGATTTTACACAATTTGGCAGACATAAGTGGTCCAGAGTCATGACCAACATGATAGTGAGAAATGGCCGCAAGCTGCACTTTGACCGTGAAACTACTGGCACCATCATTAAAAAGAGTGGTTAGGAAGTCTAGCACCAGGGGAAGGGGAACCATAAAGGGATCTAGACCTTGCCGCTCCGCCCAAATGGAGAATCGTTTCCATTTACTGCGGTAAACTTTCCTGGTAGATGGTTTATGAGCCGCTACCAGGATGGCCTAGTCTAATTAGGAGTGGAACTGGAGCAGCCAAGCAGTTAGCTTCAAGCTGTCCAGATTCAGAGTTGGTAGGTTTATCAGATCCGGAAAGGGATCTAGAATCCAAGGTGGATTCACCGAGTGAGACCTTAGGTAAGGGAACCAGATCTGTCGAGGCCAGAATGGGGCAATGAGGATCATTTTGCACCCCAACCGAGAGGTTTCTGAAGAACTTGGCGCATCAGAGGCAACGGGGGGTAAGCGTAAAGAAGACCGGGAGGCCAAGCATGCACCAGAGCATCTCTCGGGGAATCCCTGGAGGGATTAGAGCGAAAAACTGTCGCACTTGGTGTTTAAGGGGAGATCACAACAAGGAGTTCCCAACATTGAGAGACCACGGGAGAGAATGGTGCGACTGAGCTTGTCCGCAAGGATGTTGGACTGACCGCGGTTGGTGGAGAGCCCATTCCCATCGCCCACTCTCATGGCTTCTTGACATAAAGGATAAAACCTGGTTCCCCTGTTTGTTGATGTACCAGACAACTGACATGTTGTCTGACTGAATAATTGTTCCTAGGGGAAGAAAGCACTGCTCTCATCTCTAGAACATTGATATGCAGGAGGTCTCTGCTCCACATGCCTTGGACCGTCCGGCCTACAAAATGCCCCCCACCCAAGGCGAGGCGTCCGTGGTCACCGTGGCGAGGGGAGAAGCACAAAGGGCGGCCTCCGTGGAGATCCTGTGAGTGGAGCCACCACAAGAGGGACAGCTTGCAAGCCTTGCTGATCGCAATGGGATGATGCAGAGGTAGAGCAAGATAAGACCACTGAACTTGAAGTGTCCACTGAAGGACCGCATGTTGAACCTGGCGAATGGAAGAAGAGATATCGCTGCCGCCATGGACCCTAGAGCCCTCAGGACCAATTCGAACTGAGCTGGAGTGGAGGATGGCCCGCACCTGGAGTCGCAGATTCTGAACTCTGTTGGCTGTGAGGAAGGCTCTTAACTCCTCGTGTCTAACCTGGCACCTATAAAATCTATCAACTGAGTAGGGGCCAGGTTGGATTTATCGTGATGCCCAGGCGGGAGCTAGATGAAGAAAGGAGTCTCGCGCCAATGATAGTAGATGCCTTGTTGGGGTGGTAAGAAGCCAGTCGTCCAGGTGCGGGAAGACCTGCACCCCTGAAGCCTCAGGTGGCCCACCCCTAATACTTTGCCACACCGCTAAATACTTTGGTGAACACCCTGGGGGCTGTGGTGAGACCAAAGGGAAGGACCCTGAATTGGTAGTGACTGGCTCCCAGCCGAAGAAACCTCCTGGGCCTGTCCATTAGTATGTGGTAGCACGATCCTTGAGGTCTATAAAGCACATCCAGTGATTCTCTCCCAGAAGGGAGGATGGATTGCAAGGTGACCATCCGGAACTTCTCCTTGGGAACTGCCGGGTTTAACAGGGACAGGTCTAAAATTGGTCTTAGGTCCCTGTCTTTTGGCACTAAAAGAACCTGGAGTAGAACCCTGATCCGATCTGGTCTGGGGGATGGGCTGGATGGCTCTTTTTCCCCAGCAGATGGCCAATTTCTGCGGCCTCCCACTGACCGGTGGGAGGATTTTAATTTTGGAATGTGATGAAAGGGATCTTGTATCCTCTGGATATAATGCGGAGGACCCAGCTGTCTGATGTTATGGACTCCCATGCCACTAGGTGCTCGGCGTCCCCGACTGCCTCCAGAGTGGAGCAGTCGGGCAACCTTCAGGGCTGCTGGTTCAGAGAAAGGTTCTCTGGACGTTCCTGGGAGCCCCTCTGCCTCTGGGCCTCCTGTCCTCCTCTGCCATGGAAGGACTGGTTGTCCCGTTGGGATTGCTGCGACTGAACCACATCTTCTTCTGGCCCTTTTGGTTCCTAGAGTAGGACCTCTGGGGCACAGAGAAGCGGATTCGGCAGACAGCGTCTTGCTCTGGGTCAAGGTATCGCGAACCATCTTGCCAAAAAGGGCAGAACCATCAATTGAAGGGCTCCATGAAATCGCAATGGCGGAGCCAGGCCTGGCGTCTCGTGACTAGGCCTACTCCTGCAGCTCTAGCGGCTCCCTCAGTAGCATGGGACAGCAACCGCATAGAGGTATTCGTCACGGACCGAAGAGTGGCCATATGGGTGGAGTGCAAAAGTTTGTCCTCCGACGACATGGACTCAGGGGGGGATGCAGCGTATTCTTTAATAAGATCGCGCTGCATCCTGATAACATGTGCCAGGTAGTTGAGCGCCTTCACTGAGAAGGTCGCTGAACTAAACATAAGCAGTCCATCATCCAAGACTCCTTGCTCGGAGGATGGACTGAGGGACTCTCCTGGGCGAGTTCCCTCTTGGTGGCTGCTGCCGTCAACATGGCATCTACCGGAGGCCCCTTACTCCAGTGGGCACGGTCTGCAGGGGGGCTAAGGATACGGTCTGGCCTTGGGATTGGCTCCACTGTGTCCGGTTCCTTCCACGCCCTGGTGGTAATAAGGTCCACCAGGGGGCAGGAGGGACACACAAGAGGTAGACAGGCAATGCCTCCAAGAACACGGACTCGTCCGAGGAAGACTTGGGGCAGACCACCTCCCTTATGGCATTCCGTTCATGATGTCTCCAAAGGAGACATACTCGGGGGTGATCTTGGGAGCCTTCCTTCCTCCAAATCCGTGTCTTCTGTTAAGTCTATGTGCCTCCTTAGGTGCTTCATCGGGGCTGTCCGAGGAGCCCTCACAAGCAGTGTCTTGTTCCAATGGAACAGCTTGGGGCATTGGAGCGGGCTGTCCCAGTGGCCGGATGGTGGAAGCCTGACCCAGTGCAGATGGAGGCGGGAAGGAGCCAAAGCAAGTGCCGGGGTCCGGAAGCCCTCAACAGGGCCCTCTCCACTACATCAAAAGCCGAGGAGCCAGCCTCGACCAAAGGATCAGTCGGCTCCCCTAGGATCCGAAGAGTGGATCGGCGGCCCGAGACACTCGGATCCAAGACACAGACGGTGCCAAAGGCACACTGAGTCCCGAGCCAGGCTCCGAGAGGTTGGATCCGAAACACTCGAGGGCAGGTACCTAGTACTATTGGAGCCGACCCACCAACACTCTGAACCCGGGAGAAGGAGCTATAGGCTTGAAAAATGGGACTCCCATCTGCATCTGGGCCTGGATGAACCTTCTCATCATCCAGTCCAGATCGGCGTCGGAAAGGTTATGCGTGGATCTCGAAGAGGCTACCGAGGTAGGCCTTGAGTGCCTCCTCGATAGCCTCGACGGAGATCGGGTCTCCTCCTTCTCAGGCCCCAGACCGGAGACTGGAGCCGAGGAGGGAGAACCAGCAGCCAAGGAGGCCGGAGGAGAGCTGGCAGGGCCGAAACAGAGGTCTCGGCCCGTGGTGCTTCTCTCTCGGTCCTTTCTTGCCTCCCTCTCCTCCAACCCAGCAGCGGAGGTTGAGTCCCAGGTGGAGGAGGTGGAGCAGGCGAGGAGGGACCGTAGAAACAGTACCCAAAGCCGAGTCCAGGGAAGAAGTCCCGCCAGGACCAGCTTGAACCCTGCACAAATGGAACATCCAGAAGTGAGGTGTTCAAGTGTGGCCATCAGCAGGGGAAAGCTTATGGCCACACTTGCCTTAGGGGCCATTTCAGACATAACTGAAGTATTTTTTTTTTTTTTGAGAAAAGACAAACAATTAGTGCTAACTAGCACACACACAGGCCCCAAACAGCATACACAAACAAAACTCCGAACCAGCGAGGGGAGGGAATTACAATAAAGTTTTTAAAAAATAAGAATTTTAAACCTAAACTATCGAAACACTAAAGGGAACCTAATACAATCACACAAAACTAACTACAAAAATGTAATAAAATGCTTTATGAAGGATTTATAAAGACTTAGCTGAAGAGCTCAGACGATCCACTCTGGTTACCAGCGCGGCAAACTAGATCTGAGGTCATGTAGGGAGAGCATGGCATTATGGGTGAGGGGAGGAGCTAAGAGCTCGGATCCATAGCTGGATAAACCATGCCGGTTCGGATCCGATATCGGATCCATAACCCACAGGTTTCAGACAAATGAATCTCCTACTTCAGATTTCTAGGTTTCAATCAGGGTATCCCGCAGGGCTCAATCCTAGCCCATACTTGTTTAGGTTGCACCTTTCAGACCTATCTTCATTTGAGGTGTTCTACGATCTGTAAGGAGATGTCTTGAAAACAGGTAAACTGATTACATGTGCTACAAATAGGGCATGTCTGCAAAAGAACTTCACTAAATTGACCATCTGGGCACAGGAGAATAATATGCTGATAAATACAAAATAAATAAATAAATAAATAAGCATATCAAATTTGGGAGACATTGTTTGAAAAGTGACTATTCAATACAGCACCCAGTGATTGAAACTGTAGATTCATTTAATGACCTGAGTATATTGGTAGATCCAGCTTTGAGTTTTTCAAATTATATCAACCGAATGGTTAATGATAGTTGTAGAACTACAGAATGTATAAAAATTTTATAAAAAGACTAGGCATCATAAATGATGAAATCATTGTTTGTAAGTTACATTAGACACAAACTAGAGTATGGACTAACAATATGGAAATCTTATAAGAAAACAAGCATGAGTAAACTGGAAAGAGTACATCAGAAACATACCAAGGGTACTAATGGATGTGAAAATTTAAGCTATTATGAAAGACTAAAATATCTAAATTTGTACAGTGTCTTGTAAGAAATATTTAAGAGTAGACCACATTATTCAGGTATATAGGGGATTTAGAGACAACTACCTCTGGGAATATTTGGAATTAACAAAAAGTAGTAGAAAATCATCAGACAACCTATGCATAAGATTGTATAGGAATGTAAGATGTACTAATTGGTTCTCTGAGAAAGTAGCTGATGCGTGAAACAGATTACCAAATTACATTAAAGCAAGCACTAGTTTTTGATATTTTAAGAACAGCCTGGACAGTTATTATGGGAATAACTGCTCTGGCATAGTGGCAGGCAAGAAGAGCATTATTGTCCGTGCCAGAAATAATTTATGTATGGTATGCATGCAGTACACCCTCAGTACTGCAAAAACAATTACTTATATTTTTCAGGACACAACTTGTTGCATATGACAAAATGAAATAATCTGATGT
This sequence comes from Protopterus annectens, assembly GCF_019279795.1. NCBI lineage: Eukaryota > Metazoa > Chordata > Ceratodontiformes > Protopteridae > Protopterus > Protopterus annectens. The sequence continues at coordinate 1,333,224,592 of NC_056725.1, forward strand.
GCAATACCTTAAGAGAGAACAGTAAACCATTTCCAATAAGTAATAGTTAAAACCGAGGACATATTACATGATAAAAACATCATGTGATACATGTTTCATTGAAGTGCAACGTATGAACTCATCTTAAATGCATGTTTAGAGATTTAAATTCATACAGTTTGACAAATTCAAAGAAGTAAAATACTGAAATAACATTTTTAATTAAATTCACCATTTCAGGGGATTAAGTATATGCAAAATTTCTTGTGCAAAAGTTAAACATGTAATTATTCCTTACATGATGCCTTATAACATCATTGAACTGGTGTCAGTGAGCAGACAAGCATGACATTTATAAAAAAATAATATGAGTACCTGTTCAGAAATAAAAAAATATTTAAAAATAAGAGGGAATGTCAGGTGAACAGTGACAGTAGACCATGCACCACACAGAACAGCCCACACATATCACTGCATGCATCAGTGATACACTGTGATTTTTAGATGAAAGGAAACACTAATCTGAGTGTCAAGGTTCACAGTTCTGGATGAGATGCTGCCCCCTAACCTATACAGCCATATGCCATATACAAGTCTGCAGTGTGGGGCCCCTTACTACTGCTACTGGCTGGTCATCACTACTCATAGTAGAAATGGAATTAGAAGAGGCAGTGAAAGAACTGGTCACTTCACCACCAAACTGGCGCATGATCATGTTATACAGAATGCAAAATGCAGTGATCTTCCTGCATGCAGTAGCTGGGTCATACTGAAAGGCACCCACACACTCATCCAGGCATCTGAAATGGCATTTCATTTCATCTCTTTCTATTTCCCATATGACTGTGGGTCAGGGCTGTATTAAAATCATATTCTGCAGTTCCATTTGGAATTCACACTGGTGTCATGAGCCATCACTGTAGTGGATACCCTGCATTACCTGAAAAAAAGGATAAGATTGGGAGGAGGGAAACATGGGGTTTAGTATTAAATAATAAATTTTACTATGAATAACTAAAAATATATATTTTCCTCTTACCGGCAAGACGACCGCTGGTCACCCTACCATGTTGGAAGAGACAGCTTCTGTGCAAGATATGGGAATTATGTGCACCACCAGCATGGAAACAGAAATACAGCAGAGAAGGCCGGCAGACTTTTGTGTTTATAGGTAAATTTCAGTAACTGGCTAGTAAGTGTACTGCCTGGATGCCAGGAAAAAAAAAAATCCAGAGCACATGAAAAAATTAGCTACAAAAAGTGGGGAAGAAACACTGACTGTGGAAAGTTCAGCAAAAAAGCAACGCAACCTTCAGACATGACTTTTAATAACCTACAGGAAGATATAAAACAACTGCACACAGACCTGGTTAAAATAAACAAAGAACACAGCAAAAGCCTGGAAGAAAATGGAAGAAGCTTTAAACAGATATTCAGATGAAGTGATAAAGCTGCAAAAATCAGAGGATGAAATGAACAAAAAGGCTGACTGAATATGATACTGCTCATAGGTAGGTACTAGGCTATCAGCCCAAAGGCCTATGTAAGCCTAGCCAACAAGGTTCCCTGGCTTACACCACCCAAGAAAGTTATTTTCCTGTGCCACTGTCGAGCAGAGACACAGAAGTGATCCCCAGGGTGTATTTCCTATTTCCCATCCACTCATCAAGATTTTTCTTGAAGAGTGCTAATGAAGAACTTTGCTTGACATAGATGGGAGCCTGTTCCAGAGTATGGAAAGTCTCTGGGACAGGAATCTATCACTCCAGCATGTCCTGTTTATTGTGGTAACAAGGTTTAGGTCCCTAGAGTGTGAAAATCGGAGGGATTGGGATTTCTTTAGGTGTAGCATGTCCAACAGCTCTGGGTTTGACATAGCTTTATATGTTAGGCAGAGATCACCTCAGAGTAGACGTGATGCTACAGAATAAAGCTGGAGTTTTTTGAGATGGTCAGTGTAGGGCATTTGTTTGTGGCCAGTAATCCTCTTTGTGAGGTACTTCTGTGGCCTTTCCAGCTGCTGCAGATGTCTTGTGAGGTACATTCCAAAAGGGGCATTGTACTATATAATGGGTCTAATGAGTGTCGAGTAGAGGGGAACAATGACCTCTTTTTTCCTGGATGAGAACCCTTTTATGATGAGGTGTGCCACGTAGAAGGACTTCCTGACTACTGTTGCAATGTGATTATCAAAGGAGAGACTACTGTCCACCTGGATTCCAAGGTCTCTATGTTAAGTAGATTGCTGCCTATGTGGTAGTTCATGGGTACAGAGTTTTTTACCAAAAGAGATGACACTGCACTTTTTGGCATTGAGCTTGAGGCCATGGCTCTGACACCAGGCATCTGTCTCAGTGAGGCCCTTCTGTAGGATGTCCACATCATTTGGGGACTTTCAGAGAAGTAGATACCAAACAGGAGAGGTCCCAGGACTTAACCCTGTAGTACTCCACTTGTCACTAGTTTGAGGTCAGATTTGGCGTCTGCAACTTTTACAGTGTGGGTTCGGTCAGTGAGCCAGTTGGCAACCCATCTTGTGACGTAGGGATTTATACCTAGTTTAATGAGTTTAGCTATAATTCCAGAATGGAGGATGGTGTCGAAAGCCTTGGCGAGGTCAAGATAGGCTGTGTGAACCACCTTACCCTCATCTACGGCTTTGGTGACTGCCTCAAAGAAGTCGATCAGGTTCAGGAGGCATGATCTGCCTTTCACAAACCCTAACTGGGTGGGATCCAGAGTTTGGAGGTTACTAATGTCTTTGTTAAAGAGTTCCATGATGATACATTCCATGGCCTTGCAGACCAGGCTCATTAGGCTAATAGGGCGATAGTTCCCGGGATCAGTGGTGGCTCCCCCTTTGTGGAGTGGGATAACTGTTGCTGTGTGCCATTCAGTGGGCACAAAGCCTGATGCAAGGCTATTATTGAACATGGTGCTTAGGTGGGGAGCCAGTTTGTTCTAAAGTTCGTGTAAATAGCAGCCTGGGATGTTGTCCAGTCCCATGGATGCTGTGTTTCCGGCATTAGACAGTACAGCTTTTACCTGCATAGTTGTGATTACAGGGACTCTGCATTCTTCCTGTATAGATATGGGCCCTTTAGGGGCTGAGGGGGGGTAAAGTTAGCACTGAACCTCTCTGCCAGGATGTTGGCAATATCAGTTGGTTCAGTAGTTTTCGTGCCATTGTGCTGTAACTCAGAGCAGATCTGGGTGTTGCCTTCGAGATTCTTGACATAGCTATAGAATGTTTTGTGGTTGTCCTTAGAATTAGTGGTGATTTTGTTTCGTAACTAGCTTTGAAGGATCTTATAAGAGATCTCAGCTTCTTACTGAGGCTGACCAGGGAGCTCCTCCACTCATGGGATTTTACTCTCTTTTGCAACAGTTTCTTCCTTCTGTTGTACAGTTTGTTTATGGCAGGGGACCACCAGATTGGCTTCCTTTTTTTGGAGGATAGCGTCTTGGTTCTGTTTAGGATATCACGATCCATTCACTCGTGTAAGTGCTTATAGAGTGCATTTGTGTAGGATTCAGCAGTTGTAACTGTATTGTCCATCTGCATGGGTGTCATGAAGTTCACCACTTCTGTCTTAAGTATGAAGTTGGCTTTGGAGAATTTTTTTACCGTGGTTTCCTTAATGGGGTTGGGGGTGGGATGTGGATATCAAGGGTTGACTTCAGGTGTGGAACACCGGTCACTCATGTTGGTAATGATTAGGTCTAGAATATTGTTGCCCCTGGTGGGGGTGTGGATAAGTTGATCCAGGGCATTGGAGTTTATGAATTCCAGAAAGCGTTGAGCTAAGGAATTGGTACATGAGTAGTTTTCCCAGTAAATGGTGGGGTAGTTGAAGTCGCCCATTATTAGGGTGTTTGGTTGAACCCTAATACTTTCCAGTACATCAAGAAAAGAGGAGTGGGAATCCTGGGGCATGGTGGGGGATTTGTAGCAAGCTACAATTTAGATTGCAGTTTTGCCCAGACAGTTAGTTGCACTTGGATATCCTCAGATACATTATGCTGAGCAACTAGCCTGGAGGTGTGGATATCCTTAATGAATATGGACACACCGCCGCCTTTGGTGTTTCGGTCCAGGTTACATGGCCGAAAAGTGTGGTATGAGTTATAGCCTGGTAATGCAGGGGTGCTCTCTGGAGCCTTGAATCACGTCTCAGTCACTGTACAGATATTGATGTTCTCCATTTTAAGGAGTGCCACGAGTGAGTGCATTTTGAGATTAAGACTTCTAGCATTGAGTAGCATTACCCTCAGTTTTTGCTTGCCTGTTCCTGTTATGGAGGTGAATTTGTCATTTGAACCTTGCCTAAAAAAGGCACTATAGGGGCGGCAAGAGCCTTAGCCAGTATCCAGAATCCCAGGGGCGACAGGTGCAGGCCATCTCTGGCAAAGCATTGTGGTCTGTCGACCAAGTCATCGCAAGCAGACAGATACTGGATACCCTTAGAATGACACCAGAAGCTTAGCCAATTGTTGAAGTCAATCATTTTGTCCTTGTACTGCGGTATCATTCTGGGCGATGGCAGAATGCTACTCAGGGCTAGGGTCATATCTGCCTGGGCTACAAGATCGGAGAGCTCTTCCATGTCTCTTTTCATGTAATCCAGGGAGTAACGTCTCAGGTCATTCACACCAACATGGACAATGACAGAGTCATATTTGTACTTGTGGAGTGACCTGAGTGTGTGGGTTATGTGGTGGATTCTGGCAGCCGACAGGCAGCTGACAGTAACCTTCTCCTTGTTTAGCCTGGCGAGTGGGACATCAGTGTGCCTGACTATAGAGTCAGCTATGACTAGTGTGTTGGGTACATTGTTTTGCCTTATTGGCTGTGGTTGAGTGGCACAATGAGTCTGTGGGCTATGTGTCATTTGGGTTGTGTTGGGGGATGAAGGTTGCTTGCGTTTCTGCTTTGGAGGTCTCTGTTCTTAGATAGATTATTATTGAGAGCCTCCGCGAATGTTTTTCTGTTACTATGTGTGGATTTTGGTGGTGTAGATTTAGTGAGACTATGTGATGAGTGTGGTGTGGTGCAAATGTTTACCTTCTCCTCCTGACTGTCAAGTTCAGTCTTGGTTGGAGAGAGCTTTCTTGGCTGGAGTGAGCTTAAGAGATGTTCCAAAAAATAATAGAATTAGAGAACAGAGCACATAGGGAAAACCTGAGATTTTTCAGCTATACTAGATAAGCTGGAAGGAACAGACTGTATTAATTTTATGAAAGCATAAATAAGCAACTGGACAAGTATTCCAAAGCAGGAGTTGTTAGTTGAAAGGACACATTGTGTATATGTTCCAGACCTGGCTATGGGAAAGCAACTAGACCTTTAATAGTAAATATGCAATCTTACCAGCAGAAGGAGTTGATTCTGACTAAACTGTGGCAGAAGGGACAAAATACTAAATGTGGGAGACAGCAGGGTGTTGGTGGAGAATGATTACTCATTGTACACCAGGCAGAAGAGGATTAAATTATTTCTACTATTCAAGGAATGTTGAGATGCAGATGTGAGATTCAGACTGCTGTACGCAGCTGTCTTCAAAGTATTCTTCCCTTGAGGGACAAAATCATTTTTTGAATAAGTACACACTAACGAGGAAATATAGAAGTTTGTCCAACAAAAAGTGAGCTGTGAAACAGAAGGAGATTCTGCTTCTTGTTCTTCTGGTAAAAAAAGACCACAGAGAGATTGCACCTGTGAAATCTTTTCCACTGTTTCAATAGAAACTGTTGGAGAAAAGGAAGGGAGCACAAGAGTTGACTAGAAGAAATGAGAGTACGTTGGAAATGAAGGAGAGACAGGATATAGGAGACAGAGATGAACAGTAATAAAATCAGTAACAATGTGGGATTACAATGCAATAATCATACTTGTGAAATATGACAGAACAAGACAATCTGGGAATACTTGACTTTTTCAGAACTTATTGGACTTCTGGAGACTCTAAATTATATGCCCTACTTTACGTCATTAATGTTCGGAAAATGCTTTGAGGAGGGGGAGAGAGGGGAGAAAGTTAACTGTAAAGAAAACAGTTTTTTCTTAACAGTACTATTTTGCGGTGTATGGTTTTCTTTACATGCTATAAAGTAAATTTTTTCTCATTTATTTTTAAGTGTAAAGGGGATTGTAAATGGGAGCTGCTGTTCTTTTTTTTCCTTTCTTTCTCCCTGTTCACTTTTAAGAAATGTAGGCAATGCAATGTAAAAAAAAAGCCCGGTTAACAGAGCATGACAAAAGAAAAAATTTGCATGGGGGAATGAGTGGATTAAGGACCTTAGATTGATTTACTAACATGTTTTAAGAGAAAGCAGGTATATAAAAAAGAATACTAAATATTATTAGGCTTTTTTCTAGCAAATGAATGTATGATTAGCAGCAATTCTGTATCTAGCCCTTATGTCTCCATGGAAACAATTTGATAGAGAGAAACTGACTTACTGGTTCTTATGTCTCCATGGAGACAACCTGATAAAGAGAAACACTGGCTGGGGGAAAAAGAGAAACTGGCTAGGAGATCATGTTCTTTGAAAACATTCAGGGGTTTCCCAGCTGGGAGAGCTATAAAGATAAGACAAAACCAGTTAGTACTTAGGAGCGCAGGAAGCACTATGGGTCTTAGCATAGATAAAAAGAAATTATGTACTCACCATAACATTCCATCTGAATTGTTGCTATTCATTTGTCTTCAACCTGTGGGTATAGGCACCGATATCGGTGCCAAGCCGGCCATATTCAAAATACAGTGCCAAAACTGAATTCCTCTCCTACCCATAATGTTCCTCTCTCCCTCACTACCTTAGATCGAGTCTGCCTGAAGCCAAACACTGGCCCAAGATAACACAGATATCCCTACTGCCACAAATCTCACCGAAAGGAGATGAGAGAGAAAAATAGTGGGAGCCCAGATTAAATGACTAAGGAAGAGGGAAGGAGGGAGGGAAGGTTGAAGACAAATGAAGAGCAACAATTCAGATGGAACATTATGGTGAGTGCATAAGTTCTTTATCTGAAATTGTTGTCTTCATTTGGTCTTCAACCTGTGGGACAGAGACGCCAGCTACTTGTACCTCGGAAGGCCCCAAGGAAGGATATTCCGGAGCATGGCAGAACCAAAGGAAGCTCTGCTCCGGGATAAAACATCCAACTTGTAGTGGGATATGAAAGTGTGAGACCTAGCCCATGTAGCAGCACAAATCTCATCCACTGGTACTCTAGATGAAAACTTTGATGAGGTAGAGCCCGCTCTGGCAGAATATGCTTTTACTGAGGATGAAAGAGAAACACCATACTTGTCATAAATAAATGTGATACATTTAGCAATCCAATTGGCAATAGTTACTTTGAAAACAGGAGACCCCAATCTGGCTTTAGAATATGAGACAAACAATTGATTGGACTTTATGAATGTTTTAGTCCTGTCTAGGTAAAAACAGAGTGGCCTATGCACATCAAGCATATGCAACTGATATTCCCCTTTGTTCTGAAACTCTGGAAAGAAAATGGGAAGGTGAATGACGTGATTAATATTTGCTTCAGAAGCGCTCTTGGGCATAAAGGAAGAGTTTGGTCTTAGACTACAGTCCTTATAGAATATAAGGTACGGAGGCTGGATGCAAAGGGCTTGTAACTCCAAGACCCCCTTAGATGAGGTCAGGGCCCCTAGTAAAGCAGTCTTCCAGGACAGATACTGTAGATCCACCTTAGCCGATGGTTCAAAAGGTCATGACACCAGCACTTGTAGCACAAAAGTTAGGTCCCAAGGGGGAGTAGGATATTTAACTGGTGGCCATAAAAGAAAAGTACCTTTCAAAAAGGCTTTACATAACCTAGCAGCAGCTGAAGATGAGTCTAAGTCCTACATAGTAATGGGAAATGGCAGCAAGGTGAACTTTAACTGTGAAGGAACTGGCTTCCTGGTTGAAGATATAGGCCAGAAATTATAAGACCGAAGGTATTGAGGAAGTAAAGGGATCTATACTATCTATGCTGTGATGCCCAAATGGAAAACCTCTTCCATTTTCTAACATAAATCTTTTTGGTAGATGACTTGTGAGAGGAAAGCAAAATATGCTTCATGGGACAGGAAAGCCTGGGAACTCCAGCCATCATTGAAACTGCAGAAGCCATACTGTGAGTTTTAGGCTTTTCAGATCTGGATGAAACTCGCCCTCTAGATTGGATATCCAGTCTAGGCAAGAATCCAGAATCCAGGGAGGGACGACACTGTGAGATCAAAGAAGAGGAAACCAAACATGATGAGTTCAGAAAGGAGCAATGAGAATCACACAGCACCTCAACCTTACTGCCTTCTGAAAAAATTTCTATAAAGCAAACACAAGACTGGCTTATGGAGTAAAGAAAAAGTCGTATCTAATGTTAAGCGCTTTTCATTTACTGCATTAGTAAACTTCATCAGACAAAATCAGTATAACAAATTCACAACAGTTAAATATTTTAAAATTTGGCGGCCTTTTTCAGGTAATGACATCACAAACCTAAAGATTATGCTACTTCCCCCATTGCATGTACCATTATTCATGAGTAAATGAATATTCATGTATATTACTAAACATTCCAAATACACCAAATACAAACAATATATACAACTGTATAAATTAAAAATAAGATATTAAATTGTGTATACATTTATATACATAAAATATTCATTTTAAACGAAACTTGTCATTGCCAAGGCAACCTTTATCTACTTAAAGCTTTCAATTTTAAAATGCTGTTAATACTGCACAGATCATTAACTCCAGGCCATGCATAGGAATGAAGCATGAGCTGCCATATAAGTTCTGCCTTTTCCAACTGTAGTTCCCAGGGACCACCTCTATCATTACTAAGCACTTGCTGCAGCATTGCAAATGTAAAATAATGATCATGTTGTTCATGCACATGTTTAGCTAGCGCATTATTTAACTGATCTTTCCTTATTGCATACATGTGCTCATAAAGTCTTTCCTTGAGAGACCTGGTGGTTTTTCCTGTATAACATGCTGGGCAGAGTTGACATACTGCCACATATATTACCCCCTTAGAATTACAATTTCAATTTGCCCTTAATAAATTCTGTGCCCTTTATCTGTATGCATTGGCCTTGATGTATGTGTCTACAATCATTGCATATTCCACATTTATTCATAATACCTACTGATTTAGTGGCCATACAGTTTGTCCTGCCATTCTCCAATAGATTTGTAAAATTACTTGCTCTCCTTGCCACCATTTTGAATCCATGACACAATTTTGTTCTAATACTCAAATCCTCATCCACAAGTGTCCAGTTTTTCATCATAATAGCCTTAATTTCATAAAAATGTGTATTAAACATTGTTATAAACAGTGCAGCATTGGCCGGGAGCACTCCAGCATCGAAGTGAAAGGCACAGAGGAAGTCAAGGCCATGGTCAACATCGACAAAACCAAAAACATCAATGCTGGGACCTCGACACTGGAAGCTCCAATATCCACAGGGCCTGAAGCCACAGGGCTCAGGAAAGGAGGATGCCTGGTAAAAATCTGGGGGGAACCACCACTCCCAAAGGGGAGGAGGTGGGAAGGAGCCCCAGCTGGATCTGGGCCCACAGAAACTGTCTCATCAAACAGTCCACTTCTCTGTGTGTAAACATTTTATATCCACTGTATAACTGGTATGTTAGTCAAGAAAAGCTGGCTCTGTTTGCAGATGATACAATTTTACACCTAACAAAACCAGAAAGAGACATTACAGTGTTGTGGAACATTTGAGACAGTTTCAAATCTTTTTGGGATACAAAATTAACAAGGCTAAAACAAATGCAATTGTGGTAAATTATTTACCCACATATGAATTGGTTCAACAATATCCACATTTATGGGGACATGATAAAATTAAGTATTTAAGTATGGATTAAAATGAAATGTTAGCCTTCTAGTTTATGAAAATGATTTTTATAATATATGGTAATAGAAGAATGTCACATCTCTCCGCATTCTTAAAGACACAGATGGAATCAGCTTAAACAGGAAGATCTCCAGGTGCACTGGGATGGATATTAACATTTATGTAAGACTGGCCCCTAAGTACCGACACATTATCCTAGCCTGTGCACAATACCTTAAACAGAGATATTTTCCTATGTGGAGGACATGTCTTTAGCAATAATCAGGAAGTGAGTTATTATTTCTCCATAATCATTCGGGTGGGCTGTGTCATTTGTGAAGAAATATTTTTATGCTGGTTTTAACATTGTAGAGAGGTTATCAGTTTTGCCAGTAGTTCATGTTTCCTTTCACTGCTTGAAAACATTAAATACAGAAATCTTAATTTTCAATCGCTCCTTATTTACTCTGGTTTTTAAATCAATAAATGTTAAAATTAAGGCCCATAGGTTTTCATCCAGTGCTGAAATTCACCAATTAGCTTTTGGTGTTCTCCATCATGCATATTTCTTAAACTTATTGCTTTCTAGCCTCTAGTGGATGCCTGCACCTTACACAATTGTGAGTTATGAATCCTGAGATATTTGCTTCCATGATTTTTTGATGTTATTAATTGCTCCTTAATTCTCCATAATGTTAGCTACAGTGATTATATTTTCTATCATCCACTTAACTTTGCCTACTTCTAATAACTGTAGGTCCATATGGGATTATTCCAAAGGACATACTTTATCTCAACAATTTAGGATCTTCTGGATGTTTATCATTCAGACCAGAGGTCCTTAATACCGTGATGTGAATATGAGGATGAACCATCTCTCTCTCTTTCTGTTAGACTAGTCAACTAGCAGCATATGCTGCCTTTCTCCTAAACATATCTTAACTGGTTCAAACCTGTTTCAGTGGCACAGAGGAATGGAACACTCACTGCAATCCAGATAACTGGGATTTAGTTTGTAGCCCCAGCAATGGAGGACAGGCAGGGAATGGGAGGAGTGAAGGGTAGTTACCCACTCACCTCTCCTCGGGGATGAGAGGGCTTTGAGTGTATTCTGGGGCACAATGGGCAGTGTGATTTCCCCGGTGGAAACAGAGGAAACTACTGCTCATATTGTCTGCAGGATGACTACAATTGCTTGGCCGTAATGACTGTGAAAGTGAGCGGACATTCTCCATGGACAGCCCACTGCACTTCTCTCCCCACCTTGTTGGGTGCATGTGGTAGGAGCTGGAGGAAAATAAAAAAAAATCTTTGAACCAACTGATGGATGTCTAAATGGTGGTCCCTCCTATTCAGCCCCCACCCCAGTGATGGAGTACTAATAGGCTGACTGACAAAGGAGGGGGATAAAGTCAACAAGTAGAAGAGACAAAGAGTGACAAAAAATATTGACTGGTTGTTACAGACACTTAAAAAACAAAGGAATAAATGAAAACAATATGCCTAAGCCTAAGGCTTGTGACTGCACTAGCCTTACCTTCAGCATTTGATTCACCCAGGTTTTCGTTTTTTCTAAAGACAGAATAGTATTCTAGGCTTTTACAGTCACTTTGAAAGCTTATTCCCAAGAGAGGACCTAACTCTGGACCTGGAGTTACTACTGCAGCCTTTTTTGGAAATATAAATGTCCTGTCATTCTCGGTGCCGCCACTGTTTTTGGGCATTCGCTTCTTTCCTTCAAATTGTTTGGTTCTCCAGATACTGCACTGCTACTTCTTCAGTTTTAGATACATTGGGCTGCATTTGCTGTTGCCTGAGATTCCCAGTATTGTAGCAGAGTTTTTTCCTGCTGCAGTTTCATTCTATGCCTCCTGTGCCTCAAAGCTTTCTGTATGCAGTGATATTATGGCAACCTTAACCATTTAGGTACTTCCCTTAGCATTGTCACATATTTTGTATTACTGTGCCAATGATTACTTACATTTTGTGTTTGGGTTTTAAAGCTCCTATCTTCCAAAGGAGTTTTCACATTGCCAACTTAATTATTTTCATCTTTTTTTTTCCTGGTACTTGAATCCTTACCTTATACTGACCTTGTCTGTGTACACTAGGGTTTGTTTATTCATAACTAATGGAGCAGCTCATGGAGTAACTGACGGTTCTTCCTCTGACTGTTTTAATTTTCAGATGGCTTTCATTGTGATGTACTGATTTACTTCTGTGTTTACTACAAAACTTGTATCTTAGCTTGGTTACTGTCTAACATTTGTCTCACCTGTTGACAACCAGCAATGCTTAAATTGTCACATCAGTTATTATTTGTTTGAATCGTGTGAAGTAGATTCTGTTTTTAAATGACATTTAGGTTTCTTAGGCTGACATTGCTGGCCTATTTAGCTTTTCTCTTCAGCCCTTTGGGTATGTATGCTGTTAGCAGACTCTCCTTGGACCACCACCTCTCTCTCAGGGGGTTAGAAAATCCTTCTACCATGCATAATTTATGCTTTCATCTCTATAAGGTCCAAAGAAATTATAGTCCCACTTTATTCATCCCTTAGCATGTCCATTACTGAATACTAATAACTACTGACCTTTTTGCATCATTCCTTAACAATTTCAACACTGAATATAATGCACCCTTCAGTGTGTACCTCTTTAAACATCTAAACCATCTTGACAGACCTGAATGTTTCCTCACTAAAAACGTCTTAGGCTTTTAGAATCCCTAGCTACTCTGATACACTAAAAGCCCAGTCCCACTACTCAGTGCAGTGCAGACTCCTGAGGGGTGATCTCCGCTTAGTCTTCCATGCCATGAACAACTCCGCACTCTTTAAAAAGAACCACTGGTCAAACAAACACCCTTCCTTCTTTAATGACACATGGTTCAGAGCTTTGCCCTGAAGTCTTTTGCACCCCCTTTCTTCTGCTAGCATTCTATCTGTCTGAATGAAGTTTGGCACCGGAAAGAAGTGCAGGGCTGGTATTGCACCTGGCACTGGGAACTTGGGGGTTAATGCAAGGGTCAGTATCTGTGATATGGAGCTTCCATCATGGTGCAAAACATGGCCCATACCCTTGAAATATGGCACTGTGTCACAACCAGAGATCCTGCTTTCCTTCAGGGACAGATAAGTTGGGTCTGTTGACCTGAAACACTTACCAGAGTACTGTATTTGAACACCAGATCCATCATGAAGTATTATATGAGAGATCTGCCCTGGGATGGGGACCCGACTTTCATCCTTGAAACCTGTATTAAAAGGAAAAAGGGTGGGACTGACTTGACCAGAGTGAGCAAAGACTGGAGGGAGATCCCAAAAGAATGGGGGAAAAAAGCTTCAGCTGTCACAAATGAAAGCCAGAAGGAGGGTTCCATTTGGGGAGACAGGCAGTGCAGTTTGGAAAGAGCAGTAAACAGACACCAGAACAAAAAGAGAAAATGTGATAAAGGAACTGACACACCTTAGGGAGTTTAAAGCACAGGAAGCATATGAGTTACATGCCAGACTTGTCAAGAATCGGACCAGAGTGCCATTTTGCCCACATAATAGAGATCTTCAGCAGTCATTAGGCAGCACAGAAGTGCCTGAGCCTCAACTGTCCCTGATTTTTAGGGACATCCCTGATTTTGACTCAGATTTTAATCTAACTTATTCCCTCCTAAAACTGTTGACTTTTAGAAAAAGTGGTGAACTACATTTAATAAATAATGACAATAATTATAGATTTCTTTTACTTCATAAAATGTATATTAATTCACATGCTAATATTCTGTTAATGTCTCAAGTTAATAGTACAAATACTTTAAAAGTGTTCCTGATTATTTCTGGATTTTTCCCAGACTCTGTTGAAATTTGTCCCAAACTGGTTGATAGCTATGACCCGAGATGGGATGATAGCAGGTGTGGTACCCATATACAAGGGGAAAGCAGAAAAAAATGGGGATGTTAGCTTAACAATAAGGGAAATGCAGGTAATGTTCCTAGAAGGCAACAACTTCTAGGAAAGTGAGTAACTTGAGTTCATGACCAGAAAGAGTTGTCAGTAAAACCCAATTAAGTTTTATAATTGGGGTAGAGGTGAACTTGACTTCAACTGGAACCCTGGCTTGTTCCCACACAGATGACTTATAGGTTGGGTTAAAATCAACACAAAGGCATGGGATTTCTGTACTGCTGAATAGTAGGCCATGAATGGTAACTAGGAAAGGGACAATGTCAGCAATTAGGAAAGTGACTAGTTGAGTGCAGCAAGAATTATACTTTGGTCAGTACTTGAACAGTGTGTTTACCTCAGACATATCTGCAGGAATAAAAAAAATGCATATGTGAAAAGAGCCTAAATCTAGGTTTGGAAACTCTGACCAAATGGGCAGAAAGGCAGAATTTGTGGTGCAATACAGAAAAATGCAAAGAATTGCACCTGGACTAAAACAGCCCTGATGTGAAGTATCTGCTGAGGAAATGCAGCTAATGGCAACAGAGCAGGAAAAGACCAGGGAGTGTTGATGACAACTGACCTGAACCACCAGAAGCACAGGTAGAAGCCACTGGCAGCAGCAAACCCAATGTTGGGGTGCATCCTCAGGAAGACAAGTTCAGGAGCAAAGAGATAATTCCTCCACTCTACAGGGCACAGGTAAAAGCAAAGCTGAACTGCAAGCAGTTGTGAAGCTCATACATGGGAAGAGCCATCAAGATACTAGAATGAGACCACAGTAAACCATACACAAAGATGCATGAAATGGTGGGACTTCATACTAATGAAGGCAAAAGAGAGACTTCATATTGATAAAAAATATTATGTCAGGAAATACTGGGAGAAGAGGGGTGCACAGGCACCAGACTGGAGGATTAAATACTCCCTGAAACTCCAAACATAGTTCTTAAAAGGGAGGGCTGCACACCCATGGAGTAAACTCCCAGAATGAGTGGTGGACAGAGACTCCACAAAGATCATTAAGATGGCATGAGACAGGTGGAGAAATTATGAGAAAAAAACTAGGGCAGATGAGTGGTACATTGTTAGATATAACCAAAGAGCAGAGTAGCTAGGCGTATTCTCTCCTGTGTCATCTGGCTAATCAAATGCAATCAAGGGTGGTATTCACAGTTCTGAGGTTCACAGATTTGTGCAATTACTCATGAAAAGCCTTGCTATGCCTGTATGTAAATACAGTGATCGCAGGTTATTTGCAATGACTACGGCAATGCAAAAGCTTCTACAAGGAAATGTCCACTTTCATGAAATATGTGAAGTTGGTGAACTTGCTCCTTAAGTATATGAAAACATAACTGCCCATGTAATTTGTGAACAAAAATTTAGGAAGACTTTTTGTTAAAAGAGACCCTTCTCTGATAATTTAACTTACAAGGAGAGAAAATGTTTACAAACATTTATGTGTGATAAAAGTTTGCATATTATGAAACCTGATAAGGGAGGTGGGGTTGTTGTCATGAATAGTTTTGATGATTATTCTAAAATATTTTCACTATTATCTAATGATGAAACGTATACCAGGGTGTCGCTTAACAAAATTTCTATTGCAAATACCAAGTTGGATTCTACTTTACCAGATATGGTTGTGCAGGAGGACATTAACCACAAAGAGTGGGAATATGATTATGTTAGTAAGTCAAAGATCGCATCCATATTTAGCATTCCAAAAATCCACAGGTGTATTGCCAGTCTCCCACTGAGGCCCATTGTGTCAGCTAAGGGGTTTAAGAGATGTTGGCAAAATTTGTGGATTACAAATGTAAATCTATTTTAGAATCTGAGACTAATACTTTAAAGGCCTCTTGGCACCTTTTGCAAATTTTAGACACACTGCAGTACAATGATGACAGCATCTTTATTACCGTAGATGTTGTGGACCTCTTCTCAGTTATCTCCCATGGTGTAGGAATAGAATTTTTTTTTACTTTGTTTCAGAATATACACATTTCTCCACTCAGGATGTATGTGTGGTTACTACCCTCCTCGAAATGGTGTTAAAAGGTGGTAAGTGTTAAACAGTGGATGGCGCAGTGGTGCAACAGTAGCGTTCTCTCCTCATAGCAAGAGGTTCTCCGGTTAAATTCTTGGCTCAGGTGCCTTCTGTGGAGTCTGCATGTCCTCCTGTATCCGTGTGGGTTTCCTCTGGGTGCTCCAGTTTCCTCCCAAGTTACAAAGACAAGCATCTAGAGCATTTCTCCCTGGGCATCTGCTGAAAACTGACTTCCTTCCAAGTCAGACTTTCCTGGTTAACAAACGTTAAATAAATAAATAAACAATAATTTTATATATTATTAGGGGGAGTATTACCACCAGGCGTCTGGTGTTGTCATGGGCGTGTCATGGGCCCCATTGTATGCCAATGTGGTGTTGGCTATGTGGGAGAAAAAAGTAGCGTTCACCCCCACCCCATTTTCATTCATTTGTCCAGGGTTAATTTAGGTTTCTCAATGATGTGCTTATTCTTTGGAAAGGTACATTAGAACAATGGCACAAAACTCACAACTTTTGGCAAAAATTCAACATGTTTTCTTAAGTTCACCTACTCTCACGGTGCTAACAGGATTAACTAGTTGGACATTTTATTAGAAAAGAAACCTGCTAAAGAGTGTTATTCTTCCAACATTTTTAGGAAGGAGACATTTTCTAATGCTTATTTACATTTTTCTCAATTTTTTTTTATTTTTCAAAAACATTTGAATGAATTCCATAGTATTTACACATAATATCTTAAATAACTATGTACACTATTTACATTAGCCTGATACTATAACAGATCTTCATGTATACAGTTACTTTATAAGTATGTCCAATCCATTATCAGAGTGTCTGATCAATTACTGTATAGCGTCAATCAATGATAAGACTCATCCCCAAGGGTTGTTGATAAATGGCTTTGGATAAATTCTTAGTTCTTTAATTTTAATTTCCAATAATGCTGTGGTCTTCAGTAGGCTGTAGAAGTCTTCCAAAGTTAGTATTGTGTTTGTATTCTATCTTCTTCTTAAACACTTCCTTGAAATTGCAAGTATAGTCCATACTAGATACATGTTTGACCTATTCAAATGAGGACCTTTGTTCATGTATAATAATACAAGATCTTTAGTTAAATAAAATGATTCATTATGTAAAGCTTGTAGAAAGTTATTAATACCATTCCAAAATGGCTTAATTTTAACACAATCAAAGAAAATGTGGTTCTAATCTGCATTGTTTACTTGCTCACATCTCCAACATATTCCTTTTAAGAACTAATTTTACTGATTCTGTCTGGGGTTAAGAATAGTCTGTGCAAGCATTTCCAATTAAAAACTTTCCAGTATTGTGTAAAGGATGCATATTTTATCGATAATAAGAGATTTGTTTTAATATCGTCAGTTAAGTGTATTGAGTGTCCTTTTGTTATATATTTCCAATATGAGGTTTTGGGTGTTGTTTTATAGTTTATCAATATTTTGTAAAATTTTGAAATACTGTTTCCCATGTCCAAGTCATTATATATGATTTCATATATGTATTTTGTAAATGTATGTTATAGAAACATTAGCGGACCAGAGTTCCGCTGTGGTGAACCCTAACCGAGATAAGCCGAAAGACACAACAACATGTTACAGATATGTTTAAAGTGGAGGTGGGATTACATCAAGGATCAGCTCTGAGCCCTTTCTTATTTGCAGTGGTGATGGACTGGTTGACAGATGAGATTAGACAGGAAGCCTCATGGACTATGATATTTGCAGATGACATTGTGATATGTAGTGAGAGTAGGGACCAGGTTGAGGAGACCCTGGAGAGGTGGAGATATGATTTAGAGAGGAGAGGAATGAAGGTCAGCAGGGCTAAAACAGAATATATGTGTGTAAATGAGAGGAAGGGTAGAGGAATGGTGAGGATGCAGGGAGTAGAGTTGGTAAAGGTGGATGAGTTTAAGTACTTGGGATCAACAGTTCAGAGTAATGGTGAGTGTGGAAGAGAGGTGAAGAAGAGAGTACAGGCAGGGTGGAATGGGTGGTGAAGAGTGTCAGGAGTAACTCGTGTCAGACGGGTACCAGTAAGAGTGAAAGGGAAGGTCTACAAGAGGGTAGTCAGACCAGCTATGTTATATGGGTTGGAGATGGTGGCACTGACGAAAAGGCAGGAGTCAGAGCTGGATGTGGCAGAGTTAAAGATGTTAAAATTTGCACTTGGTGTGACAGGATGGACAGGATTAGGAATCAGTATATTAGAGGGTCAGCTCAGGTTGGACAGTTTGGAGGCAAAGCAAGAGACGCGAGATTGCGTTGGTTTGGACATGTGCTGAGGAGGGATGCTGGGTACATTGGGAAAAGGATGCTAAGGATGGAGCTGCCAGGTAAGAGGAAAAGAGGAAGGCCTAAGATAAGGTTTATGGATGTGGTGAGAGTGGACATGCAGGCGGTTGGTGTGAAAGAGCATGATGCAGAGAACAGGAAGAAATGGAAACAGATGATCCGCTGTGGCGACCCCTAACGGGAACGGCCGAAAGAAGATGATGATGATTTTGTAAATGTATGTATTTCTTTAAATGAAGAATTGTTAATTATTCTACTTAAATCTTGCAAATATGACAGAAGACTCTGTAAAGTTAGCCAGTCCTGTTGTGGAATTTTGTATGTTGTTTTTATTACTTGCATATCTAAAACTTTTAGTTCTTTGATACATTGGAGCCAACAAACAAATCCTTTCTGTTCCCAGGAATTAATAATTTATCTACATATTTTATGTGTAAAGTTCTTTGTGACTATAAATGGTGTTAAAAGATCAAACCAGATTTTTAAATCTATATTTACATTAATAATTTTCCTAAAAGAGTCAATGTAATAATTAATCACACGACTTTTAGTGGGTTTAGTTATGTTATATTGCATACTACTACATAATATGTGCCATGGCAAATTGTTTTTAATCTGTTATTTGAATTTTTTTTGTAAATCAAATTCATTTATTGATATTACAGTTAGTAATTCTTTCCAATTTGCAGAGTAATTTGGACTTATCCAATCTGAGATTGTTTTAGATATTGATCCTTTTATATACGTTTCTATATCAGGAAAGTTTAATACTCCCTGTTTCCATGGTCTGATATAACGTATTAACGCTATTCTGTTTCTTTTGGGAAACCATAGCAATTTTATTAGGTCTGAATTCATTTCTTTAAGTATATTCCTTTCTGGAAACAGATGTATTGCCAAGGCTAGCTATATATATATATATATATATATATATATATATATATATATGATTCTGGGCAGTAAAACCATTTTTATTAACTGTAGTCTATCTTCAAATGTTAATATTATTTTGTTCCATTTTTTTATTGGTGATATTATTGTAGTTTTTTTAGACTAATTCATTATTATCCTTGCATAACTCAATTCCTGCATATTTTAAGGTAGATTCTTGTTCCCTATGATGTGATCCCCCTTAATCTGCAGTTCTTTTTTTTTTTATTTAAAAATAAAAAAATGTATTTTTATTTATTGAAATGGAGTCCTGAAATCATGTGAAATTTGTCAATTAATGTATCTAATTCTTCTAATGTCTCTTTGTATTAGATATTGTTAGTAATATGTCATCAGCAAATAGCATTACTTTAGAATTGTATTGTTTATAAACATCTGTTCCTTTGATTTTTATATTGTTACGAATTGAATCTGCCAACATTTCAATAGCCAGAGCAAACAGAATCGGTGACATAGGACATCCTTGTTTAGTGCCTTTTGTTATATGTATGATTCAGAGGTAAAAGGACCTAACTTGACATACGCTACATTATTTGTATATATATTCTTTAGGAGATAAACAAAGGATGCAGGAAATTCAAATAGCATTAGGATTTTGAATAAGAAGTCCCAATTTAGGGAATCAAATGCTTTCTCTATATCTAAGCCAATTATGAGTGTTCCTTTATTTTCTTTATTAACATAATCCATAAGAGAAATTATCTTTTTAATATTGTCATGTGTGTGTCTACGATATATAAATCCAGTTTGATCATTATTTATTGTTTTGGATAGTGGTATTTTCATTCTTTTAGTTAATATTGTCATGAATATCTTATAGTCTTTATTTAATAATAATATAGGTCTATATGAGGTACTGAGGTTTGGGATTTGTTTTCCTTTAGGATTGGTGTGATTAAGGAATATCTCCAAGAGGGTGGTATTAAAGCTTGTGACTGAATTTCTAATAGAGTTTTACGTAAGAGGGATAGTATCTCTGAAGGAGAAAGTTTATATATTTCCATAATTATGCCATCTATACATGGAGCTTTATTATCTTTACCCGCTTTTATTGTATCTGTACTTTCTTTGTAGGACATGGATGCTTGTAGATCTAGTTTTAATTTTTCTGGTATTTTTGTTTTATATTAGAACATTTTTCATTTAGATTTAATTGATTGATATGTATATTTTCTTTTTGGAAATGTTTCATATAGTGATTTCTATAGCCATTACGAATGTCTTCTTTTCATGGAAAATACTTTTAATGTTATTAGCATTTGATTATATTTTGATTCTTGTGGATAAATTATGTAGATGTAGAAGTGGCCAAGGTATTCATTTTTAGTTTTTCTACAGCTAAACTAGTTTTATGTGTTACAGTTTTGTTGTACTTATAAGTCTAATACTTCTACTTTCTTTTTCATCTCCACATGATTTTGATTTTTTAAGCTTTTACTGACAAAAGTTTGGATTGTAGATCTAATAATTCAGAATCCCATTCTCTGATTTTCTTTTATACCAAGTTAGGGTTTTACCATATATGTAAGCTTTTAATGAGTACCATATAATTATTTTATTTATCTCTGCGGTGTAATTAATATTTAAGAAGAACTGTAATTCAGATAATAACCAGGGTTTGAACTCTTTAATTTTAGTTCTATATGCTGGAATTCTGGAGTTAAAGATTAATGGTTTGTACCCATTTTGAAGTTTTAGTATCAATGAATTGTGGTCTGAAAAGGGGCAGGGAGTGATTGAGAAATTAATTATTTTAGACTGTAAGTCATGGGCAGCAAATATTTTATTTATTCTAGTTTCGGTACCAAATCTGTGATCTTAATGGGAAAACAACAAAGATTTATCTTCTTTAAATTTGAAAGCATCTAAAAGATGAAATGATTCTACCCACTTGTTTAAAGCTTTTGATACAGCAGATGTACAGTTTAAAGCTTTTGATACAGCAGATGTATGCAGTGCTCTTTTATTTGTAGTTTCAGAAATATCAAATATACAGTTAAAATCTCCTCCTAATATTAAGTTGCCTTTATAATTATTGGAAATGAAATCCAAGTGTTTTTTAACAGTTCCTGTTCCAATGCCTGGGAACCACTACAGATTGGCTAGGGTCCATATTCTATTATAGTTAACTATTACTAATGCCATAAGGCCTTCTTATCTTCATACTTATAAATGATTTCTGGTTAATCACATTTGTTTTCCATAAAATTGTTACCCCTTTTGTCTTTGTCTTATAAGTGGACTATGCCAATATCATACATTCCTTAGGATTCTATTTGTAACTGTCATTTGCTCTGAAATGAGTTTCTCGAAGGAAGACAAAATGTGCTTTGTTCAGTTTAAAATATTTCAGTAGATTTGATCTCGTTAGGATTGTTTAAGCCACTGGTATTTAAAGATAATAAAGTTAAATCCATCTTAGGTTATTTACTCTGTATTTTTTGTTTTATTGTGACTATTAAACATTTTCCTCTGATAACTATAAAGTATATGTTTGAGCTTTTAAAGGAAATTATCAGTTTTATACTTTGAGTGTTTACCAATAAAGTAATGTTTTGGTCAGACATACTAAAAATGTTTTTGTGAAATAAATTTAAATTAATAAATGTTAACAAAACAAAGATCTGCACTAGCCATGGAATGAAAATTCTTCCTAATCTGATGGATAAACCTAAGTCCATTAGATTATTATACCTTGACAATCCAGAACATCTGAGCTCCATAAATTGAATTATCATATGGAGAATATTTGTAATAGGAATAATCAATATTTATATTATTTTGAACAGATATAGTACTATTGTAGATTAGAGAGAATTCTAAAGCAATTAATATTTACATGAAAGATAGATGACAAGCAATCCAATCATAGTAAAGTAGGATGTATCATATATAAAGCCTCAGTAAAAGATTACAGCACACAGTTATTTAACATATTCACCCTTACTGATAAAGTCTTTCAGAACTTATTACCTGATATAAATAGATGGTAATAATATTTATACCTAATGTTTATAATACAATGTATTTTACTGGATATATTAGAAGTTATATTTCATTGTTTTCCAGCATTTAAGTAATCACTTTGTTGCTAACTTACTTAAAGCAATACGTTTGTTTTATGTACACATTGATGAAAGTTAGTGCATTTTAATTATCAGTGCATCCCTCTTCCACCCATTTCCTACACATAAGGATTTTCATATCTGTCATTTCTTATTATAAAATGAGTGAAATTATAGGTTAAAACAAAAATGCACTTATTGTGATTAATGATTACAAGTTCCCTTTCCATATTCATAAATTGCCATTTTATGGCATATACTGAAAGTTTTTAAATTTAAATGGCAACATTCTATTTTGTATAATCAGCAAAGGTTAAACTGAGTGATTATTATCAATTTAATACTATTTGTTCAGAATGTGATTGTTACATTCTGTGACATTCCTAGTTCAGGATTCTATTGTTTCCCTTGAACAACTTTGTAAGTTTGATGTCATGAATAAAACATTAATTACCTTGGTAACAGCTTAAGTATTATGTATGGTCAAGATGGGTCACAAAACCACAATCCAAGTTAAAGCAATTATATTACTCGTTACGCACATTTACTTATATGAGAAAATCATCATGCTTCCCCTTGATGTTCAATATAGTGTATGCCATTTATGACAAGTTAAAACAGTAGTGTTATTATACACAAGCCCATGTTATTAAACTGAGTGTCAATTGACAATTTAATACTATTTGTTCAGAATATGATTGTTACATTCTGTGACATTTCAAGTTCAGGCTTCTATTGTTTCTCTTGAGCAACTTTGTCAGTTTGATGTCATGTATAAAACATTAGTTACCTTGTTAACTGCTTATGTATTATATATGGTCAAGATGGGTTACAAAAACTACAATTCATTTTAAATCAATTACATGACTTGTTATGTATATTTACTTATATAAGAAAATCATCATGCTTCCCCTTGATGCTCAATGTAGTGTATGTCATTTATGACAAGTTAAGACTGTTGTTATTAAATCCTGTCTTTAATATCTAAATTCAGCAGACTGCTTCATCTTATATGACGATTATATATTTTATGTCTAGAGTTACTAAAATCATACATTACATAACTATTGTGTTTTTTTTTTTTTGGCTATTGCTTAGTTATTTGAGAGACCACAAGCTGTAATGCTTATTCTTATTATTAGCTCCTTCCAAGCATGTTTATACAGTCCACAGACTTTACATTATGAGACCCTTCTAGTTTATTTGTTATAAGTATACTTCCATCCTTACATATATACATTTCAGTACTTCAAGCACGGGCAACAATGCCCATCCAGTTTTGCCAGAATACCATTCACTAGTTCATGTGTTGTGTTTCCAGGCTGTTCTTAAAATATCCAAACCAATATTTGTCCTGTTCCATTTTACCAGCCTGTTCCATGCAGTGGCCACTCTGCCAGTGAACCACTCAACACACCTTCCATTCCCACAGATATTTCCACAAAAGAAATCTGATGACTCTCTAGCACTTCCCGGCAACCCCAAACACCCCTATAATTAGCTATCCCCATATGCCCAACATGTCCGAGCAAGCTCACCTCCCAGACCACTGCAAAGGGTACTGCACAAGATCAAGAGCTCTTAGTCTTTCACAATAACTCAGACTTCCACTCTTATGTAAGTCCTTTAATGTGTTTTGACCAAAATACATTTTAAATATAAAATTTTTTATCAAAAATCAATTGTTGGGAGACCATCAATATGTGTACATGTTGTTTAAAACAGCCTTTTTATTATATATACTTTTTAAAACCAAAAACTTCATTGCCAAGAATCATCTAGGATACTCCTCAGAGCCGTAAGCAATATTGTCACTCTATCTCCATTACCATAGCAGCCTGGGAGCACCTGTTTCTTTTAATGTGTCTGTGTACTACATACCAGAGGTTTGTGATGCACCTCAAGCAAAGCTTCACTTCACTGCAACTTCAAGCCTAAATTCCCTCCCTTTCAGCGAGGCAGCAGCCAGGAAAACAATGGAGAACAAACAGATTAAAAAAAAAAAAAACCTCCCAACAATCCGCCACAACAAGAAATAACACATTCTTCCAGCCTTCCCGCCTATCACTCAGCAGATGTATAAACTATTCTCTGCCAGCTTATTTACATTTTGACACCTGTCACCCCTTCCATCAAAAAAGGTCAGTCGTCAAGGTCCAGATGGTTAGGCTCTCTAGAATAATATCTGATGATAGTAATTTTGACAATGAAATTAGACATTTGATTGGAATGTTTACAGATAGGGGTTACCCTTTACAGCTACTCAATAAAATAAAAATGAATAGATAAAACATTGTACTGACCGTTTTTCACCTATTTTAAGAATCAGGCCAGCTCCTTCCGATGTTATTGTGAACCTTATTGAAGGCACCAATATTACTAATTTTGACAGGTCTACCCCTATTTTTTTATTCTGTACTGTATGAACGTCTTTTTTTACACCAATATTATTACATTATTCTGGGATATAGTTTTTTCTAGTGAAGTTAGAAAACAATTAGGTGCTACTCCTGTGATTGTTTTTTCCAAGGGTAGGAATATAAAATTTCTTTTGAAAGTGTTAGGTAGTATGGATATTTTAAAGAGGGCACATGGATCAATCATGAGGATACTTGAGGTATACAAAACAGTGGTGTTACCAGTACTACTGTATGGTACAGAAACCTGGAAAGTAAAGGCAGAGCAGATGAAGAAGCTGGAGGTGATGGAAATGAAGTGCCTGTGAAGGGTGGTAGGATGCACACTGTGGGACAGATGAAGAAATGAGGACATAAGAGCAGAAGCCAAAGTAGCTCCAATTGCAGAAAATATCACAGAGAAGAGATTACGGTGGTTTGGACACATGCAGAACAGCAGAAGACAATCTGGTGAAGATTTGGGACACACAGGAAGAAGGTATGAGGAAACTAGGACATTCAGCAAAGAGGTGGATGGATTGTGTGAAAGAAGATCTGCGACAGGCATAAATGTTGAAGAAGGCAGGAGTGTGGCATTGAATTGAGAGATGGTGACAGTTAACGCAATTCTCTGACCCCATGTAGAAAATGGGAAAAAAGGGGCTGATGATGATGAGGATGACATGGATCAATGCACAAATGTGGAGCCTGCCAGTTTACTAAAGAGGGTCCTTATGTTTCAGTAGAGAATTTAGCAAGGAATATCCCTTGTCCTGGAAGGTGTGACTGCAATACCTTACTTATAGCTTCTGTTGCCACATGCAGTTCTTGCACCACTTTCTATACTGGGAAAACAATTATAAAGGTGAAAGAAAGAATTCAGGAGCATGTCTTTGACATGAAACATAAGAAAACAAAGAATGCATTATACAAGCATACTACTGACTTCCCCAGTTTTAAAAAGTTTATATTTTTTATTATCGATAGGGCAACAGCTGCAAGTTTTAGTAGAGCTGTTGACAACTTGAGTGTAAAGAATTATACTGGCAGCTAAGGCTTAATGCTTCATCAGCACATGGTATTAATGACAGCATTTCTATTGCTTGTATATTAACAAAAGAGCTGTGGTGGTATAATTATGGCAACACCCATCTATTTTGCTTGACTAATTAATTTAAGCTATTTATTTATTATTTTTTTAATTCATCTATTAGGTTTTCATAAGCACCATTAGTGGAATGCTTTCAGAATAATATAGTTCAGCTGTTTGACAACATACACTCCTATTTAGCATATATTCATTAATTTATTACAATATTTATAGTTATATATTTCCAATTTTAACTTTGTAAAGTGTTTGTGTAATTCATTTTATCTACATATTATTTATGTATTTATATAACTTATTACAATTCCCATTTAACTAGTGTTCGTGACATCACCCTGCAATGTGTATTGTCTTGTTTGTGACTGGTTCTCCTTTAGTATTTAACAGGATTATTAATGGTTGACACAATCACGCTGATGAATTCTATGTATATTTGAATGTAGATGAAAGTGCTCAGTTCGTACTTTATTTTATTTACTTTATTAAATGGTTGGTTGTACTGTCGGTTTGGTTCTTTTTTCATTTTTTAATTTCAGAAGTGTTTGGGTAATACAGAAGAAAGGGGATGTGGACAAGCACATTATAAATATTTAAGGTAAGCAGCGAACAGTTAAGCTGTTTTTACTAACTTTTAAAAAATACTAAGGGTTTTTTATGTTTTATATAGAAGCAGCCTTCTGTGGACATCCTGTGTTTCTATAAAAGAGTGAAAAGGGGAAGACAAGAAAGACTGAAAAAGGGAGACATAATAAAGAGGGAAACACATAAAGATCATATTAACAGGCTTGTGCTGGAAGAGTTGGGAAAAGAGGGGTGCTATATTTTTGGCAGGGGATAGACGTCCCTATTTTTCTTTTTTTTACATAAGTGGGTAGTTTAAGTAGGAAGTAGGTTAGAGGGTGTAAGAGAGAGGGTTCGGGAAGGAGAGAAGTAGGTGAAGAGGTGTTGGGCATATGAGGAACCTGAGCCACAGGACCTCTAATGTTTCCACTGCCTGATGGTGTTGCAGTGGAGAACGCTGATATTGATGAGGTAGAGGCCTGTGGTGGCACAGTGGTTGGTGCTGACACTGGCAGTGAGTTCTAAACCTGCTGAAGTGCATCCTGGACTGGCTGAAGATGTTTCTCCACAGCCTGTTCCAGCACATCCTCAACCAAGTCCTGAAGCCCATGCTCTGTGAGGCTTGCTAGACTGCCTTATGCCAGGGTGCCTACAGGACCAGTGCCACTTCCCCAATCCTGTGAGAGTGCCCTTGGATGGGCAGACGGTAAATGCTCCTTGACCTGGGAGGAACATGGTTGGGCTGCTCCTAGGGATTCTGGACCTGTAGAAAAAAAGAACATAAAGGGGAGAGAAATGAATAAAAGAAATACAAAACAACACATAATTAAAATTAAAATATGAGAGAATGAAGGTTGAGAGACAAACAAGAAATGGAGACAATAAATTCACTTATAATGGAATAAATCAGTGTAGTCTTTATTAACAGTGGTTTATTACTTGTATTAAATCTTTATTCAGAAAAGCAAATTTTGAGAAATGGTACTGGAAAGCTGTGAACAATTAGTATAAGGATATCAAATGGTGGTGATTTTTACATCTGCAGTCTACTGATACCAAGGAGATAAGGTGGCTGATAAGGATTGTGCTATAATCGTGTACTGAAAGCACTTTCTTTTATTTTTTTCTTTGCATGCGCATGAGCACACTCAGTCGATCTCTACATACAAAGCTCAAGAGGAAAGATGAATGAAATCTCTTCCGCTGCACAGAGAAGACACGGAGGGTGGTTCCTTAGCTATCATAGATTTGTGTTTAAATCTTTCTTACAGGACTACATTTACTAATCAGTAAGACACTGAAGTTATTCTTTTACTTGATTAACATGTGTGCTTATTTCTCTACACATTTCTACTGAGTCTTGTTACATGCTTTAATTTACTACAGCAAGAAAGCATCAAAGCACATATTTTCATAAATTAATTGTAGATAATCCATCAGAGCTACTAAGCATTACTTCTTTACTGCAAATTGAACTAGAAGGACAGAATGACTTCCTTCAAAGTGTTACATTTTTTGTATGTGAACATCTTTTCTATTTAGAGGGGTGGTAATTTCTGCAACCTTTGCAAACATTTCCATTGACAGTTCTGTTTTCCACTATGCCTTGTGTACTTTACTTGCAATTTTAAGTTATATCATGTAAAATTACTCTAAGCAACACACTTGTGCATTTCATTAAAAGAGACAAGCTGCACACATAGCTCTCAACTTCACAGCACAAAAAATCTGGACAAAGCAAAAAATAATTGTAAGGGGAGACAAAGTCCCCAAAATAGGGACAAATTTTAAATACTGCTCTTGTGAACTTAGAAAGTTGCTAGAATAAAAGGTCTTGTGTTACCATGCATTTTTCTGAAGGATTTGAAATCTGAAACTGAAATGGCTGTCATTTTTTAGTAAATTTAGTCCTCACTGATCTGCCTCAAAAATCCAGAAAATCACAAATTTTATGAGGGACAGACCAAAAATATGAGTCAAAAATCTGCACAATTTGCGAAAAGCTGGGCAGTTAAGAGGTAAGGACACGTGCGCGCGCACACACACACACACACACACACACACACCTGTAAGGAAGTCATGACATCCTTCTAGTTCATCTTGCAGTAAAAAAAACATCTACTGTTACAGAGCGATGCAGTAGAAATAGTTCATGGAAATCCGTGCTTTGATAATTTAATGACTAATGAGTGTACGCATATAAGGGGATTAGTAGAATTGTATACTAACTAAGCAAACAGTGCATTTCTCAGTATCTTGTGTGTTGGTCATTTACTTGCTACTTTTGCCCCACCTCCTCTCTGTCTAGAAAGTGGTGGTTAAGTTAATTCAGCCATTTTGAATATGTAGTTAATATTTTGTGAGAAATGAATATCTTACATAAATATCATATTGCTAAACAGTTTGGGCCCTACACAAACCAAATCATTTTTCTAAAAACTGTCTGAAGGTAGTACAACTAATTATTATGCTAATACTTACAGTATATGAAATTATATGGCAATGCAAGCATTTTTTTCTATTTTATGTATAAATACACACACACATGCACATGTATATATCTATCTATATGTGTGGGTATATGCACATATATATGTAAATATATATGTGTATATAGATATATATATATATATATATATATATATATATATATATATATATATACACACACACACACACACACACACACACACACACACACACACACACACACACACACACACACACACACACACACACACACACACACACACAGTTCTTCCCGAGACTATTGGAAGAAGAAATTATCAAAACTTACAAGACTGAACCCAAATGCTTGATTCTTGTAAGCTTGAACCAACAAAAAGAAAAGTAACACTGTTTCTTTTTGCTGGAATCTGAGCTGTGCAGGATCATGGCACAGGAGGATAGCGGACTGATCCTTTCCCCCAGTGGTGTGCAGTCTCAGAGCTGAAATATATATGTAGCATAGGGTGTGGGGGGGCAGGGCCCCCCCCTTCAAAAACAGGCTATTTTGTATGTTTTTTTTTTTTTTCTATGTCAAGCTTACAAGATTTGAGCATTTGGGTGCAGTCTTGTATGTTTCCAGTATTTCTTTTTTTTGAGATTTTAATATAGAACTTTGTCTGTGTGTGTGTTTGTGTACGTATAGTTCTGCACTGTATCACTTATGTGTATGTATGTATGTATGTGTGTGTGTTTGTGTGCATCTATATCTATATATAAACCATTACTTCAGTATATACTTTGTCATTTATCCAGAAATGCATGTGTACATATAAACATATTATATTTGTATCCAGAAGCATTTATATTTACAGCAAGTTTTACTGCAAGTCATACCTTTGGCTAAAACATAGATATTCTTGCATATATCTGTATGTATGCAGTATTTTTCCAGTATGTTTTTTAACCTAGTTTTGATAAGATTTTAAAAAAGTAAAAAAGTATTTACAGAAATCTGTCCTTCTGTCCTTCTCAACGTAGTCTGGTCTACCCACTCCACCAGCTGGTCAGGCCTATGCCTCTGTAAGTCCTCAGCTGGTGATCTCTGTCAGGATGTCACATGCTCACCCAACTCTTGCCAGATGTAAATTTTTTTCCATTTTGTGCCTCCTATTGATGCTTCAGTTTTCTCTAGGTATGACTCCTGTAAGAGGTAGACCATGATTTTGGTCTCCTTGTCAGGCCAGCGTGGTGCTCGACCTCATGCCTTCAGAGGTGTTGCCATCTTTTGAAGTGCAGTACCACAATGAAGAATGCACATGTAGAGCTGCATTTCACAGGGTTGGAACCACACCTTCAGGGGTGTGACACTGTTATAACCAAACCCAGGTAGCATGTAGGGGTATTAGACATGGAACTACTATTTTTAGCAAGTTTGGTTTTATCAAATTGCTTTGTCACCTAGATAATTTATTTAAATGCATAGTTTTACATTTCCTTGCCAAGGTAAATAAAAGCCAGTAATGAAATGTTGCAGCAGTACATCTTTTTTTTACATCACTTTATAAATGCATTTTCCTGTTAAGATCATTATCCTATAATCTAAATTACTGACTGTTTTGAGGCAATAAGGTATGTCACAGTATGCAGGATGGGCAATGTTTAAGCATCAAGATTATGCAAACTTAATTTCTGCTGACTCCAGTTTCCATTTTCTAAGCGTAGGGATACTTGAGATATATTAGGCTTGTTCACACATTCCTGAAGCCAGCACTGCTCAGAGCAGCTCATCCACAGCTGCCTGAGGACTAGTAACATGACTATGTTGTCATACACTCTCACTGTGATTCATAGAGGTAAGCATAACTCAACCTAATTTGCTTACCAAACATGCAAAATAGCCTATTTTTATGTGAATAACTTTAATACCACCATATTTAATTGTGAAAAATCAAGTTAGGTGGCTAGGGTTTTGGGACAGCTTGAAGATTAACAAGTGAAATAAAATAGAAATAACATTATAAAATAAGCTGTAAGCAGGTTAATACAACATTAATTCATTTAATACAGCAGACATTAGCAGGAAAATTGTGTTTTCCATGTTTTGTCAAATGCAGCTAATTCGTGTTAATAGTGCTAGACATATTAGTCAGAATTGACAGCAGTAATGAAAAATGTATGGGGAAGTACTACTGATGGTAATGTGAAAGACATGTTTACAAGAATTATTTGCATATTTTTTGTACTTACAGAGAAAGATTTATAGTTTATAGACAAACAGTGCACTATTTGAAGTCAGTGAAGTCTGATGTGCTGCATTTGTATTAATCTATTGAGCTGTCAGGATACATGCTATTTACTGTGGCAATTGTGACTTTCCATTATGAATCAAAAAAACATGGCAGTATTCGTGCAGAGAAGTGGCAGGGGAACAGGGGAATGCTTTTTTTCTAGGACTGGCAACAGAATAAGTGGCAGTGTTATGATAAGTGTTTACAGTAGTACTATGCATTTGTGGATGATGCAGTATACGTTAATTAAAGATTATTTAACTGGGTGATGCTTGACTTGTATTATGTGTATATGAACACAGGTGGCGTGTTAACAAAAATGTTTTTGTAGTCAGATGTTTGGCTTATTTATAATGGAAGGAGTCTTGTTTTCATTGGTATGTTCTTCGGCTGATTAGTGGAACAAGCATCAGTGTATTACTTTTGCATGTTGTTTTAAGTAAATGAAACATGCAGCAGCAGAAATCCAGACAGAGAAAGTACAATTTTAGGCATGAAGAGAATCATATGCCTGCAGCTCTCCTTAGGACATATGGCAAATGCCTTTTTGGAAAAAGAGCCCCAAACAGGCTGAGAAGGCCTGGAGCCAAGTGGATATAAATGCTGTATGGAAGGAAGTACACATTAACATAGTGCAAGAAGAGAGCCAATGAAGTACTAAGATGTGACTGAGCAAAGTCAAGATGGAATGCAATTGTCCTTAGCACTAATGGGGGACCTCAAACACATATTCCTTTAATAAGTGATGAGGAGTACCTCAGCTCCAGTCATGGATATGACTGCGACACAGATAAGAATGGTACAGGCATAATCGTGGATGGTGTGGACACTGGCAAATACCTACATCAGCAGTATCCATGGACATGTTAGTTTTACCTCTATAGGATATTTACACAAAGGGAATGACTGCTCTGGTAAAGTGACTGCATGCAACACATGATATTTACTATTAACAGATGAACCTTCCACGTCTACACATCATGGCATGTTAAGTGTCCTCCACATTTCCTTAAAAAGCATACAGTAATGTACTCCATTGTCTGGGTAGTAGTGTACGCACTTCATTCTTCACAGCAGAAGCAAGCAGTTCCACTATTTCAGTAAATTTAGAAGACAACAGCAGCAGAATGGCTGACGATAATAACATTTTTTTATTGAGACAGCGTGAGGAAACTGGCACACAGTCAGCAAGTTATATGGCAGAATCACACACCCTACAGCAGGTATATGACTTTGAAGGAGGTCATACTGGATCACAATGTCAGGTAGATGGAGACATTACAGTACAGGCTGTACAAGGAGAGAACCAATGGACCTGGACCTCAATAACAGTGTCTCTACAACCACAGGAACACCTTCTGGATAATGGCACAAACTCAGAGGTAACACTGTCCATGGTTACACCTGTTTAAAGGCATGCCAGGCACAGGCATGTATCATAGATACTCAAGAAACACTTAAAGCATTGGTTGCCCAGCAGCAAATGTGCTGTGACATTGCTCAGGCTCAGTCCACTGCCACAGAGAGTCGGCTAGAAATGGTCAGAGTACTGCAGGGTCTAGTGACAATTTACAGCACTATATGCAAATGCTAGAGAGTAAGGGTAATGTCATGGTCACACACATGGGCCTTATGGTGGCACAGGCACACATAGCATTCATCTCCACTTCCATGCATACTCTAGTTAAGACCTTGCAGACTCAAATCGGAGTCAGTGCTAGATGGAGAAGCAGACAAGATACTGTAGAGACATGGCGCAGAGCATGCTGCACTACAAGTGCTTCTCAAGAAACTAGTGGAAATTTTAAAGGGAAACAAACACAACAGAATTCATGAAAGCCATGTGAGCATTAAGTCCACTTAGGAGAACCCCCCAGTCAAAGTCTCAATCCTGCAGCACTGTGAGATCACAATCTGTAGGATTAGTTGTAGCAAGTAGGACACATCATCACAGCAAGTCACCATCCAGTTCATACGACAGCCCGTCCTCCCGATCACATGCACCTTCAACTAATCTATCTTTTGTAGTTGTG
The DNA here is from genome assembly GCF_019279795.1 of Protopterus annectens. Lineage (NCBI taxonomy): Eukaryota > Metazoa > Chordata > Ceratodontiformes > Protopteridae > Protopterus > Protopterus annectens. The sequence continues at coordinate 1,333,257,623 of NC_056725.1, forward strand.
CTGTATGACACATTTGACTTTGACATAGTTTAAGTCAGGCTAGACATTTCAGGTATTTAAGTATGAAATACAGCATTTGATTGCTATGCCTTTTAATACACTGATGTCAAGGTTTAACTTCAAACATAAGTAAGAAAATGAAAAAATAAATGCAGAACTTGTGTGTGTGTGCATAATTTAACCAGTAGTAGAAAGGTTTGAATGCCCATAGGGGTTATTCATAAGGGTTACCACGAAGTGTACAGTATGTGTACACCTTGAGGTGACTTTTCTGAATTCAAGAACAGCCCTACCACAATGCTTTTACTGTCTATTCATGCAGAAAGGTTACACAAATAGACAGATTCCAAAAATACCTGCTCTCTGTGTATATCTGCCCTCCTTCTGAAAGACCTTCTCTCAGTGTAAGTCACTTACTTTGGTGTAAGGCCAGTCTATAAACAGGCTTACACCACGGGCGAGATTCCAAAAGACTTGCTCTCAGCCTGCTCTGAGCGTAAGTGGTTACTTACATTGAGAGCAAGTCTTTAGGAATTAGGCCCAATACTGTTCACATAGTGTACACTTAGTGGCAACCTTTATGAATCCTCCTCATGTATTTCATTTCAATAATGTTACTGCTTACAATTAAAGAAAATTCTTGAAAGAAAGGTGCAGAGCATTATATATGAACTGCAATGTTTAAAACCATTAAGTGGACATGCATTATCAAGATTTTCAGTTCAGCAGTGGTACAGCTGACAATTACACAGAACATAAACAAATATTACTCCTTATTAAGAGAATTATATACACCTGGAAATATACTGCATGAGTATCCTGCCATCTACTCTGTCACTACTGCCACTTCACCCTCAGCACTACACAAATGAAGATATATATATTGCTGACACAATTTGGTGTGAAATAGTAAAATAATCTGATGTGCAGTAACGTACGAGAGAAAAGTAAATCATTTGTAATATGTCATACTTAAAACTGAGGAAGCATTGGATAATAAAGATAAACATGAGAAACTTTTTCCATTCCAGTGCAAGGTGGGAATTACTGTTAAATGCAAATCACTTAAAACTATAAGCATAGCTTATATGTAACTGTTACTTATAACATGCCTTAAGACATCACTGAAGTGCTGTCAATGAGGAGTCATGCATAGCTTTTATAAACCACAATATGACTGCCCATTCTATGTAACAAAAATGTTAAGATAAGAGGGAATGTCAGATGAACAGTGGCAGAAGACCATGCACCATACAACAAAGCTCACACATAGTACTGCCTGGGTCAATTATAATCTGTGTGTTTTTTATAAAAAAAGAAAACACTAATCTGAATGTCATGCTCCATAAATCTGGACTAGACACCAACTCTTTACCTATGCAACCATAGGCCATGCATGAGCCTGCTGCATAGGGTCATATACTACTGCTGCCAGATAGTTTTCATTAACCACAGTAGAACTGGAAATGGCAGCTATAGTGAAAGCATGGGTCACTTCACCACCAAACTGGTGCATGATTGTTTTGTGCAGATTTTTGAGAATCTACTAACCCAGGAAATTACACACTCATAAGTCTGACTAGTCTTATATATAAGGCCACGGAAAGAATAATCATGGACATGATAAATAACGTAGGAAACCTTCAACCACTAGACCTGACCCAATTCAGCTTTGTCAAAGACAGGTCATGCCTACTGAATCTGGTGTATTTCTTTGAGAAAGTCACAAGTCACTAAGGCCATGGATGAGGGTAAAACAGTACATATTATCTACCACAATCTAGCCAAGGCATTTGACACAATTCCCCACTCAGGTATTATAAACAAACAAAAAAATGGGCACAAATCCCTAAGTCAACAGATGGATAGCCAACTGGATCATGGACAAGACACACATGGTTAAAGTGGGTGAATCCAGATCCAACAAGAGGCCAGTTACTAGTGATGTGCCACAGGGCTCAGTGCTGGGACTGCTCCTGTTCAGAATATACTTCTCTGATGTCAAGGCTAATGTGGAAGGCATCTAGATGACTGCAAGCTGGGGGCAATCACTGAATCCCCCAATGATGTAGATATCCTTCAGGAGGGTCTAGATCCGACAAATAATTGGGGCCAGAGCCAAGGCCTAAAACTAAATGTGAAAAAAGGCCTTATCATATCTTTGGTAAGTCAAATACCTCTACAAATTACAACATCAATAGTACACCTCTAAGAGCAGACTCAGAGTTGAGAGATCTAGGTACACAGATAGTAGCCTGAACTTTGAACACCATGTGTCCACAGCGGTGAGGAAGTCCTTTTATGTGGCACACCCTATAAGTTAGGGTATGGCATCCAAATCCAAGGTAATTATAGTCCCAGTGTACTCAGCCCTCAATAGACCAATAATAGAGTACAATGCACCATTTGGTACATGCCAAATGGTACAATGCATCATTTGGCATGTACTTGACTAGGCACTTACAGCAGCAGCAGGAGTGACCTCAGAGGTGCCTTACAAAGAAAATACAGTGTGTAAACAACATGCTATATTTATTTATTTATTTATTGATTAATTGTCATTTGTTAACTGGGTTGGTCCAACTGAGCCAAAGACCCATTTTCAGTGGAGACATGAGAAGAAAAGCTCCAATTACAATTACAGACATGCCAAAAAAAACAACAGTAACTAATTAATACAAACACTAAAAATTACAATAGTAATATTGACAAGAAACATTTACATAAAATGAAAACAAAGACAATATATTTATATATGTTTCAAAAAAATCCAATACAATAGTGGCAGGATAATCCCCAAGTATGAATATTTACAAGAACCTGATTGTAGATATACTGTAAAGAAGATTAAGAAAGAACGACAGATAAAAAGAGAGAAAAACTTAAAGCAATCAAAAGTAGAATTTAGGAAGAAATCAGTTAAAGATCAGGCCAGAGCTTGGCAAGGGCAGGACCAAGTCTTAAGAAAGTAATGTTTGAGTTGTAGTGTGAAATGGAACTTATGGGGGATACTTCTTATTTTAAGTGGAAGAGAGTTCCAGGTGTGAGCTACAGAGTATTTATATTAGGACTTACCAATATTTTTTGACTGTTTGTAAATGTCAAGAAGATGTTTGTCAGATGTACAAAGTTGACGTCGGGTGTTATACAGAGATAAATATTAGAGATGGAGAGACAGGAAGTGGGATTATAAAAAAGTGAGTGTGTGATATGTAGTTGAGAAAGAAACAATTGTTTAAGGAATTCAGGCCATTGTAATGATTTAAGGGTGAGGCAGTGGTGGGATTTGTAAGGGACATTAGAGGCAAATCTACCTATTTTATTGTATGTTTGCACTAGTTTAGAGAGAAGTGAAGACTGAAGGTTAGTAAAAACTGGAGTTGCATACAAAAGACGGGGTAATAGGAGAGACAGGGCCAGGGAGGGTTTGGTGGAGGGTGAAAGCAGTTTGTGGTTACAGAAGACCAAGTTTCTGGTGTTTTTTTTTTTTTTTTTTTTTTTTATGCAATAATGAATATGCATGTTGAATTTTAATTTGTCAATTATAACACCAAGTAATTTAGCATGGAGTTCTGGTCTGATAGTGGTATTGTTGAGGGAGGTAATAGAGAAAGTGGATTTGTGTGTTGCCAGTGTTTTAGAAAGGAAAAGTAGAAGTTTAGTTTTTTTTTATTTAGAATTAGTTGATTATCATTGAGCCAGGTTTCGATGGATGTAAAAGTGTCTTGGGTAAGAGCAAGGAGTTCTGGGATGCTGTGGGCAGTGGTAATAAGGGTCAAGTCATCGGCATATTGTAAAAGAGTTGAGAGGTTAGTAGCAAAGGATAAACTGTTAGTAAAAATACTGAACAAGAGAGAACCCAATACAGAGCCTTGGGGGACACCGGTGTTAGCAGGAAGAAAATAATTGGTGCCAGAGTCATGGCCTAAAACTAAATGTGAAAAAATGCATTATCATACCCTTTGGGAAGTCAAATACCTCTACAAATTACAGCATCAATAGTACACCTCTAAGATTAGACTCAGAGTTGAGAGATCTAGGTACACTGATAGTAGCCTGAACTTTGAACACTATGTATCCACAGTGGGCAGACAAAAAGCCCTATCCTTTTACTTTGTCTTCTAGTGACTAATAAGGGGTGTCCTATGCCTGACCTACAAGGGACTCACAAATCCAGCCCTGATGGAGCTGAAACGCATCTGAAAGTCAAACAGCGTGAGAGTTACTCAATCTAGGGATCTAAACTTAGTCAGCGACTCAAACAAGACATGCTGGAGAGACAGATGTGTCTCAGAGATAATCCCATATTTGGAACAGGCTTCCTATTCCCATTAAGTAGAGCTCTTCACTGGCCCTCTTCAAATGCACTTTGGATCAATGGATGGGGAATTGTAAATTCACACCTGGGGTAGTGCCTATGTCCTTTATGGACAGGAGCAATCTGTAATAAGATACTTAAGGCATTGGCATAAATCCATGTTATCCTCTTGTCCCTAGGACCCATATATTAGATAAAATTAGGTTATATTGGCTGGGCTTCTAAGGGCTCTTAAGCCGTTAGCTTAGTAATCTCCTATGAACTTATGTAACAAGCAGTGAACATCCTGCATACAGTAGTTGGGGCATACTGAATGGCAACCCCAGACTCATCCAGCCATCTGAAATGGGCTTTAAACATGCCAAATACCCTCTCAATGACAATATGAGTTTGGAATAGGGCTGTATTAAAATTGTTTTCCACACTTCCCTTTGATTTCTCACTGCTATCATGAGCCATGGATGCAGTGAATACCCTTGCTACACCTGAAAAAAAGAGAGAGAGAGGGGGGAGAGAAGACAAAGAAAGGAAAAGTGGTTTAATATTAAGCAATACATTTTACTATGAATAACTACTTAAATCATACAAAAATATATATATTCTTCCACTTACCAATAAGATAACCGCTGGGCATCCTAACATGCAGGAAGATGCCAGAGAGTGAGCTTGTGTACCAGATACAGGCATCGTGTGCATAGCCAGGATGATGGGTAGACACATTGGTGATGCACTTCTATGCATCACACACTACCTGGCAGTTGATGGAATGGTAGCCCTACCTATTTCCATTCCACTCCCCCTGTTGACCAGGAGGGGTCCTAGTTGCAACATGAGTGCAGTCTATCATGCCAAGCACCTCATAGAAATTTTCTACCCCATAGAAGGCGTCAGAGCTCGGTCCTGAGGTAACACTGGGAAATAGATGTACTGATCCATGTGTAACAACAGTACGTCCAGGAACTACTGAAGTATCCTCAAATTAGACTGAAATATCCAACGGGTCCCCGGCCTGTCTCTAGAAGGTCTCCCTGACAAGTACAGTGAGGGCTATACATACCTTAGTATCCAAAGGGATAGAAAGGCCCCACATGCTCACTAAGACCCTTACAATATCCCTGTCAACTCTAAATCTATCAAGGATTTCCTGATTATCAAAATTATACAGTGTAATTGTCTGTCTAAATCACCACCTTCTTGGCCGGCAAGGGTCGATGGGGTACAAGTGGTTTATAGTCAGCAAAGACAAGCAGTTCACTCCAGGAAATAGCAAAGATGGCGGCAAGGGAAAGCATCTTCCCCACTTGCAAGGTAGATAGAAAACATGCATTTCCACCTTTTTATTATGTATCTGCAGTTGGCGAAGAAACATGTCAAATTATGACAATGAATTACAAAAAGCGGACTTATTGGCATACACAGTTTTACATCGATTCTCATTACCATCTCATTATTACTTTATTCGCATAACTTTATTTACAGCTATCAAGCTTTAGTGTAAATGGCCTCCATGACTCTAGCCTTGGCTGTGCTTATCTGCAAATCACAGCAGCCATCTTAACACACTGGTGTAATGACTATGACTACCACCCATAATCGGCAACTTAATTTGTCTTTCAAGCATAATCCTTGGTATTGCCTTTGGTAGGAGTTCCCTGTGAGTACTTTGTAGCTACCTCTTTCTCGAGTATCAGACGGCTTCTGTCTACTAAATATTTACAGCAATTCTTCAATAAGAAAATAAGATTTTTTGTCTGATTTTTTTAATTAAATAACAATGACATCTAAGTGGCAAATGAGAAAAATAAAAGTTGATTTTAGGGAACTACAACATTTTAAAATTTGCTAACTTCGCTGAAAAAAAGAAAGGTAAAATCCTACTTTAAAAGAAAAAAAATGGCTAAGTGGTTATGTTTTAGTAATTTAAGTACAGATACAGTTAAACTATCTCACATACTGTTTTATATATCTTAAACTTTTGTGTCTTCAGTGACCAGAAGAATAAGAAAGTCATTTATCAATTTCATTTTCTTCATATGTAGCTGTAGACCAACAGATTCTAACTTTTTGAAAAACACTTCAAACAAAAGTGGAAAGTCCATACTGGGGTTAGAAATATCCATGAGGATGTCACCTGTAAAGATAAAAACTGGATGCTTTAATGTCTGAGTGGCCTCTTTTTTCTTTCAAAAATTTCAACCAGATGAATAAGGTTTTATCACTAAAGCTAAATAATAATAAAGAAAAGGCCATCTTTTTCTGATAATCTTGGAAAAAGAAAAGTTAACTGGTGAAAGTTAATTAGCAATTGAGCAAAGGTGGGGGAATACCGTATACCTAGCCATTTAATAAATTAATATCAGAGAAAACACAGTGAATATGAAGAAAAGTGCAAAAAAAGGACAGAAACCTCTTAAAATCTAGTTAGGGACAGCACATAAACTATATGAATGCAGTGCAAACTGTAAAACAATTTCAATTAATAGCTGCAACTTCAGATTTAGAGCAAATACAGTACAACTCTAGAAAAAGTGCAAGTAAAACGGCTGAAATCACTTGAAACCAATTTAAATAGCTAGGCACAATACATTGGGCATGACTGCTTATTCTGCATATATTATTCAGTATCTCTTATACTTAATATGTATTTAGTCTTAGTAGTTATGTTCAATGTATACAGTACATCAACTCAACATATCCAATAAAAGGCATTCTAGAGTTTCCTGTGTATTAATGTATTTATTTATTTACATTTGTTAACCAGGTATGTGCGTTGGTCTGTGAACCTTTTTCAGACAAGACCAAGGACATTATGGCTACTAAGGTCAGTGAAAGCTTACAATAAAGTGACACAATATACAATCAAATAACATAATGAGCCTGATTCCAAAAAAACTTTCTCTCAATGTAAGTGACTTACTCTGGTGCAAGTACGCCCTGATTCTGAAAGACTTGCTCTTTGTGTAAGTGACTTCATAGTAGTGCCTATCCATGATGCAAGCTTACGGGGGGGGGGGGGGGGGTCAAATTGCAAAAGACTTGCTCTTGGAGTAAATCACTTACTTTGACAGCAAGTCTTTTGGAATCTGGCCCAGTTTGTAATAAATCTTATGCCATAAAATAGAGTACAATAAATTCAGAAGAAATTTACATAAACAGACTTGAAAATCTGTAACAGATCATAGGAACAGAGAAGTACAACAAAGAACACTAAGTTGCAAAATCAGAATACTGTCCTACACCCTTAGTATAGTGCCTCAACTTTATGCAAAATAGTTTTGAGCACAAGCAAATTAAAGCTGGAGTTTTAGGAGGCTACTAGACTAAAAGTAGCAGAGAACTACATAAAAAATGTTAGCAACTATTTACATATATGCAGTTAATACTTAATATGCCTTACCACTTATGGCAGGTTTATCTTTACAACTAGTATACATTGCAGTGCTATATTTACATTGATTTAGACTGCTTAAATGGTGACTTTCCGTACATTTATTTTTCTCAATATTAACAATAAGCTATTTGTATGTGTAGTATACAAAGTGAAGTTTGTATAACCTTTGAACATTTCTTGAAATATATTTTTTAAATTCAAAACCATGAATAGAAACTAACTCATCTGAAAGAGTATATTAAGGAAGTATCCTCACAGGTACCACTGCATTATGCAAGGTAATTTCTGTGCCATCAACATTCAACATCTCAAATTCAGTTTAAAAGCCTAAACAACTAACATATCTTTTCATCCAAAAGTGGCAGCTTGTATGGTCTTACCTTCATGTACGTATTGAGGGAAGGAATTCTCTTTTCAGCTATCTCTTGCTTGTGACCAACCAAAACTTTTCCTGATAAAATAGAGAGTTACACAAAAATATTTATTTAAATTGCATCTCAAACATTCTTGGATCATTTGTTTTCCAGATGACAAGCACAATGCTATAACTCTTAAGACTAAAAGCAATTACGAATTAGTCCAGGATGTCAGGTCAAACATGGAAAGGCAGAGGTAAGTGAGCCAACACCAGTGATCTTCAACCAGCTGCTGAAAAAAGTTGGATGTCAACTACCATCTAGAAAAAAAAGGGTGGATATACCTTTACATCCCAAAAAATAAAAATAATGAACACTGATGACCTGCCCTTCTTTTTGGTGGAAGATTTGAAGATAAAGTGCCGTATGGCTATGCTGCCCTTAAAGATGGACAGCAGCCCAAGCCATAGTTGTTGTTGTGCCTTTCAGCTTTTCCCAGTTAGGGGTCGCCACAGCGCAACTCTGGTCCGCTAATGATTGGCAGTAGATTTTTACATGCCGAGTTGCCATCCCTGACGCACAACCTTCAACGAAGGTACGCTCTTTCACACATGTCTCCACGCAGAAGACGCTCTAGCTGAGGATCGAACCAGACAGCGTCTTACTGTGAGGCGACAACGCTACCGCAGCACCACCACCGCAGTCATAGTCTAAATTTCTGTCCAGATGCCAACTGGGTTACTGATACACTGACATATACATATAATGTCAATTGCTATTTTATATGTATTTAACCTTGTGGACACAAGTGTGGGCTGCACAAAAATCATATTACAATATGATGGACCCAACAACTTCCAAGTACCAGACTCTTGTTCCTTTTCTGTACATCCTAAGGAGGGACACTGCAGGGTAATTCTCCTGTAGAAAGAGGGAACCTACCCCATAAATTGTAAAAAATGTATAATGTAATAACTAGAAGGAGAAAGGAGGACAGCAAAATGTTTACATAAGAGAGAAAAGGAGATTGGTGTCAAACAACAGAGGCTTAGAACAGAACTTAATCATGATGCAAAACAAAGAACAGAACTGACCATTATACAGAAGCAGTAACCGTTGTTTGTAGCTCTGCACTTACTATTTCCTTTTGTTTTTTAATATGAAATTCAGTACCCTTTTAAAACATATACATGTGAGCTACTAATATTAATAGATGTAAACAGTTCTGTGTGTCATCTGTTTCACACGATTTGCTTTACACTAAAGGCACAAATGTATTGGTACAAAACCAACTAGTCACTGAATACATGGTCTGAGTTCTGATTCTGCATTTGTTTAGACTTGTTTTGCTGTAATACTTAAAAAAAATATGTCATTATGTTGCAAAACAAATGAAGCAAGTACCCAGTACAAACAGTCTTGCAACTGGCACAATGGTAATGTGTCCCCCTGCACTACCAATGGCCTGGGTTTAATTAGTAGCCTGTATGCCAGAGGGCTAGGAAGCAGGGTCCAAGGGGTGAATAAGTCATTAAGTAAACAAAAAATTCAAGGCCAGAAAGGCAAGCTGAGTAAAGTTATACATAGTACTTCCTTGCTTCACAGTGTTTTCTTGTTATAAAATACACAGTGGATAAGGAACTGAGGAACTGCTCATTTACATTTAGGAATTACTGGGTATGTATAATGAGCTGTCAACCATTTTACCAACAACATTATTTCTAGAAGGATCTACAGCAATGTAACTACTCTTCACTATGCAAGACTCTGCTAGAATATGGTATGAGATGATGCTAACAATAACACAACCAATCTTTCATTACAAAATTCTTTGACTCATTAATGAAGAAAACGTCCAGTTTTATCAATGAAGTCAGACAGCAAGTCTGGGATTTGCTATATTGATAAAGTTTAATTAATTGACAATTTTAATCTAAAACACATCCTGAGTAACCAGTGTGAAATTCCCTGTCAATTATCTTATTACTTTCAGCCCTTCACCCATCTGGAAAAGTTGTGTAAGTGTACTAGAGTCGATTTTATGAAGCAAGCTGGATTCCCTCTCCATACATCTTCTCACCTACAAGTTATATAAGGCACTGACATTTTACCCAGAGGAACTGTTTTGCAGACACTGCATCTGTATAATATTTTGGGATCAGCAATTCTGGACCACTTAGTATAATGTCAGGATGTGAAAGTAGACCTATATATATATATATATATATATATATATATATATATATATATATATATATATGTATGTGTGTGTGTATATATCGTGTGCATGTATATATATATATATATATATATATATATATATATATATATATACACACACACACACACACACACACACACACACACACATATATATATATATATATATACACACACACACACACACACACACACACACACACACACACACACATATGGTAAACATTCCCCCTCATTTTGGTTTCTATTGCTTGTGTGTTGTTAACTCAAGGTTCCCTTAATTTGAACTGTTAATAGCAGCAGTCTGCATTTAAAGTGGAACCTGTGTGTTGAGAGACAGCCTTACAAGACTATCTGCAAATATATAGAGCTGAGTATATTTTTCTGTATTATTCTGTATTATAGAGCTAAATTGTTGCTTAGATATCTGTTGTCTTAGTGTTCTGCAAATATACAGACATCAGTATATATTTTTTTTGTTTTATAATTTGCACTCTGATTCCTCACATCTCTGTTGAAACTTTTCTCCACCCCCTCCCTGTTTTTGGTTGTAGTTTAAATTTGGTGGCTTTTGCAGTGCCCACCCCACTGTAGATTTGATCTAGGACACTCCCCCAGTCCCATCTCTTTATCGCATTCTACCTAATAGGTTCATAGGTTTATACTAGGCTATCTGCCCTAAGGCATTTATAAGCCTAGCCCAAATTATTGTGGCTTACGCCACCCCTTATATGAAAAAATACTGTGCCCATTAGTTTGTTGTGCCTCTGTCCAGCAGTGACCCAGAGATGATTCCCGGGGTAAACCTACGATCTCCCATCCACAGGTCTAGATTTCTCTTGAACAGAGTCAGCGAGGTGCTCTGCCTCACATGGACCGGGATTTTATTCACAGCATAGGGAGTCTCTGAGTGATAAATCTATCCCTCCAGCACGTCCTATTTATATCCGTGCTAAGGTTTAAGTCGCTTGCTCTAGTGGTTTTGGTGGATTTGGATTTTTGAGGTGGAGCATGTCCATTAATTCCAGGTTGGACATGGCCTTGTATGTCAGGGCACATGTCACCTCTGAGCAGACGGTATGCGACTGAATAGAGCTGGAGTTTCTTCAATCTGGCAGCATATGACAGATTTTGGAGTCCCTTTATCCTTTTGGTGAGGAACTTTTGGGGTCTCTCCAATTGCTGCAGATGTCGGGTGAGATACATCCCGAATGGGGCATTGTACTCGATCATTGGTCTGATAAGTGAAGAGTACAGGGAACAATGACCTCACTAGATCTGGATGTGAATCCCTTCATGATCAGGTGGGCAATGTAGAAGGTCTTTCTAACCACTTTAGCAATGTGAGTGTCAAAAGAAAGGCCACTGTCAACCTGGGTCCCCAGGTCCCTGATAACCTCTTCTGTGCTTAGTGGATTGCCACCTATATGGTAGCTTGGGGTTACCTTGTTTTTCCCGAAGGGTATGACTATACATTTTTGGCGCTTAACTTCAGGCCATGGCTCTGGCACCAGCTATCTGTTTCCGTGAGTCCCTTCTGAAGGATATCAGTGTCCGATGCACTTTCCACTATGGGGTTCAGTTTGCAGTCATCTGCAAACTTTGTCAGCCAAAGTCCTCCCATGTTGGCCTGTACTTCTGAGAAGTAGAAGCTAAACAATAGGGGCCAAGGACCGAGCCCTGTGGGACACCACTTGTGACCGGCTTGAGTCTGACACAGCACCAGCAACTCTAACCCTGTGGGTTCTGTCCTTAAGCCAGTTTGCAACCCATCTTGTGACATATGGGTTTACATTTAAGCTGGTAAGTTTTTCTACAATACCCGAGTGGGGTATTGTGTCGAAAGCCTTTGCAAGGTCAAGGTAGGCTGTATGGACTGCCTTTCCTCATCAATGGCCTTGGTGACTATTTCAAGAAGTCGACCAAGTTCAAAAGGCATGATCTTCCCTTGACAAAGCCAAACTGGGTCGGGTCCAATGTCTGCAAGTCCCCTATATCTTTGTTTATGAGCTCCATTATGATCCTCTCCATAGCTTTGCAGACTAGACTTGTTAAGCTTATGGGGCGGTAATTACCAGGGTCCGTGAGGCCACCTTTGTGGAGTGGGACCACAGTTGCCGACGCCACTCCTTGGGCATGTATCCTGTGGTAAGGCTGAGATTAAACAGCTGCCTTATGTGCGGGTTTAATTCCTCATTTAGCTCGTGTAGCACACAGCCGGGGACACCATCCGGTCCCATTGATGCTGTGTTTTTAGCTTTAGAGAGAGCAGCTTTCACCTGCATTTGAGATGTCCGGGAGGCTACACTCGGCTGGGATAGTTATCTCTCCTTTAGGGGAGAGGGGTGAAGTTTGCACTGAACCTGTCTGCCAGTATGTTGGCAATGTCTGTGGGTTCAGTGATTTTTGTATCATTTTGGACTAATTCTGAGCATATCTGTGAGTTTCCACCCAGGTTCCTAACATAGCTGAAAAGGCCTTATGATTGTCCTTTGAATCCATGGCAATTTTTCTCTCAAAATTGGCCTTAGTTGATTTTATGAGTGCTCGTATTTTTTGCTAATAATGATCAGGGTGACTTCCCTTTTATGGATTTTGTTCTATCATGTAATAGCTTTCTCCTCTTATTGTAAAGTTTGTTAATGGCTGGGGTCCACCAGACTGGACGTTTGCCCTTTGTGGAAAGAGTCTTGGTTTTATTTGGGATTGCCTCATCCATGCAGTCCTGGAGGTGTTCATAGAAGGCATTTGTAAGGGCTTCCAGCTTGGGTTGTGGTTTCCTCTGACTCAGGGGCCTTGAAGGATACCTCACCAGTCTTGAGTAGTGTGAAGTTTGCTTTAGAGAAGTTCTTCACTATGGTCTTTTTGTTTGGGGTGGGGCGGGATGTGGATTTCCAGTGAGATTAGTTTATGATCAGATCTCACCAATGAGGGATATACTTCGTGTGGAGCATTTTGTCCCCATGTTTGTGACAATGAGATCTAGTATATTTTCTCCTCTCGTGGGAACAGTGACTAGCTGTTCCATGGCATTTGAATTTATGAACTCCAGGAACCGTTGGGCTAGAAAGTTAGGGCTTGAGTAATGTTCCCAGTCTATATTCGGGTAGTTGAAGTCACCCAATATGATGGTGTTTGGAGATACATTTATACCCTCCAGTGTCTTCAGGAAGGCTGTGTGGGGTTCCTGAGTTTGAGAGGGTGGCCTGTAGCATGCTACAATTTGTAGAGCAGTTTTGCCTATTGTTAGTTGCACCTGGATGGTTTCCGGCTTCATGCGTTGCCACCAACCTGGAGGTGTGAGTATCCTTTATGAATATGGATACACCCTCCTTTTGTGGAGTGGTCCGGGTTTTGGGGCCGAACGCATGATATGAGGTAAAACCTAATAGTGCCGGGTGCTCTCAGGAGCCTTGAACCAGGTTTCAGTTACAGCACAGACATCGATGTTCTCCATACTGAGAAGGGCCTCGAAAAGTGCATTTTGAGATTTAGACTTCTGGCATTGAGCAGCATTACCCTCAATTTCTTCCCATTTTTGTTTTCTAGGGTGGTAGGTTTAGAATTTGAGCCTTGCCTAAAAAGGCACTATGGGGTGGCAAGAGCCTTAGCCAATATCCGAATCCCAGGGTGACAGGTGCAAGCCGTCCCTTATGTAGCAGCGTGGCTTGTCAAGCATGTCATCCCAGGCAGACAGACACTGGATCCCCTTTGAATGACACCAGACATTAAGCCAATTGTTAAAGCTGATCATCTTGTCCCTATATTGTGGCATCATTCTTGGTGAAGGAAGGATACTGCTCAGGGTTAGGGTCATACCTGCCTGGGCTACATAATCAGAGAGCTCATCTATGTCTCTTTTCATGCAGTCCAGGAGGTGCGTCTCAGGTCGTTCACACCAGCATGGACAATGACTGTGTCATATTTGTACTTGCTGTGGAGTGACCCAGTGCTTGTGTTATGTGGCGGATTCTAGCCCGATAGGCAGCTTACTGTGACCCTCTCCTTGTTCAGCCTGGTGAGTGGGACGCCAGTGTGTCTGACTATGGAGTCACCTATGACAAGTATGTTTGGTGTTGTATTTGGCCTTAAGGGCTGTGACTGCTTTGCACACTGCTTTTGTGGTTTATGTGTTGCTTGTGGGGTGTCTTGAGGTAGCAGTTGTTTGGGTGTCTGCTTTGGAGGCCTCTGCTGTTTAGGTAAATTTTTACTCAGAGCCTCCGAGTATGTCTTTGTGTGTTTATGTGTTTGATTCAGTGGAGTGGTAGCATTATGTGAGGCTGGTTTTGTGGTGTGTGTAGTTGCCTTCTCCTCCTGTCTGGTCTTGCCAGTCCTGAGTTGAGAGAGCTCAGCCTCCAGTTTGGCTAAATAGCTGCATCTCTCGCAAGTATTTGTGTTATGTGGGAGGAGGAGAGGGTTGTCTGTGTACACGAGGCAGTTATAACATTGCCTCAAGATTCCCAGATTCACCAGCTGGACCGGAGAGGAGATTGACAACTGACCTTTGGACATGCTAGAATAATATTGGGAAATCCTTAATTGAAAACAAGGGCCAGTGGGGAGTGAGGGTGTAGTGCTTTTAATTTATAGTGCTGACTTATATAATTGCTTTAGTGAGCAAGTGCCAGGTAACTTGAGTGCAATGTGATACAAGAAACTAAATGCAAAACGACAAACAGTAACTTTCTTTCAAGTGAAACAAGGAAATAAGTACAGTAAGCAATGCAGATATCACTAGTGATCCACAGAAGCTGAGAAGTTGCGTATTAGGTGAATTAGCTTCCAGGAAATAACAAGCAAACAAACAACAAGTATATAAACAAAGCTAGATTCAGTAGGCCTGGATCTAGTCTATGATAGAGCAAACAAGGTGAACCAATTTCAGTAAGATACAGTTCAAATATTCAGGCACTATAAACCTTTAACCAGAAATTCCCAGCTCAGAAGGGCAGAGTCCAGCCTCTTCTCCCACAAGAGTGCAGTCCACGAACCTTCTTAATGTAAAATAACTGGCCTGAAGCCCAAGTGCCTAAACCAGAACTAATACACTTGGACACTGGGCTCTCAATCAGCAGTTCCCAACTTAGAAGGATGAAAGCTACCTGTCCTGCCACCACAGTGCTTGCCACAAACCTTCCTAATGTAAAACAACTGGTCTGAAGCCCAAGTGCTTAATCCAAAAGACTTGAATGATAGCTACACTTTAATCAAGTTACAACCAAGCAGTAATAAATACCATTGAATACTTTAGAGAATGTCTGGATTAGTGCTCAAGTTACACAAACAAAGCTAGATCCAGCAGGCCCGAATCCAGTCTATGCCACAGCAAACAAGGCGCACCAACTTCAGTAAGAAACAGTTCAGATATGCATGCACTATAAGCCTTTAACCAGAAATTCCCAGCTCAGAAGGGCAGAGTCCAGCCTCTCCTCCCACAAGAGTGCAGACCACGAACCCTCTTAATGTAAAATAACTGGCTTGAAAGCCCAAGTGCTTAAACCAGAATTAATACACTTTTAGAATAACAGACACTGAGCCCTCAATCAGCAGTTCTCAACCTAGAAGGATGTAAGCTACCTGTTCTGCCACAACAGTGCAGACCACAAACCTCTCAGTGCAAAACAACTAACTGGTCCGAAGCCCAAGTGTTTAAACCAAAAGGCTTAGAATGAGTTACACCAAGCAGTAATAAATACAATTGAGTATTTTAAGATGATGCAAAAGTAAAAAGAAGTAGGTAAAAACACAAGTACAGTAAAAGCAGATGAAATTTTTTTTTTTTTTTTTACCCTTTCTGCACTTGCTTTTAGTCCTTTTTAATTTAATTACATTTTTTCAAACTGTGTGTGGACTAATATTGCTACATACTCAAGTGTGCCAGCTTGCACTGCATGTGAATTGTTTTTACTACTGTTTTTGCTACTTTTCTGAAAAAAAAAATGTAAGCCTGTTTCCTACCTTTCCTGTAATTAGTGTTCCAGATACAGATTTGCTGTATCCAGGACTATTTGTAAGCTTCTGAGCCCCCCAAGCCTTTCTGTGTTGGAGGGAAGCCTTCTAGCTTATCAGTGGGAGTGGTAAGCACTAGGTAACCTGTCTACCACATAGGGAGTGGTTCTGACCCAGAATTTGTAGTTATTGGCCGTTTGGGCGGTCTTCCATCTCTCTCAACTTTCTGATTTGAAGGCCTGCATTTGCACTTGTTTCTGTCCTGTAACTCCTGGGCCCATCTCATTTGCTCACTCAAAAAAAAATATCTGCTTTTACTGTACTTGTGTTTCTTCCTACTTTACTTTGCTTTTGCGTCATCTTAAAAGTACTCAGTTGTATTTATTACTGCTTGGTGTAACTCATTCTAAGCCGTTTAGCTTAAGCACTTGGGCTTTAGACCAGTTGTTTTACATTAGGAAGGTTTGTGGTCTGCACTGTGGTGGCAGGACAGGTAGTTTACATCCTTCTAAGTTGGGAAATGCTGATTGAGGGCTCAGTGTCTGTTATTCTAAGTGTATTAATTCTGTTTTAAGCACTTGGGCTTCAGGCCAGTTATTTTACATTAAAAGGGTTCGTGGTCTGCACTCTTGTGGGAGGAGAGGCTGGACTCTGCCCTTCTAGCCGGGAATTTCTGGTTAAAGGCTTATAGTGCCTGCATATCTAAACTGCTTCTTACTGAAATTGGTACACCTTGTTTGCTGTAGCATAGACTAGATCCAGGCCTGCTGAATCTAGCTTTGTCTGTATAACTTGAGCACTAATCCAGGCATTCTTTAAAGTATTCAATTGTATTTACTACTGCTTGGTAGTAACTTGATTAAAGTGTCGCTATCATTCTAAGTCTTTTGGATTAAGCACTTGGGCTTCAGACCAGTTGTTTTACACTAGGAAGGTTTGTGGCCTGCACTGTGGTGGCAGGACAGGTAGCTTACATCCTTCTAAGTTGGGAACTGCTGATTGAGGGCTCAGTGTCTATTATTCTAAAAGTGTGTTAATTCTGGTTTAAGCACTTGGGCTTCAGGCCAGTTGTTTTACATTAAGAAGGTTTGTGGTCTGCACTGTAGTGGCAGAACAGGTAGCTTATATCCTTCTAAGTTGGGAAATGCTGATTGAGGGCTCAGTGTCTGTTATTCTAAAAGTGTATTCATTCTGGTTTAAGCACTTGGGCTTCAGGCCAGTTATTTTACATTAAAAGGGTTCGTGGTCTGCACTCTTGTGGGAGGAGGGGCTGGACTCTGCCCTTCTGAGCTGGGAATTTCTGGTTAAAGGCTTATAGTGCCTGCATATTTGAACTGCTTCTTACTGAAACTGGTACACCTTGTTTGCTGTAGCATAGACTAGATCCAGGCCAGCTGAATCTAGCTTTATTTGTATGCTTGTTGTTTGTTTGCTTGTTATGTCCCTGAAACGCTAATTCCACCTAAAATGCGGCTTTTCAGTGCTTCTGTGGATCCCTAGTGATATCTGCATTGCTTACTGTACTTATTTCCTTGCTTCACTTGAAAGAAAGTTACTGTTTGTCGTTTTTGCATTTAAGTTACCTGCAACACATTGCATTAAGTTACCTGCCACTTGCTCACTAAAGCAATTATATAAGTCAGCACTAAAATATTAAAAGCACTACACCCTCACAAACTCCCCTTGAGTACCTTGTTCCCCATTGGCCCTTTTTTTCAATTATAAAGGAATTACCAATACTATTCTAGCATTCCCAAAGGTCAGTTGTCAATCTCCTCTCCGGTCCAGCTGGTGAATCTGGGAATCTTGAGGCAATGTTACAACTGCCTCATGTACACAGACAACCCTCTCCTCCTCCCAACAAATTCCAACACATGTGAGAGATGCAACCATATAGCCATACTGGAGGCTAAGCTCTCTCAACTCAGTACTGGCGAAACCAGTCAGGAGGAGAAGGAAACCACACTCACTACAATTCCAATCTCACATAGACCTACCACGACAGCAAACCAAACACAAACACACAAAAACATACTCGGAGGCTCTAAATAAAAATCTGCCTAAGCAGCAGAGACGTCCAAAGCAGACACCCAAGCAACCGCTACCCCAAAACAAAACACGTGCAACACACAGCTCACAAAGCCAGTGTGCCGAACAGTCACAGCCCTTAAGGCTAAACAACACACCTGATACACTTGTAATTGGTGACTCTATCGTCAGGCACACTGACGTCCCGCTCACCAGGCTGAACAAGGAGAAGGTCACGGTAAGCTGCCTGTTGGGCGCTAGGATCCACCACATAACACAAGCACTCAGGTCACTCCAAGGCAAGTACAAATATGAGTCAGTCATTGTCCATGCTGGTGTGAATGACCTGAGACGTACCTCCCTGGACTACATGAAAAGAGACATAGAGGAGCTCTCTGAGCATGTAGCCCAGGCCAGTATGACCCTGACCTTGAGTAGCATCTTACCCTCACCAAGAATGATGCCACAATATGAAGACAAGATGATCAATTTCAACAAATGGCTTAAGTATTGGTGTCATTCAAAGGGGATCCAATGCCTGTCAGCCTGGGATGACATGCTCGACAAGCCACGATGCTTCACTAGGGACGGCTTGCACCGTCACCCTGGGCTTCGGATATTGACAAAGGCTCTTGCTACCCCCATAGTGCCTTTTTAGGCAAGGCTCAAAAGACAAACCCACCTCCATAGGTATCACAAGGGATAAGAAACTAAGAGTAATGCTACTCAACGCCAGAAGTCTAAACCTCAAGATGCACGCACTCGAAACTCTCCTTAGCATGGAGAACATCGATATCTGTGCAGTAACAGAAACCTGGTTCAAGGCTCCCGAGAGCACCCCAGCACTACCAGGTTATACCTCATACCATGCTTTTCGGCCCCAAAACTTGGACTGAACCACAAAAGGAGGGGGAGTATCAATATTCGTCAAGGATACCCACACCTTCAGGTTGGTGGCACAGCATGAAGCATCAGAGACTATCCATGTGCAACTAACAGTGGGTAATACTGCCTTCCAGTTTATTGCCTGCTACAGACCACCCTCCCAAACCCAGGAACCCCACCCGGCCTTCCTGAGAACACTGGAAAATATGAAGGTCTCTCCAAACACCATTATATTAGGCGACTTCAACTACCCAAACATAGACTGGGAGCATTATTCTAGCTCCAACACCCTAGCCCAAAGGTTCCTAGAATTTATAAACTCAAATGCTATGGAACAACTTGTTACCACTCCCACAAGAGGGGAAAACATACTGGACCTGATCATCACCAACATGGGGACTCTATGCTCCAGACCAGAAGTGTATCCCTCACTGGTAAGATCAGACCATAAACTAATCTCACTGGATATTCACATCCCGACTCCACCACCTGCCCTGAAAACCACAGTGAAAAAAAGAAGTTATGTACTCACCATAACGTTCCATCTGAGTAGGTACTTCATTTGTCTGCAACCTGTGGGTATCGGATCCGACTTCGGAATCGAGTCGGCAGCTTACCAAGCTCCAAGATCCGAGCTCCTAGCTCCTCCCCTACCCATAATCCCCTGCTACCAACCACATTACCTCAGATCGTTTTTTTTGCCTTACCAACCTGGAAACACGAAAAATCAACTGCAAAGGTGATCAGAAAATCCCGAAAGGTTCGGGGGATGGCAGGGGGAGTCGGTTGCAGACAAATGAAGTACCTACTCAGATGGAAAGTTATGGTGAGTACATAACTTCTTTATCTGAAGTAGTTACTTCATTTGCTCTGCAACCTGTGGGACAGAGTCCCCAGCAACCTTATAAGAACCGGGGTGGTCCTTACGGAAGGATATTCAAGCACCATGAGCCAAAAAGAAGCCCTACTTCTCGAAATCACATCTAATTTATAATGAGAAATGAACGTATGAGAAGAGGACCAAGTAGCTGCTGAACATATGTCATCCACTGGCACCCTAGACCAGAAGGCTGTTGAGGTGGCTACAGATCTTGTAGAATGAGCACGGATACTAACCGGGGCTGGTTTGCCAGACGATATATACCCTTGAATAATACACTGACAGATCCAATTTGCTACAGTGACTTTGGAAATGGCTTTACCCATGGCTGATTTTGCATACGAGACAAACAACTGGTCCGACTTGTGAAACTCTCTAGTCCTATGCAAGTAGAAACGCAGCTGTCTGTGTACATCCAATTTGTGTAATGTGTATTCTCCCTTGTTCTGAAATGTTGGAAAAAACACTGGTAGATTTATCGATTGATTTATATTTGCTTCTGAAGCAACCTTAGGCAAGAAAGACGGGTTAATCCTGAGGGACACACTATCTTTGTGAAAGATAAGGTAAGGAGGTTTCATACACAAGGCTTGTAATTCTGAAACCCTTTTGGCTGAAGTAATAGCCACTAAAAAGGCTGTTTTCCATGACAAGAACTTCAACGGAATTGAGGCCGCAGGTTCGAAGGGTGGACTCGTCAAGGCTTGCAAGACTAGAGTGAGATCCCATGGGGGAACCACAGACTTTATCGGTGGACTTAAAAGGAAGATGCCTCGTAAGAAGATTTTGCACAACTTTGCAGATGCTAAGGAACCTATGCCATCACCCACATGAAAATGGGAGATGGCTGCCAATTGCACCTTAACCATAGAAGTGCTTGCTCCCTGTCGAAAGATCAACGAAAGGAAGTCCAGGATGGTCGGAATAGGGACAGTAAATGGGTCCAAGCCCTTATCTTTGGCCAAAATGGAAAAACGTTTCCATTTACTGTTGTAAAGTTTTCTGGTAGATGGCTTATGAGCCGCAACCAGAATTGCCTTAACGGGAGAGGAGATACCGGGAGTCCTAGCCATTAATGGAACTCCAGCCAAGCCGCGTTTGAGGTTGACCAGGTTCAGGTGGGCAATCTGGATGAGAGATCAGTTCTGGACTGGGATCCAGAATCCACGGAGAAGCCACACTGTGAGACCGCAGAAAGGGGAACCAGATCTGCCGAGGCCAGAATGGGGCTATGAGGATAACTCTGCTCCCCAACTGACAGGCTTTCTGAATGAATTTCATCATGAGTGGAAGGGGGGATAAGCATAAAGGATCCCGGGAGGCCAAGCATGGACTAGAGCATCTCTGGGGGTTTCCCCTCTGGGGGGAATTATTGCGAAGTACTCGCTGCATTTTGTGTTTAAAGGAAAAGCAAAAAGATCGCAGCGAGGCTGACCCCATTTGTGGAAGATCTGCTTCACAACAGATGGATTCAGAGACCACTCGTATGGAGTGAGAAGCACCCGACTTAGCTTGTCCGCTAATATGTTGGATCGTCCCGGGACGTGCGTTGCTACCAGAAAACGGTTGGTGGAGATCGCCCATTCCCAAACTCTCATGGCCTCTCACAGGGGTAGGATCTGGTTCCTCCCTGTTTGTTTATATACCAGACTACAGACATGTTGTCTGTCTGATCGCACAGTCCCCAGGGGAAGAAGGTTGTGGAGAGCTTGCAATGCCAAAAGCACTGCCCTCATCTCTAGGACATTGATATGCAATGCGTCTCTAGGGAAGTCCACGTGCCTTGAACGGATCTGCCTGAACAATGCCCCCCCACCCAAGGCAGGCTGAGTAAAGTTATACATAGTACTTCCTTGCTGCACAGTGTTTTCTTGTTATAAAATACACAGTGGATAAGGAACTGAGGAAAGTACAGTTTTGTACCTACCATAAATGTAGATGTTCGAAGATCCACATTGCTGCAGTCCTAACACTTGGGTAGTCCGCTGTCCCAGTCGGCCCGAATACCAAAGTATATGGCTGACGTCGGTCAAGGCGCATTAGTCTGACGTCAGGACGTCAGGGTACAAATGCGCATGACCGACGTCATATCCTCAGTCTTTTCTTGCCCCAGATGTCAGAAGACCCTAAAAAGATAAGGCCAAAACCAAAAAACACCAAACACTCCTGTACCAAATATATGTACAATATATACAAATTTACAAAAGTATAACCCCACCCACACAACCACCCCTAAACACAGAGGGGAAGGAGGGAGGGTAAATTGGACTGCAGCAATGTGGATCTTCGAACATCTACATTTATGGTAGGTACAAAACTGTACTATGTTCTTCATTCCACATTGCTGCCGTCCTAACACTTGGGTAGAATCCCAAAGCAGAGGTAAGGGAGGCTGGCAAATCATAAAGAAGCAGGAGCTGTCAACATGCCCTGCAAAATAGCCGTGGCAAAACCAGCCCTAGATTTAGAGTAGAGAGGAAGGTGGTAATGCTTAGAGAAAGTATGCACTGAACTCCAAGTAGCTGCCTCCAAAATATCCTTAGTTGCCACCTTAGAAATGCTGTTGAAGTGGCAGTAGCCCTAGTGGAATGAGGCCTAATCCCAGCTGGAATCTCCTTGCCATGATGGGAATAACAAAATGCAATGCAAAACCCAATCCATTTAGAAATAGTTTGTTTTGACACAGGCTTGCCCTGAGAACTCAAAGCAAAAGAAACAAACAACTGCTGAGCCTGCCTAAAATCCTTAGTCCTGCTTAAATAATAACGCAACTGCCTGTGTACATCTAAAGTGTGCAAAATCTTTTCCCCCTTATTTTGGGGATCTGCATAAAAAGTAGGCAAATGAATAGTTTGGTTTAAAGCCACACTAGAAACCACCTTAGGCATAAAGGAAGGATTAGTACGTAATGATACCCTATCCTTATGGAAAATCAAAAAAGCTCTACCGCCATTAGGGCCTGCAATTCAGAAACCCTTCTTGCAGAAGTAATGGCCAACAAAAAGCAGTCTTCCATGACAAGTATTTCAATTCAGCAGTAGCCGAGGCTCAAAAGGTTGTAGAGTAAGTTTCTCCAACACAAAATTGAGATCCCAAGCAGGAGTAGGAGCTCACGTGGGGGTCTTATATTCTTTGCCCCTCTAAGAAATTGCTTGAACAAAGGATGAGAAAACAATGGTGGGTCACAATCATAGTGAGCTGAAATTGCTGCAGCATGAATCTTAATGGAAGAGAAAGACAAACCTTTGTCCAATAACTCAGTAAGGTATTGAAGAGCCACACTCAAATTAGGCTCAGAAACCTCCAAATTCTTTGCTGCACTCCAAAATAAAAATCTCTTCCATTTTTCTGCGTACACTTTCCTTGTACTAGGTCTTCTGGCTTCCATAATCACATTCAAAACTTGTTGAGGAAGTTGAGACCTGCTGTGTTTCAAAACAGAATATGCCAGGCTTAGATGAAGAGAGTGAAGCTTGACATTGAGTAGATGACCGTCCCTCTGAGACAATAGGTGTGGAATCAAAGGTAAAGGCCATGGAGGCTTCCTTACCAGACTCCTCAGTAATGGGTACCAGTGTTGCCGAGGCCAATCTGGAGCTATTAAAATCATCCTTGGCTTGTCTTGTCTGACCTTTAGGAGTACCTTTGGGAGAAGAGGCAGAGGTGGAAAGGCATACACATGAAGATTTTTCCAACTGAAAGAAAGAGCATCCACTTTCCAAGCTGTGTGATGAAACCTTTCTGCAAAACTTTGGCAGCTGGTGGTTTAGTGGAGAAGCTTAACAGATCTATGTCTGGAGTTCCCCATGACACTGTCAATTTGAAATACATGAAGATCCAGTTTCCACCGTGGGGATCCATGATTTGCCTGCTTAACACATCTGCTAAGGAGTTCTGTGCTCCCGGCAGAAACCTTGCCTGAAGAGTTAGTTGCAAGCTGAGCGCAGTCTCCCATAAAATCATTGCTTGCCTGCATAGAGGATAAGAATGTGTTCCCCCTTGTCTGTTGATGTACCACATGACAGTTGTGTTGTCTGTTAGAATCAACACCTGCCCTGGAAGAAGTAACTCCTTGAAAGCCATTAATGCAAACTGGACTGCTAACATCTCCTTCATGTTGATATGTAGATGCTGTAGTCTGGCAGGCCACTTGTCTTGTATCCACTTTCCATTCAGATGAGCTCCCCAAGCTATGTCTGAGGCATCTGTCGTTAGAATCTGACTCGCCTCTGGCCGGGTCACAGAGAGTCCCTTGTTTAGGTGACATTCCTGAGCCCACCACAAAAATTCCTTTTGAATGCAAGGTATTATTTGAATGACAGTGTCCAAATCCTGGCAGTGCTGTGTCCATACAGTTTTGAGATACCATTGCAGCTTCCGCATATGCAGTTTGGCATTGGGAAGCACCAGAATACAAGATGCCATGAACCCTAAGGCTTGAAGGACTGTCCTTGCAGTCAGCCCGGACTGAAGAGATAGTTGATGGAAGTAAAGAGAAAGATTCTTTTGTTTGTCCGGGGTTAAAGGCCAGCTGGGTTGCTGTATTCAGTCTCACACCCAGAAAGCACATGTCTTGAGAGGGTACTAGACTGGACTTTATTTCGTTCACAGAATACCCCAGGCATCTTAGCACTGCTATCACATATTCCAAATGCTGTAAAAGGTCTTCCTTTTCTTGAGCCGGAATCAGGCAGTCGTCCAAGTAAGGATAGATTTGTATTCCTTTTAGCCTGAAGTAAGCTATCACTGGAGCCAGAACCTTTGTGAATACTCTGGGCAGTAGATAAGCCAAAGGGCAATGCAGAGAACTGATAATGGGAATTCCCAGCTCGAAAACGCAGATACTTCCTGCAACTTAGTCTGATAGGTACATGAAGGTAAGCCTCCTTGAGATCTAAAGTTACCATCCAGTGATCTTTGCCCAGCAGAGGTAAAAGCTGTTGTAACGTCAACATTTTGAACTTGGGAATGTCCAGATAAGTGTTGAGGATAGATAAATCCAAAATTGGTCTCCATGTGTTCCCCTTCTTTGGTACTAGGAACAGGCGAGAATAAAATCCTAGGCCCCTTTCTGGCACAGGAACCGGCTGAATGGCCCCTATTTGGAGTAACAGAGAAATTTGCTTGTGAGCCTCTTTTCTTTGTAGAGGAGGAATGTCTGGCATGCCTTTGAAAGGAGGCAAGGTATGGAAATAAAACCTGTAACCGTGGTGAATGATATCCAATACCCATCTGTCTTGGGTAATTAAACTCCAATTTTCTTTGAAAAGTGCCAGCCTTCCTCCCAAAGGTGCTGCCAGACGAGAAAGCACTGGCAGCTGAAAAGGCAGGTCATTGGGTCTGTTTACGAAAGGACTGACCCCTGCCCTCACCAGAAGACTGAGCAGGTGAACTCCTGTTCTAGGCCTAAAAGAACCTTGAGCTCTGCCCCTACCACGCCTAGACCTACCCCTAGACTGGGAAACATAAGCAGGATATGTCCATCCCTTAGTAGGCCAATTTCTACTAAACTTGGAGGCTGAACCTGCAAAATCTTTAACAGTCTGCATAGACTTAGCTTTGTCCTCCATTTTCTTTAAAACTGCTTCCACAGGCGAACCAAACAACACGCCAGACTGTAACGGAGCATCCAAAATCCTTGTCTTAACATGCTCAGCTAAATTCTGATCCTCAGCCAGGCGTGCCTCGAAGAACAGAACCAGTGGCAGCCACCCTCGAAGAGGCCTGCACAGCATCAAAACCACATTGCAAGGAATGCTTACCCACCTGTTCAGACACATGAACTAAATCCTGCAACTCTTTACACTCAATACCTTCCGCCAGAGCATCCACCTTAGACTTCAATTGTGAAAGGAGATAATTTTGATATTTTAACATGTGGAACTGGCAATTCAAAGCCCTCATGGCTAAAGTGGAAGAAGTATACACCTTCTTTCCCCATCTATCCAAAGCCCTTGCCTCTTTATCAGGAGGAACAGGATTTTTAGCAACAGAAGCCTTAACACCTTTAGGCCCCTGAGAAACTGTCTCTGGGTCTGCCCTAGGACTCTTAAAAAGATACTTATGAGCTTCAGGCACCCTATAATACCTATCTGGTTTAACTGGGGCAGGAGGCAAAGAATCAGGGTTCAGGGAAGCCTCTGCAAAACATCTTCCACCACATCCAGAACAGGAGGTATAGCTAAAGGCCTATGCTGGGGTAAAAACAAAAATTCCCTAAGCCTCTTCCTGGAATCAGAGAAATCTTGACCTTCCCATTTAAAATGCTCCCTCATGGAATGAAGAGTCTCTGAAAAGGAAAAATCCTCAGGAGGAGAAGCCGAAGGAGTAGAATCATCCACATCAGAATCAGAATAAGGAGGATACTCCTGCAAGTCTTCAGCCAAGACTCAGAAGCCTCGAACACTGCTCAAAACTCTCAAGCTCAGGTTCCACCCTAGGCCTCTTATCAGGAGGGGGCATAGAACCTCTAATCATAGTAATCAAATCTTCTGCCATTTTAAGCATATGTTTCTTAGGCAAAGATCCTGAAGAACTAGGAGACCCCCACTGAAGTTAAACCTGGCCTGCCTCTCAAAGAAGCCTTGGAAACAGAAGGGGAGGGCCTAACCACCTTAGGAAGGGAGGGGAGAACAGCCACCTGAGAAGCCCCTTCAGCCTGGCCTACCTCCTGAGAGGACACATCTTGTAACAGTAAAGTCCCTCCCTGAGACTCCAAAGAAACTTCTGGCAGAACCTCCGGCTCCACTGAGCCTTCTAAAGAACCGACGTCCGGGACTGACGGTTCTTCCAACCTAGGCTTTGCTGCCTTGTCCTTGCGCTTTTTGATTTAAGACGGCGTCGGAGCATCCGACGGCATTCTATAATTACAACGCTTCCCAAAAACTAACCTGGCACAGTCTAATCTTCTCTTTATAGTGCGTTTGTTAAATCTAGCACAAGAGCGACATCCAACAACGTCGTGCTCAGGCCCTAAACAAGGTATACACAAGGTATGGTAATCCCTATGAGGTATCTGTTTCCCACAAGAAATACAGTTATTCACTTTTTCTGACATCCGGTTAAATACTGAGGCAAGAAAAACCAAAATATTCCCCAACGGGGTACTTAGCCAACTTTGATTCGGTCTGAAACTCCGACTTCAGAAAATTTCAGAACGCCAACCTGCACTCGCAAAACTGCTTCTGCATCGGACCATGCGGCAAAAAAGACTGAGGATATGACGTCGGTCATGCACATTTGTACCCTGACGTCCTGACGTCAGACTAATGCGCCTTGACCGACGTCAGCCATATACTTTGGTATTCGGGCCGACTGGGACAGCGGACTACCCAAGTGTTAGGACTGCAGCAATGTGGAATGAAGAACATCTGCTCATTTACATTAAAGAATTACTGGGTATGTATAATGAGCTGTCAGCCATTTTACCAACAACATCATTTCTAGAAGGGTCTACAGCAATGTAACTACTCTTCACTATGCAAGACTCTGCTAGAATATGGTATGAGATGATGCTAACAATAACACAACCAATCTTTCATTACAAAATTCTTTGACTCATTAATGAAGAAAAAGTCCAATTTTATCAATAAAGTCAGACAGCATGTCTGGGATTTGCCATATTGATAAAGTTTAATTAATTGACAATTTTAATCTAAAACACATCCTGAGTAACCAGTGTGAAATTCCCTGTCAATTATCTTATTACTTTCAGCCCTTCACCCATCTGGAAAAGTTGTGTAAGTGTACTAGAGTCGATTTTATGAAGCAAGCTGGATTCCCTCTCCATACATCTTCTCACCTACAAGTTATATAAGGCACTGACATTTTACCCAGAGGAACTGTTTTGCAGACACTGCATCTGTATAATATTTTGGGATCAGCAATTCTGGACCACTTAGTATAATGTCAGGATGTGGAAGTAGACCAATATATATATATATATATATATATATATATATATATATATATATATATATATATATGTGTGTGTGTGTGTGTGTATGTGTGGGTGTGTGTGTGTGTGTGTGTGTATATATATACGTGTGCATGTATATATATACACACACACATAT